>NC_142682.1:5823247-6153247 GCF_964200805.1 Pocillopora damicornis | reverse complement strand
AGCATAATGATATGATCACGTTCAGTCTGAATCGTGTCTTTGTTTTCTGAAACTTCCTCTAGCATTTCTTTTATCAAAGTGGCTGACTTAATTATTAGGCTAATGAAGAGAAGTTTCGTTTGAGCAAGGACTGACAAAAACAGAAAGAAGTTCCATGTAAACATTTGTAAAGCATGTCGATATTATTATAAGAATGATTTAAGTTCAGTAAAGTTACCGTAAACCTTGAAATATTTTATTCGACATGTTTTCTGGAAATGTTTGTTTTCGATTTCATGAAGTTAATGGGCCAAGTCAAGAGAGCATTTGAGCTGAACGCTTTGTTTTTACAAATTCATTCTTCAGGTAGTCTATGATTGCCTAATGCTGTGTTCATGATAGCCGATTCATCGAGGGGAATGGACTGGCCATGGTGTTATTGCTTTGTCAAAGAAACTACCCTCTGCGCCCCTACGTTGAATTTATGGCTTACGCAATCGTACATTCTGACACAAGCACGTGCGTTTAATATTAAGAGAGCCGCATCTTATGATTGGAACTAAGGCGCCTGATATCCATATCATGATGCGATTCACTGGTCGGTGTTGACAAGTCTTGTATTTTTGCAGTATTTCAAGGTATCCTTGTGCTATGGGAAACTATATATGCAAATAATTATTCTGCTAAGTACACTGCCAAGATTGATAGCTCTATAAGTGGTTTACTATTTAAGTATGTTACCTGGTCATAAAAACCAGATACCTCGGCATCGGGCAACTCGAATTTTACTTTACTTCATTGATTTGATAACTCTATAAACAGTCCTGAAAGTTTCAAATTACTGGTAGGTGTAGAAGGAAAGAACGAAACAGGAATACTGTCCAAATGCTCATTTTAATTTTCCTGAACGACTGTCTAACATGCACAATTGAAAAGCAAGTCAACTTTTCCTTTGAAAATTTCCGTTTTCAGAGTTGTGTGAAATGTCATCTGTTCTCAGCTTCTTACAGTTTTCATAATTCAGGGTAATGGTAAAACATTGTTCAATTGATTTGTCAGATTTCTTCGGAAAAACTACGCTAATTATGTGCAAAATAAATTTCTGTAAAAGCTTCGCAGACACAGCAGCCTTTGCATCGTGCGCTTTAGCTGATTCTATTGTGTATCTATCAATTACATTTACATTTCAATTTATTCTCATCACTTGTCTGGTTGATATTGTATTGATACCGTAAGGAGAAATTCTGTCTTGGTCACTTGTGGGAGTTAAAGGGTTAAAGATATTCTCCACCGGAGAGGGATATGACTTTAGAAATTGTTATTGTTATCTCGGACGCACTACTTTTTGCAGTCGCTCGCTATTTCGAAGGTGGCCAGCCCAGACTCAGTTCGTAAAAGGGTGAGATGAAGTGTAAGCTCAGCGGAGCTCTGTGTATTTTTAACCAAGTGCAGGGTTGAATGGTGATGTCTTTTCAGAGCTCGGAGGCTTCTGGTAGGTGGATATGACTCGATCTTTGTCTAAACGCGATCCATGACACAAGAAATTAGGCTTCATCGAAATGTTATGTAATAAATTGTTCATTCAAATTTGTTTGTTTTTTTACTCTGATAATTTCCCTACCTACTGTTTTTAGGGATCAGCAGTTTTCTTTTTATTTACTCAGCCGCTGTCACGGCATCAGTTCATCTTTTCACTTTACACCCTGGCTTATTGTTATTTATGACCATACTTCAATCACAAAACCTTGCTTTTGTAAGGAGGACCATGTTACGCAAAAGATAACTGCCGTGTGTATTACTAACTTAAGGACTATCTTTCGCTGTCCTAGAGACAGACAACAACCAGCCAAAGCGACACGTCGAAGGGCATTTCATTGCCTCTATATGTGATCAACTTGTTGCGTTGCTTATTTTTCCCTTTGGTAACAAATTCTTTAATAGCTTCCGGGACAGTGGTTTGCCAAACGTAACTGAGAGGCGGAAAGAAAATCATTTTCTTCTAATATACTCAATGATGAGCAAAATTCTGAAAGTGTACATAAATATATATCAGTAATCTAGTGTATACTTACTTAATGTAACATAATCTCCACAGTAATCCCCAAGATCGTGTCACCAACTAATTTTCATCATTATCGTCGTTTTTACGTGTTGACAGAAAATAACAAAATTTCTAAACAAATAGAAAGGGTAAGTATGTTCTTTTGAGTGTAGGTTTTGGTGGAGAGTTCGGGGTAAAATGTCAAGGTTTCAAAAAAAATTTCAAATTGATTGATTAATTTATTTGTAGGTTTATTTAGAACTCATAAATATATCATTACTTGTATCTCGTGATCGTAGGACAGAAATGCCAGGATGTTAGCTCTCGTTTCCTCTCTTCAGCACTTTCTCTCATTCTCCTATTTCACTTACGCGTGTTTCAGTAAGTTATTCGGAATGGAGAATTTTAGACAGCGTTCTCCTTTCAAAATAATATCTGTTGGAAGTCTTTTAATACTTCCGTTGAGAAGACTTTGCTCGGAGAAAGTTGCTAAAAATCCTACCAAAAGTAAAACCACGACTTCATGAACCTCTATACAACGTGGTCCTTGGTAGGTCCAAGTCCCTTGGGCTCATAAGAGGAAACCTGTGAAAGGCGAAGAGAAAAGAGAAGGAAATTTTGCGACCACAAGATACAAAATATGTTTATTTAAAACTACAAATACGTGATTCACAGAACTTCGCGAAGTCAAACGGAGGAAACTTAAAGCGTTATAGACGAAATTTACATCGTACATGTAAAAAAGCGGCGTTAAATTACGACTGCAACGCAGTTAGGGGGGAAGGGGAAGTAAGACACCGATAACTCACTGGTAGCTCGATATTTGCTCTTGTTGTGAAGCCCATGGTCCAAATCCCTTTTTTTATTTATTTATTTTCTCTGAAATACCTCAGCCGTCGAAATTCATCACCAAAAGGATATCTTGACCGCTGAAACAGCCACCATAAATGACCAAGTCTTGTTTTGCGTGATCCAGGCGCGAATGTCGACAAATTTATGAACCTCGCTGCGCTCGAGGAAAAATAAGCAATAATAAAGGTTAAATAAATAAATCGTTGGAATGTTTTGGATTGGTTGGATTTTAAGGATTTTGATTGGTTGGATTTTAAGTACGTGCTCTTTTGCATAGTTGACTGATTACATGGATAACTCAAAGTAAAAAGTGAAGGAGACTAGAGTTAATATATAAAGACACACGAAAAGGAAAATTCCCCATGATAGACCAAAATTTAGATGTGAAACAAATGAAAACACGGTGAAAAGCGCTTATATTGTTTATGGTCGCTCCGATGTCTTCAAAGGAACATAAATCCGAAAGCGACTACAAGGATCAGAATAAAAATGGCCAGTAGCACCACAACAATCACAATCAGGTTAGGTTTGTTAGCATGTACATCGTCTGCCAAGGGATATTCAGTGACAGTATTCCCAAACGTGACCCCTTAATTTCGATAAAATGTGTAGCTGCTGAAAGGCAAAACTTTATTACAGATCAGATCGTAGGAGTTCAACGGCGTCAAAACATGGCGAAGCAGTTCAAGTACTTTAATTGGTACTTTTCACATCGGATCTCTTCTGTTTGTGACATCTTTGAACAAAGAAAACATTGCAAATATTGTTGAAAATAGCTTTTCTTTCTTAGTTCTATGATTTCCAATAACTTTTAACAATTTCAAGTTTAATATCTCGCCGAAGAACGGCTTTGCTACACGACATCTCGAGCCCCAAAAAATTTTTAATTTTAATCGATTGGCATGCCTTTTTGTATGTTACTTCACCTGCCCTGTTTGTTATTCAAATTAAAATGACAGTTGATAAAAAGAAAAAATTAAATCAATAAACGGAATGAAATGACTTGAAGGGAAATCTTGGTTTCAGGTTTCTGTTTGGGAAACGCATTAAAGACATTTGGGGAAGAAATCCTTTTTACTCAAGGCAATCTTTATTTCTATATCTCTGAGTGATAATATCATTCAGTGAGCCACCATTGATTGAAATATCTATAAGTTAAATAACAGAGATGCAGTATTTATATATATATATATATATATATATATATATATAGATATATATAGCTTTACAAATATAGTTTCAGCATGAGTAATTGGCAGTAATTAGCATAACACCAGCACTAACAATCATAATTTATTCATTACATTTTACTTTAACTCATGAGGGGAAATAAAAATTTAGAGGGCTGAACCTTTTGTCAAAGAAATTTCAATAAGCCTTTGTTAGATCTGATACGGTTTTATGTTCGTTTGTAATCTTTCTGGGATTGTACTGAGAATCAGTATCATATAATTTTAGGCTATTTGTCAGAGCTAGCCATCTAAATTTGTTTCTGTTTGTGCGGATAGAAATCTTCCACAGTCCGCGATTCCTTATCCCGGGCACGTGATCATGGACGCCTATTTGAGGTTGTCACAGGTACTCCAACTTTGAATTTATTGCAAAAGCAACAGCATTTTGATTTTAAAAGTTTTACGATCTCACCTTTGAGCTCTCTGTTTAAAACGCCGTATATTATCGGGCTGATGGCGGTAGTGCTACCAACAACAATGCTATAAAACACGTAAACAAGGCGAGGGGCGAAATATTGGCCAAGAAATACTCCAACTAAATCGATGACATAAAATGGCGTCCAGCAAATCGTGTAACTCAGTACGATAGCAAACAAAAGTTTTGTTACTTTAATTTCCTTCGCTGAAATTCCGCTACCGCTTCCATTTCCACCTCCACTGTGTCTCAGTAATGCGTTGTGTTCTTTCACTCTTTGGTAAATCTTGAAATAACAACAAGAAATGATAAGATATGGAAGCTGAATGTTGAAGAAACCTGTCAAAAAAGCGTGCACCAGATTCAGCTTCGTCACATCAAAGATACAGACTCCCTTTCCAGGATGAAATTCAAACTTGTTGCCGAGAAGCATGTAAGACACAGGAAAATTTCCAGCCAAGATCCATGACACAGCGATCGATATATAAGCGTTCCTCTTTGTAAAGTACTTGCGATGAAGGTTCGATTTTACCATGAGGAAATATCGATTGATTGCAATTAAGGCCATGGAATAAATGGAACCTGTGGCTAACATGGCAGTAATGAATCCTAAAAATTGGCAGAGAGCGTCACCAAATGTCCACTTTCCTTTTAGTACTACCTTGGGGATGAAAATCCAGATGGATAATGACAACAATAACTCCATCGCACTCAGAGAAGCTACGTAAAAGTTAGAGATAGTTCTTAGCGATGGAGTCAGTCTTATGACCAGGAGTACAAGAAAATTCCCGCAGACGCTGATTAAACCTACTAGCAGAAACACAACCAGTTCTGTGAAAATCTCGGCTTTTGTTCTCGTTGCTAACTGCAAAGTGAACATTTTACTTCGATTTAGCTGAGCTTCGTTGTTTGCAAACATCTCGGTTGGATTCTCCTTGTCTATTACCAGCCGGGCAAACTATTGAACAAGACTGAGATAAAACATTGATAAACGTTATATAAAATATGCAAAGTGTTTCGAGCCATAAGTTACGACAAATGCCTCTAACTTGAAATGTATAGAAAATTCGTCGTCAGAGAGGAAGAGCAAGGCAATGATTGACCGAGGGAGCGCAATATTGGCATGAAATGGATATTTTATGAAACGGATTTTAAAATGTCAAACACAAGAATTCAGGAAAAAGTTTTCTAGAAGAGCAAACCTTTAGTGAGCGAGGATGCAAGCTGTCTTTTGCAAGAAACCCTATGCGTGAACTCTTTACGCCTCAGGGGTTATGATCTTGGGTTGTTTGCTCATACCTAAATTTAATCACAAAAACAATGACTTAGCGCAACAAGGAAGTTAACGCCAATTGTACACGAAGTTAAGGACTATAATTTGCAAGATCATTCGCAGAGAAGGACATGACTGAAGCTGTCAGCTGATAGAATCAATTGATTGTGAATTGCCTCTTCCCCAAATGACTTCTCCAAGTTGTCCATAATAAATGCGACAGCTAGCATAATTATATGTTTTATTTTTCTTTTTCAATTCTACCTTGGACAGACTACACGCTACTGTCATGCTATTACTATTGTTTTAGGGACGCACAATGGGATCGGAGCAAATTTTTTTCCTTGATATAATTTTTTCTTTCACGTCAATCTGATTGTTCGTCTCTACTTTAAATGGCTGGTCGGGAAATGGCCAGACTATGTCTTGAGTATTCCGTGAAGTGCGCAAAGTAGTTTTCCTTTCTACGTTTCCTTTTTCTTTTCGTTGATGATTCGCTTGCTCTTTAATTTAAGTTGCTTTCAATTAAACTTAGATCCTGGAATTGTTTCCGTTAAGTCTTGGGGAACATTACATTTGATCAAATTTTCATAAAGATTTAAGAAATATGTCAAAATGAAAATATGAAATCCTTTTATTAGCGAGGGTTCTTCGGGAATAGTGAACCCTTGAAAGAGTTATCAACGTACTTTTCTCCTCAAAATAACGACCAAATTTTCATCGTACCAGTTTAGACAAGGAAATCACAGCGCAAAATATAATGTATATGACATCAAAAGGTTTTCCAGAAACATGTCACTTACCTCAATCGGTTCTTTTAACAGAGGACGTCCTTCGATATCGTTGAACAGTGAAAAGATTGCTTACTTTTTGGTCAATAACTTCACTTTAATAGAACCGTGGATTTCATCAATTTTTGATGACTTTGAGTTAAAATTCACTCGCTGAACAACAGCTTTCGCTGCGTGAGATCGCTAGTCGAAGTACAAGTAATTAATTCGAAACTAAGTTTATTTCACCTGTCGAACATGATTCAAATAGTGCTGACAGTTGGTAAACATGGATGAGAAAACAATTGAGGAAACGAATTAGTTGAAATGGAAATCTAGGTTCAGGTTTCCCCCTGTTTTATAGCTACGATTTACTAAGAGTTTCAATATTCTTTTGTTATTTTATCCTTATATTTTGACTCAGTTGAGGAACAGTTCTTTCTTGCTTAAAGTAATTTATAATTTTAATTTTTCCCTTTTCTTTACCTCTTAACATAGTTACATGATTCACTTAGCTTTCATCAATAGAAATTAGTGGAAGTTGTATTAAATAGATTCAATATGCACAGTCACAGAGTACTTTACCTCGCGGATATAGTTTCAGTACAGACAATTTTAATCGCTATTTGCATAATAAGAACGGCCCACTGTAATGTTTTATTCATCACACACAAATTTCTCTGAATCAGGGGAAATGAAATAATTACACAAAAAAAGCTTGCGAAAAAACACATTAATTAAGAGTCATATTGTTTTCTAATAACTGTCCAATTTTGCATCCGTCACCATTTTTCAAAGATGGAGGCCGAGGCTGATTATTTTTTATGTGACATCTTAGTTTCTTTAGTTCTGGGTTGGGTACTCTCGCTCAACGTGGTAGTATTACATTGTTTTTCCTGTTGCCTAACCTAACAATCCTGTTAAACTCCGTTTTAAACTCGCGATTGAAAAACGCATAAACGACAGGATTCACAGCGCTGTTGACGCCAACCATGTATGAATATAGCTGGTAGACTTGACGAGGGAAAGTGTACTGTCCAGTAAACAACTCTGTAGTGTCAACAATCAACACTGGAAGCCAACACAAAACGTAAAAGACAACAACAATAAACAGAAGTCTTGTAACGTTTAGATCTTTAGCAGAAATCCGTGGAGAATTATTGGGTCTGTTATTCAGATTAGCTTTGTGTTTCCGAATTGTTAGAAATATCCTGAAATAACTGGAAGAGATTATGCTAAACGTAAACAAGGCGAATGTCATATTCAAGGCGAGCCCCTCTGCAACACTGACGTCATCGAGGTCATAAATGCAACAGAACTTTCCCGGATGGTAGCGGAAGTTTCCTTTCAACAGGAAGTAAATTGGCCAGACGAAGGCGGCTAGCCAGGCGAGTGACAAAGAAGTCAACACTGGTTTCACTTTGAAATACTCTCTGTATAGGTTAGGCCGTACAACTTTGAAATAACGATTTACAGAAGTTAAAGTCAGAATGAAAAGCGACGCTGATCCTAGCGTTGTAGCAGTGTAACCGTGATACGAACATGACGCTTCGCTGTAAGGCCAGCGACCCGCGATCAAAACGCTTAAGGACAGCGGCATAACGAGGAATGACATGAGCACATCGGTCAAAGCCAAGGCCGTAATGTAGTAATTTGGCGTGGTGCGCAGGCGTGGATTTCGCTTGACTGCCCATAAAACCAATGCGTTGCCTAGAAACGCAATCAACATCACTATCACCATAGGAAAGCTCTCCAAAGTAGTCTGTAACCACCCTCTGTGCAAAAGGGAACGCGCCATTTGGAGCGACTGTGAAGAGAGATTGACTGGAACGGGCATTGTAATCTTTCCTAGGCTGCCTCGCGTAGAAAACGTGATTTGTGCAACGGTGGTTGGAAAAAACGTTTTCTGTCCACTGGCGTGGTGAAAAAAATTGTGATTCTTAGCTAGCTACAAAAAAGTCATAATGAAAATAGAAATAATGAAAACAATAAGAATGAGCCGTGAGACCAGATTATAAATCAAGACTTACAATAGATGTATAAGGATTTATGAGGAGGACCTCCACGATTTAACTGGTTTATCTTTAAATTGAAATCTTCAATTCATAGCATAGATACAATACCTCAAAGAAATATGGCTTGATAATATCTAAGAGGAACCTTTGAAACCTAAACAAAAGATCCAGGCGGATTCCCGATTTCGGGAAAATTTCGTCTTAGTTTCTACATGCTCAGTATCTGTGAATATGTGCTATACCCAAAGCTATCATGCAGTCTAAAAGCTTGCCGATCTAAATGTGCGAATGAATCTACTTTTATTTTAAAACTCTAAGTAAACCATACTATTCTTTGGTCCTACAGCTCATCTCAGACGATAATGTTTAAATAATCTTAGCTTACGACAAAGAGACCAATTCTTACGCTATTCAGAATTTCAAAGAGATCAAGAATAAAATCTCTGTCACTTTTGCCCCCCTTCCCTATGTATTTCAAATGCGGGAAAGCTGATATTTTCATGCTACCAAAGTGAACACTTACTTACCTTTGCAGCTCCGTCGTCTAAAACTTAGACATCCTATCTTTTCCAATGCGACAAAAATAATAGTTCCACAGATTTAAAACAATCAGTGTGATGGCTCCAGGGTTCCATTCAGTTAATTGAAATCTTGGTACCTATAAATAGCGTTTTTTTGGTAACAGCTTAACTACTTTCTCGCAATTCAAATAAGTTTTGCTATTGTAAATACCATGTCATTTATTAGAAACCTCGAGCTCGCCATGTGGTGACCGCGAATATTCATGAAAAGTCAAGATTGTTTAAACTTGTTTGATTTTAATTTTAAACCACAACAGATTCACCCAAAAGTTTTCAGTCCTACATCAAATACGCTTTCAGTAAGTCTTTGCAAGTCGACCTGTTCAATTTGGCCATTTGAACTGTAAATTACAAAACAAAAACCGTGCACTTATCATCGATGGAAGTGAATAATACTTTCTTTAAGATCACTTAATGGTTTTGAAGAAAAACTTGTCGCGACAGTCATTGAACCTGAGCTTTTTTGCCAAACCAGTAACGTTTTTTTTTTTTCAAAAGTGTACATGCACTTTTTCTTCTTAAGCGCTCTCTAATTGACAGGTGTCAGATTGTGACTGATACTTGTAAAAAAAGTTTCAAAGTTAGTTTGGAAGCCTTTTAAATCACTTTTATCGTTATACAAATAAAAATATTCCGGTGAAATCTCTCTCTTAATCTGTATTATCTCAGTTAACAACCATTTACTCGCTCAAAAATTGTTCAGTTTACGGAGAATCTTGCCGTAATTACAGCCCTAAGTTATCCAGGTTATTTTGGCAGGAATTTAGTGAAGTTTTAAATAAAAATAAAAACGTTATTCATCAGCTTAGGTCCGGGTCCGTATTGGGAAAAATTGCGCCCTCTGTCTTGAGTACCGCCCTCGGCTTCCTGCTTCGTGCAGTCTTAAGGCACAGTTTTTCCCAATACGGACCTCCCGACTGGCGAATAACATATATATACGTTTTGAAATCGCTGTTGATCCCTGTAATCTAATTGGCTTTCAGCAGTGCCATTTATTTACGAATAGTATTATCTTTTGCTCAAAGTTGCATCTTTTTTTCTAGTCAAAGAGAAATCAAGCATCACCAAAACAAATCCACCAATCAGATTCCGAGGTTTGTTTAAAGTAGAAGAGATGTCAATATGTGGAAATTTTAGATTTCCGGTTCGCTTCTCGCGAAAAAGCGTAACGAAAAGGTAACATTTTTTTAAGATGTTGCAAATCATGCCAATGGAAGATATTTGAACTTATTAGCAATGCAAAAAATTTAGGAGTTCTTGTCTCGTTTCATGAAATGTATTTGAATTGAAGTCAAATCAAAAGCTTGACGTAAAGTTGTCAACAGATTTTTGACGTAAAATATGTTACTATGGTTTTCGTGTGACAGCATGCGCATTCTCGCACTAATTTAAAATTTCTATGGCCTGGATAACGCGCGCTTGACATCATAAAGACCAACGGTTCAAGGGAAAAACAACCGAAAGCCTGTCGAGGTGTCCTCTAAACGAGTTATGGGGCGAATGCACGTAATATAACATATATTAAGTTCTCAACCAGTCGATCTCAGCTCACCTTTGCCTTCTTCTTAACGCTTCAGTTGTATCCCATTTCTGACCAATTACAATTTTTTTAGCAGATTTTTGGCAAACCTTACTCGAGCAACAGCAACCGGGATATGACCCATCTCGCCGTCCGGTAACGTGCGTCGCTTTTGCACATGAAGCTCCATGAAGCTGTGAGGGACCTTTAGCAGTTAGGACAGCAACGCTAAGGGGGACGTTGATTTTAAAATGAATTTATATTCTTAGTTGAAATCTCGCGAATTACTGGATGTGTTTATTGGGGCCACATGTCAATCTCAGCATATCGTATGAGAGGGGCGTGGAGTACTAAATGGAAACTTAAATAATTAGCCGTCGGGTTCCCTCTTTGCGACTACGCAAATTTTGATGATTTCACTTTGTTGTTTTGCAGAGGACGACTAAGAAATGTACAAAGTTTTAAAACGCACGTGCTGAGCTATCGTTCTGCTGCTCATTACATCTTTTGTTTTGCCACGTTCTCGTTGCCGTCGCCGTGATATGACGTCTTGCGCGCGGAGAAGGCGTGCCGACGACATTTGTACGTGTAAGTAATAATATGACTTCGAGAGCAATTTGGCGTTATCAATTAAATGTAAATTTTTCAAAGACAACAAAATTGCACAAGTCCGTAAGGCGAGTGCAATTTGTAGCTAAAAATATTTATATAAAAAGGAGGCAAAACCACGAGATAATTTCTGTCTCAGGGACCACAATCTCTTTTATGCGATAATTCCATTTCTACAGGACCAGTGTTCATGGCGCTCAAAGGGGAAAAGTTACGGATGGTTTGAAATAAGCTTTGTTTGCATTTGGTAGTAATCTCGTACCCAGATCTTCGCTTCGCCCACAAAAGAGATCTGGGTGCGAGGTTTAATCTGGATATCATAATTATTAACTTTATTTTTGGACCACTCAGCGGATTTTTTTTTTTGTGTGTGTGTGTGTAAATGGATTCGTTTCTTCTATCTCTGAGTTTGGGCTATGTGCCATTTTCTTCCCTCTCTCGCTTTTTTTTTTTCAGTTTGATTGCCTTTCATCAGAAATCTAAATATCCAAATATAGTGATTTACCATTGCGTCATACTACTGTGCGCATGTACTTTCCCAGTCGGTTGCCAACATGGCGGCTCGGCGAACGGGATTACTGCTATTCCAACGATGTAATTTTTGTTCGAGAGAAACACTCAAGCGAAGATTTGGCTCTACTGTGTGCAGTTTTTCAAGAATTGGAAATAATTTACTGGTTGCGTCACGTAGAAATGGAATTTTCTTTTTGTCGGGTGAGAACTTGCTTCCGTATATCAGCTGACATAACACAACTTTTTCGAAAACAACCTTACATAATCGTTTTAACTGCTTTGTCACCTCTATCCTCAGCGTCTTCGCGCAAGATTAACCCCTCATTTTTGGGAGCGATTTCGTCTCATAGAGAATTTCACACGTCAGGTTAGTAAAACAAATATGATCAGACAGATTTCACCGGCGATATTTTGCGACGATCGCAATTTCAACCCACGTGTTCTTGCTATGTGAAATATTGGAAATGCCGGTATGAGTTAAATTTTTGAATGATCTTTTTGATGTCGCTTCTTATTTGAATATATTTTGGTGATAGCTACGTATGAATCGAGAAGAAAGATGGTAACAATTTTTTACTTTAGTCCAGTTCAAAAAAAAATTGCGTTTACCAGACTGTCCTGAGTGTTTCCATCAGCAATGACGTTTGCGAAATATTCTGTTATTGTTTATGTCATGAAACCTTTTTTCTCCACAGATCCAACTTACAAGAAAGATTACTACAAAATTCTTGGAGTACCACGTAATGCAGACCAAAAGGAAATAAAAAAGGCGTACTTTAATGTGAGTACATGTACACTTCGTGCTACATAGGTGTTGACACACCTTTAGATCGACATTTTAACATGATTCTTATCGTATCTGGCAAAAAGAAAGAGTCGAGGAATCCTGATACCTTTCCTACTGTAACTTTAGTAAGATGCTGTGATCAACAGAATTTTACCACCAGTGTCATCTTTTCAAAACACCAACATGAACATTCTCTAAACACATTGACACTTGTCAGGACCTTTAATAAAAGGCAAATAATCTGTAGCATGCATGAGCCACAACAATAAGGGAAGAATTTACAGATGATAGGAAAGTGGTGGAGAGAAAAGGGTTTCTCCACACATTTCCAGAGAAGAAGGTAAAGGAGGAGGAACTTTACTTCACTTGAAATTAAAGATGTGGACTATTCAGATACTAGCACTACATCACACTTACTTTCCTCCTATAACTAGTCCTATTTATTGTCATTAACCCTTTACACCCTAACATCAGTATATATATTCTCCATACTGTTCTTTATACATTTCCTGTGGTATTGATAAGGAGGAATTGTTTATCAATCAAGATATTCCTGAAAAGGTTAATTATTTCCCACATAATGTATGGATAAATTATATTTTAGTTACTCTGAAGAGTTTAAACCAACAGTAGATGCAATGAAGTAAGCATGTGTTTTTCACCTTATGATTCAAGCCTGTGTACCAACTGAGCATGTTTTTTTTATTATTATTAATTTATTTCTTTTGCATCCAGAGTTACACACATTGCTTAACATCCACTTTCCTCTTTCAGTTGGCGAAGAAATACCACCCGGATACAAATAAAGGTGCTGATGCAGCTGAAAAGTTTCAGGAAATAAGTGAAGCATATGAGGTATGTCACTGGTAATATTCTATGGGACATAATTTTTTTGTATTTGACTACAAATTTTTTAAATATTGATGACATTTTGCCAAAAAAAACTTCCTTCATCATGCCTGGTCTCTTTGCTTGAATACACCATGTCAAGATATTGTAAGGGTTTTAGTTATTGCCCGTGAATCTTTCCTTTACTGTGTGGGAAACATCACTTTTGAAAATTTAAATGGGAAAAAAGTAAAAAAAAAAAGGACAAAAGGATAAGAGTGGTGAAGGATGCAGATCAGAGACATGAAATAAAAAAATTACCATTATGACTTCAACATGGACAAATTGTGTAATTCATTAAGAATTCCAGTCTTAATCTACACATGCACAATGAAGCGCTAGAATTACCCAGGGACACTGGACACCACTAAGTATCCTAGTAACCGATTGCAGATTCATCAAAACAAGTTAACCGGCTTTATCAATTGCAAACCTGTTTCAATCCCATGAGCTAAACGCACAGTTGACTAAAAACGTGATGGCGCTTCCACAAACTGTGGGCTTCAAAGCTGAAGCAGTCAATGAAGAAGGAGTTTAGTGTGCGTGCACTGTTTAAGAAGTTGATGATTATGTGATTATTTCCTGTGATGGCTGGAATGCAGAGTGGAATCGCTGCGTCTGTGATCCATGAGAGATCAGGGATCAAACATTACGTGATTGGAAAAAGAAAAAAAAAGTGAGGAAACCTTTCCCTTCAGTGAACAATGTCTTCGCTTTAAGAAGACCTACTTTTACTCTTACATGAATTTGCATAAGCTTTCATTGACAAAATTTCTATGAATTTCAAAGATCAAAACCATTTTTTAAACTACATCTGCTTTATCTTAATCCACTTAGCAAACAAAGCTTTCCAAATTACAGTCAAAACATCAGACGTAGTTCACTTCAAATTTGTCGATCTATCCCAGTTTCTCAGACCAAACAGGTTTTACTACACAGCTTCTGTCAAAGACTCCCAGTGAAACATGACATAAAATATGTTGCGCGTTACTAGGTAACAGTGCTCATACGTATGCATGAACCCCACTCAAGTGGGGTTCGCAGAATTACACACTTTGTCCGTGTTGAAGTCGTCATGAGTGAGAAGAAAACTGTATTTTACGGTTCTGTTGTGACTCATAAATTTTTCTCATAAATCCACATTCTCCACAGGTTCTGAGTGATGACAACAAAAGGAGCACATATGACAATTTTGGAACTACAGATTTTAGTGGTGCTGCAGGTAAACAGTCTTTGTGGTGGCACATTTATAACCATTTGGTTTCTCAATATGTTAGTTTTTTTCATTTTGATTAATTAGCAGCTCTGTTACAGTTAAAAGCTTGGAAATTTCACATTGAAATCTTGTCCCCTAAAGTTAAATGTAGTGGAGGAAAATACTGACCTTGGTGGTTGAAATTTTCTCTTCTAGGCGGTAACCCATATGGTGGTGGAAATCCTTTTGGTGAAGGCATTGACCCAGAAGATATCCTAAAAAAACTTCTTTCGTGGAGGAGACAATCCCTTTGGCTTTGGGACCAGAAGTGGAGGATATGGCTCTGACTTTCAAGAAATCCAGCAGGTCAGACATTCAAAAACTAAACAATTTTGCCTCTTTTTTACCCCCCTTCCTGATAGTTTCTTTAAAACAAAACATCACATATTTATTTTGATTATATATTCCTGTTATAACATATTGAAAGTTAGAAGCAGTTAAGTGTCACCCTGACACCATTGTCAAGGTAACCAAACAACTTATTAACCCTTTAACTTCCATGGCTGATCAAGAGAGAATTTCTCCTTACAATGTCAATACAATATCAACCAGATATGAGATGAGAATAAAGAAAACTATCAATTTGGGAATAATTAGGTGATTGAATACTAAATTCTCTGAACTAGCATTATAAGAATTGTATGGTTGACAGTAAGGAGAATTACAAATTTGATCTGGTAGTTAAAGGGTTAAGGGCTTTGCACTTCTGGTTTTGACTATAATAGTTACCTTCTGTTCAATATTTTTCTCAGGTACTTAGAAGATTGCATCATGATAATATTGGAATATCATTCACTTTCATTAGTTTTTATCAGTTAGTGAATTTTGAAATTCACATGTTGTGTTTCATTTGGGAATTGTCCAGGAAACCTAACTGCATTTTATTTCATGATGTTATTTACATTTTTGCTTCAGCATGTTCTAAACCTGTCTTTCATGGATGCTGCCAAGGGTTGCAATAGAGATATTACAACAAGAACAAAAGTAGTATGTAACAGATGCAATGGCAAACGAGCAGAACCTGGAACCACTTATTCGCAATGTCCCACTTGTAAAGGAACTGGAGAAGTAAGAATTGTTCATCTCTGTTGCTCTTTGCTCTTTACATTAGTGTGAGATCTTGAATTATTTTTTGTACTGTAAATGGTTTCAATAGGAGGGTAACATTTGATTGCATAGTGTGATGTTCTTGATGGGGTATCCCAGAGAAGGTTAGTTTTTGCAGTGGCAACTGATGTCTCAACAACCTTGGCTGAAGTTGTGATAGTCTCGACTCTGAGGATGACTTCCTCTGACGTTGTTGAAATACCAGTTACTTTTACTGCCAGCAATCCTTTTATGCAGGAGTACATGTACCTCCAGCTGGATAATCAGAGTAAAGGATCACAGTTATCTGTGCAAGATAGCAGAAGCATAAACCATGTGAATTTGTTTTCAGGAAACAGTTAACACGGGATTCTTTCACATGAGATCAACCTGCCGGCGCTGTGGCGGCCAGGGTGTTTTTATTAGCTCACCATGCAAGAAGTGTAATGGAAAAGGAAAAGTGAATGAGACCAAGACAATTACCATCCCAATTCCTGCAGGTATGTAAATTGATAAAATGTTGTATTCTCTTAACCATGATAAAAATTTAAGAGATAATTTATGCAGCTGTTCATCAAACCTTTAACTCCCAGAAGTTATTAACAATTCAGCAGATTGGTTGGTGTGTGGATAACAATTTTTTTGATGGACAGCTCTATACTTTCTTAGGATTTGAACAATTGTGGGGAGGTTTTGTTACAAAGATGGCTAGTCAATTTTGTGAAAATGTAGTCATCATTTTAATACTTTTTTTAACTCGCAGGAGTTGAAGATGGGCAAACTGTCAGGGTGCCAGTTGATGCTGGAGAAGTATTTGTAACATTTAAGGTTTGTGAAAAAATCAATGTATTAGTGTGTACAAATTTTGGTTTTTCAGTAAGTGTGGATATGAGAGTAAATTAAGTTTTTTTTTACCCAGGATAACTGTTGAATCTTCTTTTGCCATATGTTTGGCTTGTGTTCATAGGTTAGTGAGAGTAAAGTGTTTGAAAGAGAAGGAGCAAACGTCAGTTCAACAGTGACAATCAGCTTTACACAGGTAATGTACATGTACCTTGTCATCTTTGTATTCTCTAACTTGTTGAAGCTTTGTGGGCATGGTGAAATATCAAACCTCCACAAGTGGCGACTTGTATCTCTCTACAAGGACAACAGAAATAAAAGCATCTCATTGGTCATAAATTGTACTCACGGTGCCTACTTCATTGACAGATCAGTACTTTATTTAATGTGTCAGTACACAGATGGGGTCAAAATACGTTCCAAACATATTTTGACATCTCCTGTGATGTATTACTGCTCAGACCCACAGCAACATGGAATCCTATTTGTTTAATATGATAAAAAAACAAAATGTTGTTAATGGTGACAGCTATGCATCTGTCTTCCAATAGATCATAATTCAGTCATATTATGCTCCTACAACTCATTTTGGCGTGCACTTGAAAATGGCCAGTTTTCTCAAGTATTTCTTTTATTTATCTCTAGGCCATTCTGGGAGGCACAATACGTTCTCCTGGTATTCATGGAGAGATTGAAATCAAGGTGGGTGTAAGTCACACAGTCAGGGATATCTTAATGAAGTTAATGTGTTTTGCTATGATTGCAGATGTTTCAATAATATATGGTACAGTACCAATTGATAGGTTAGAATAGCAGGTTGATAGTTTTGAAAGACTCCAGGGCCTTCTGTTTCTAGGAAGATTCAGGCTTCAGTGGGAAATTCTGGAGTTCTAGACCCTGTAGTTCCATTTTCCTGGTTTTTGAGGTCTAATACAATCCATGTGGCTTTGTTGTTCCAAGAAGAAAACCATTTTGAACAAAATGATTTGAAGAGATTCACAAGTATGTTTTAAAGTGCAATGATGTTAGCATAAAGAATACAAGATAACCAGCTTATTACAAGGGTGTAGATCACTCACTATGTGGGTGCTCACCAAGCCCCTAGCCCCTAGCTTTGCCAACCACTCCTTTCCCCCTTTGTAGTGTTTTGTCTGATTCTTTTTTGTTTTTTCCCTTAGATCCCTCCTGGTACTCAGTCTCACCAGAAGCTCCGTCTGTCAGGGCATGGCATTCAAAGATTAAACGGCGTTGGCAAAGGAGACCATTTTGTGAATTTTAAAATACATATACCCAAGTAAGTCAGATTGAAGCTTGTAGGACATTGATTTCTACATTTTCCATTACATGAGTAGGAGACAGAGGGGCCATATGCTAAGCACACTTGACTCTGTTATACTTGCTCTGGTGAAAGCTCAGGTTAGGTAATTCTGTTGTTTGTGTTCTTGAACAGGACACTTTCTCAGTGCTTTCTGGCAAACAAGGGTATGAATGGGTACCAACAATGTGTTAGAAAGAGACTAATGGCCACTCATGTTGAGCTGGCATCCTGTTTCAGCAGAGACGCAATGCTATGGATGTCTTTCATAGGATAACAAAAGCAATTATTCATAACAAGAGCCAGATGTTTGGACGTGTATTATTAACCCTTTGTATTCAAACATCAGTATGCACATTCTCCATACTGGTCTCTTTCCATTTCTTAACCCTTTTAACTGCCAAGATCTGGTTGTTAATTCTCCCCTCCAGCTGTGAGACATTTCCTGGTGAATTAGTCAGGAGAATTTGGTGTCATACCATAATGATGACTTCTACCTGATAATTTTGAGTATTCTCATTACCTGATTGCTGGTTGTATGGATATTATAGGGAGAAGTTATATGTGAATCACTTCTGGGAATTGAAGGGTTAAGGTGCTGACAAGGAGAATTTGTTTAACAATCAAGAGCCTCTCTCATTGCTGATCATTTCCTTTATATCCTCATGGCCTTAATGTGTGATTCAGGGATGATGTTGTGAGGAGAAATTCAGTGCTAGTCATTCTTAGGGGGTTAACGTAAAATAAACGGTGCTTTTTCCTCAGATACCTAAATGAGAAGCAAAAGGCTTTAGTGTTAGCATATGCCGAGCTTGAGGATGAAGTCAGTGGTACAGTAAATGGAGTCGATAAATCAGCAAAAGGTGGGTAATTTATTTTAAATCTAAGTCAATGGGCAGCCCAAGTGTACAGTCACATCTCTCTCTCTCTCATCCTCTTCCCTGCATTTTGAATTCTCTAGCAGAAATTTTAAATGCAATGCCACTTTATCAGGGTATAAATTGGCAACATCAAGGTGTGAGGAGGCAGTTGAGTTTCACTATCACGTATTTTCCCATTGTTTTTATGTTTGGTTTTTTGTTTTAATTGTTTTGTGTTGGTTTTTTTTTTCGTTGAGTGGAACTCGTTTATTTGTGATAACTATCTACCACGGTACACTTGTAGCAGAGTTTTAGTTAGGTGTGTCGCTTTATTTGAAGCTCATGTATAGGACTACGATAAAAAAGTTCCATTGAAATGTAATCAAAACGGGACGATGAAGAACGAAGTAATGATCGTTTAAGTTTGAATTGATTTTTTTTTTTTTATCAAAATACTCCTTTCGGGAAATTCTCATAATTTAAGTTAACATGACATATTGTCACAGTGTGAGTTTTCAAAACAAGGTTTCACAATGAAAGTTTGCGTGACTAGTTTCCACAACATTTGAGTTTGCGAGGCTAAGTGCCGTGACTACAGTGACAAGGGTACGCAAATGGAGCTTTCGTGACTTTGCGTCTCGAAGCTTGTATGACGTTCGTGTCCCTCCATCACACAGACGCCCCACCCAGCCAAACTTGGCAGGCGTATGAAACACCCACCGGTGGAAAGACGGCGAATGAGATTGATCTCGAAGAAGTCGTCAAAAAGAAGCGCCCCTTGGGTCGGTTTATGCCTGACGGATCATGGGATGACGAAGACCCGGAAGGCAGAGCTCGACTCGCGAGACGGCAGTTTTTGAGAATAGCGATGGTCGCATCGTTCACTATAGCTGCCTATCTGTTTATGCAAATCATCTTGCTGGGGGTTGAAGCCCGCGAGTTTGATTCTAAGAACGCTCATTGTGACAATATAGGAAATGGAAGTTGACAAGACAGTAGTGAAGGGGAAAATATTGTAAATCTTGTTTGTTAAATTTTAAGGGTTTGATTGTAATAAGTAGATGTACCGAGGAGGAATTGAGGAGTCGGAAAGTGTGAAAGTGACAAAGTGTTAAAAATCCCCCATCAGGCTCTCTTGTTTCCTCCTCTTATTTTTGTCCCCTTTGCTACCTGTTGTATTGGAAACAGTTACGCTATATAATTTCCTGGTGGAATAACGCTCCACCTGAGAGGTCATCACCCAACAGCTGCTTCGCTTTCCCGCTGTGCAACAGTTTAAGAAGCATTTGCGAGCGACATTCAAAGCTTTGAATTTAGTTACCCTGATGAATTAGGATTTTAACACCAAGTCACTAACTCTCCTTTTTTTGGCTCTTCAATTTCTCCAGACCAAGGAACAAAGACGACTGCTGAAGATGATAGCGGATTGCTAGGACGCTTGAAAAAAGCATTCTGCGGAGACGATGACGAAGATGATGACGACAAAGATAACAGGCGTCAGGGAAAGGCGTGACAACGCATGCGCACCCTGCTAAAAGTGTTGCGCAAATTGCACCAACTGTCCACTGTTTTTTTTAGTAAATCGTCATTATTACTCTCTTTTTTATGGTTCAAGGATATGCCAGGCAGTGCATCACTGCCTTCGAAGGTAAGGCGTAGGATTTCTGTCTCGAAAATCTGCTATGCGAGTCAAATTATTTCCTAGGACGTTACAATTCACGCGAATAATTTTTCTGGACGTCGTAATATTAAATGTATTTATACAGGCGGAAGGCGTTGCCAATCCTACAGGGTTTTATAGACCTTTTAAGCAAGAGAAATATAAGAATGGCTTGTCTTAAATCGCACTGTAGTTTAAATTATGAATGCACACCAATCTATTTGCGTTTTGTTTATTTGTTTGTGTGATTGTTTCTTTCACCACGTAATATTAAAGGTAGCCGCTTTTTTGAAATTTTTTGTTTTTTGCGTGTTACTTAGAATTAAATTCCTCTGTTACTCAATTTTGTCAAACATTCTGAGAAAGATTTCTTCATTTCTCCTAACGTCTGCTCCATTGAGATCAGGAGTTTTTCCCTAAGAATCAGATTTTTGAAAATGGTTTATTTTCTGATGTGATGACAAAGTAGTAAAAAAAATTTCTAACTTTTTTTCTAGCAAAGGTTACTTTATGATATAGTTCTAGTACTGCACTTGAGAAGATCTTATTTCCCGCTAACACAAATTATAGATTCGGGCTTAGGTGAAGTCTAACTAGGGCAACTTTAGAACGGATAACATATCTCTGAAATAAAAAATTGTTTGGTTCATACGCTTAACCTACCGTTCCTCATTCTGTCGAGTTAAAGCAGCAATTTTCGTTGACGTAAATTGTGGCCAAGAACTCGAGCAAGAGGACAAGAAATTCGTTTATGGTGAGTTCATGTATTTCCACGGCGTGTTTCCACGGCGCCGTTTTTCGAGCAGTTGGTTGTCGTTCGATTGTTTTATGCTAAGTTGCATCCTTAGAAAGTTAAAGCGCGTTGCCGTTACACCAATCATTTTATTGCGCATATTGATAAAATTTTATGTGTTTCTTTTGACGACTCTTAAACCATTGATTTTAAACTTTGAACGTTTCAGAAATAGCTTTTGTCTCGTCGATTGAAACTATCAATTGAACATTGAAAACTAGAAGGCTGATTCTCAAAAATTTCGCCCTAGCCTTGTCCATAGAGGAAGTTTCCTGTTGCTTTCTAGACGTCTGGAGCTTACTCAAGAGAAATTCTCTTTGAGAGGTTCATGGACGAGACGTTTGACTATTTTGTTAACCTTCGTTACCCTGGGCACACGTTTTATCTAACGAAAACTCCAAAATATGGGGGAAATGTTCAATTGGGTATGGAAAGTAAAATAGGATTGCACTGATTTTGCGTTTTTTCGCTCTATGGCTGGTTTAGAGTCTAAACCAATTAACTTAACCTATCTGATGCAAAACTAGAGCAGTTTTCAATTGACTGTCGGAAAACCAAAACAATACAAATAACAACAGCCAATCATAACTAAGGTTACGTCATCATTAGCCAATGAGGACTCAAAGCAAAAACAGGCAACTTACCAAAGCGCGGGAAGACTTGACGACCAAGTCACGGTTGGTTTTCGCGTCTGATTGGTTGAGAGAGTGGAGTGAGTTTTCGCGACCAATCACAGAGGGAAGTAAAGCAAACCAAAGCAATCCGGGTTAATTTCGACACTCGATGAAAAATTACTCTTAAAACCAATCCAGATCTAAAGACTTGCGCTTTGTCTTAACCCTTTAACTTCCAAGATTTCATTAGTAATTCTCCTTACTGTCTGCCATACAGTTCTTGTGATATTAGTTTGGAGAATTTGGTATTGGATCAACTTATAATACCATAATTGATATTTTTCTTTATTCTCATAACTTGTCCGCTTGATATTATATTGATATTGTGACGAGAAATTCTGTCTTGGTCACTCATGGGAGTTAAAGGGTTAACTGTCTGTTCTCATAAGCTCCTTGTCAAGTATTTGTTTTGATTGGCTGCTACGATCGCCTTAATTTTCGTTTTACTATACTTAATTTATAGGAAAGAAACATCGTTGAAAAAAAATTCGTGCCCAATGTAGAAAACTTAAAAAGGATTAAGCCGGCTTATACAAAAATAAACAAAAAAGCTGTTATATTTTAACAACTAACAGATCATCGAATTGATATACTCCTAAACTTTCCCTTATCAGAAATTCTAAGCTTGGCTTTATCCTTTTTCTTTTTCTCGGCTTCGGCAATCCATCTGCTGATGTAGTATTTCTCCAAATTTCGCGCCTGCACGACTGACGGAGGGTCCAGCGGGTTTTTATGTCTCAAGTCCAAGTGATGGGCGCCATCTTCAATCAGCACAGAAATGAGGCTGTCGCTTATGTTACGGGTAACCCCGCCTGCAGCCCAGGGATCAAGGGCACCGTTACTATGATGGGACAAAATGAAAGCAAAAATTCGTTATGTGATTAGTCCTTAGGTATCTCTCGTTAGCAGAAATAAACTGAAAAGAGTTCCCTCTTAGCGAGTTTTGCGCTTTAACGGTGGGGTTGTCAACACAGAGGTCAAACGTCTGCGCATACGTTAACATTGTAATGACTGAGTGGCTCCTACTAAGTGGAGATTAGCTCTGATCCGTTTAGAAAAGATCTTGTTTTATGCACCATTCAATATCTTAGACGAGAATATGAAAACTCATATCAAGAAAAAGATAATCATTAACTTACCTGAACACTATATTACTGTGAGCTTTTAGTTTCTTGCCACCATACTGAATCTCGGCCCAGTACTCCAACGGTGTCACGCCACGTGACTTCTGGCAATCTTTGGCATAAGCATTGAAATCCCACTGATGGATAAGAAACAAATCACAATTATTGGAAGGTAGTCAAGTCTGCATCAGGAGATTAAGTTTGTGCTGGTCTGTCTCTCTAGCGTGTAGTAACCAGGAAGTTGGGGTATTACTATTTCCCACGACGGAATGCTAACCAGTCCATTGCAAATCATCCCCCTCTCACTCCATCCTCGCTCCCCCTCCCCCCCTCCCCCCCCCTCTCCCGCCCCCTTCTCCCCACTAAGTATTTCATCAGGTTCACTTGTACCCATTTACACTCATGGGGGAGTTTCTAATCAAGAACAGGCCAGAACACGCCAAGGTCGAACCGTTAGGCCACCGTGTCTCCCCCTATCGAATGTTCCTGAATCCGTCCTTTGACTATGGACAGGGAACACTGGGAACCAAAACGTTCGCCTGAGACTTCTCTTGGACCATCTTGCTGCGTTTACCACTTTGTTGGAATAATGAGATGTTATTCTAAGGTATATTTATTTTCAGTTATGCAAGTGTGTTGTATACTTGCCTCTGACTTGGTAAACATATCATTGACGCCGTCTGAACAGAGAGGCATGACCATCTCGGTACAAGCCTAAATCGAAACATAAATCATCCAGTCAACTTAACTTAGAGGACACTCTGACGAACAGATCTTATCTTTTGCTGTTCGTACGAACGCGCGCAGCAATATCGCAAAAGGCCATGAGCGAGTGACACAACAGTGAGTAAGTCCAAGGATTCTGAAGTCTAATCCAAAGATTACCTCTGACCTCTCTAATTAAGAGTACAACAAACTACTTAATTGAATAATGTCAGTATCTTAGCAAGTGGGCACACACCCCCCCTGACCCAACAACTGTCAACTGAGAACAAGTTAGGGTTGATGTTGGGTTAGGAAAGGGGTCGGTGCGCAGTTTCTCAGATATTGACATTGATCCAACGACTTTTGCCGCAAATCTCAATAAGTGAACAGTGTTGATTTTAAATTGAGCCAACATGATCAGAACGGCTTATCAGAAAAAATATAGATATATCAAGGCGCCAATGGTAATTCCAATGAAAAGAAGCAAAATGTATTCAGCGAGTGACAAATTTACCACTCGTTTATTCAATATTCTAGTCCTCCTTAAAAACTGTTGGTAACGACTGATCCTCCCTCTGTTCCCCCTGAAAATATGCAACCCCCCCCCCTCCACTCCCCCAGGCAATAAAGAATTACTGGTCCTTAATTACTTTCGAAGCTTGATTTTCAATTACGCAAGACTGCGCACCAAGCAGCAACCAACCTGAAAATACCAACCATCATCTCCCAAGAAGGATACAGCTTGCTGTGAGGTGTTAAAACATTTAGCATGGCCTGAGCTGTTGTAGTACACTCCAACAGCTTTGGATATGGCTCCCAGAAGTTTGTCATCGTCTAATGACTCGTCTTGAAGATATTTACAGGTTTCCTTAAGAAAAGATTAAAAAACCGTAATCATATTTGCTTGAAATATTTCCCACCATATAATGAACAATCTCTTGTTAAGAGATAAGAAAATTAAGAACTCGCTTCCTTTCACGTGACTTCCTCTCTTCCTCTGCGTCTTTAAACTCATTCTAGTCCCATGAGCCACTCCTTTTCACTTACCGAGGTGATCAACAGGAACGAGGACTCTGGGTACGAGAACGTGGAAGATGAACACTTCGAGACTGAGGCTTATGTCGTAAACAAAATTATGCGCATGCATCATACCTTAATTGGCCAAGCGGGAAGAGGTTCCAAGAAACTGGCAGGGTACGGATAATCCACTGTAAATGAATGCAGCAGTCAGCAAGAAATATTTGGGCCGTAATTCGTTTAGGGAGGACGACAATGAATAACATAACACTTACCCATTGCTAAGTTGACCCAGGTCTCGCTCAACCAATATTCCAACTGAGTGACATTATCTTTGGTTTTCAGAGGAGAACACAACTTAAATATACTGGATAATTTTTTCCGCCCGCTATCTACAAGAAAGAAAAACGTAAATTAAGGTATTTAGAGCGATGCAAAGTTCACCCAAAAAATTCAACAAATCACAAAGCCTTTGCTTGATTAGGTTTAGTTGGGTCCAAAATGAAAAAAAGACATTTCTTGTACCTGTTTTGCCGTAATTTTTTACGACATCCCATGACTTTTTTACCAAATTTACACATGGTTCTCCTCCGTCACGTTGGAAATCCTCCGTGACAATTTGATAAAACTTCTAAAAATATACATCAGAAGAAATTTGAAGGAGAGAGTTGTTAGCAATGCAATGTTTTTTTAACACCAAGATTACAAAAGGAGGCTCAGTACTTTAAAAATTTCGCAAGAATCAGTAGATGGGCTAATATTCAGGGGGGGTGGGGGGGGGGGTTGGTGAGGTGGAGGAAGGAGACCACTTATCTTCAGAGGGCTTTCAAATGCAAAAATCTGAAAATGAGACTGAAAATGTAAAATAAGACCACGCTTTGATCACAGTACACTTGATCATGACCATCAAGGTTTTCTACGACTGACAAAATGGTGAAATCATTTTTCTTTTCCTACTTGTTCTGACCAGGTTAAATGTGATTTGAAAAAATTCTTAGAAGAGGGTAAGACAGGAGCTAATGAGCAATGAGGGGGGATAGTTTGATGAACCTATAACTGGAATGATCGGTATCCAGAAATCTCAAATGATGTCTCACCTCACAAGGGGTCAATCCAGTAAATTGTAGAATTGGCGCCGAAGCTGCGAGGGCCCTGGGTTAGGAAAAATTACGAGTTAAAAAAAATTCAAGGCAACCTACTTTGGTCAGTAGTCAGATTTTCAGCAATCTGAAAAATAATGACTTGTTCTCAGCACCAAATTCTCGTCTCATTTCTCTCACGGCTCGCATCAGCCCCATTTACTTACCCTATAACAATATTTGGATACTTCATTCGAAACCAAGCGGCCAGCATCCCTACAAAAGAGAACGAAAAATATATCTAACGAAAGTCAGGTAAATATGTCGTGCATATTTCACAGCATCGCCTGCAAACTAAGGAACTAGTCTTAAGGGATCTCAAGCAGTTAACACGGTGACGCCAAGTGAGACGTCGATTAAAATTAAATTTCTCTTTTCAGTTATAACTTCGAAAATGGCTGCATGTGTTGACTGTCTCTTACGGCGCCACACCTCAACTTCAGCGTAACGTATATAGGCAGCGTGGAGTTCCAAATGGAATTTTTAAAAAAAATGCCGCCGTGGTTTGGTGATTTCACGTTGTTGTTTTGCAGAGGGCGACTAAGAAATAAGTTTTAAAACGCACGTGCTGGCTATTGCTTCTTACCACCGTACGATCCACCAATAGCGACCACTGGGCTTTCACTTGCTCCTGGTACTGTGTTCTAAAAAAAAAACGAGGATTTAGTGAGGAGTTGCCTTTGCCAAAGCATTAGAAACTACTTCAGGAGCATCATTCGACAAACCATTAAGGGGGATAACTTTTGGAGAAGGGGGTATCTGTGACCCCACCCTCTCCTCTTAGTAATAAAATGGATAATACATTATGATTAAATCACTTGGCATGCTCCTGAATTTCAGTATGACATGAATGAAAATCTCCCCTCTCCCCCCTTCCCCCCTCCCTTCCTTACTCTACTAGAGAATCCTGCTTGTACATCTCTGCATAAAATTGTTCAGAAAATATTAGTCACCTAACATGTTTAAGAGATCATTGCAATTAAATGAGAATTATTTATCAATAACCTACTAGGCAAACCCATATTATCTTGCCTTTATGTGATGAATAAGTACTGCAAAGTCAGCCAAAGCTTGCTCTGAAGTTAAATATCCCAAATACTTCGGTCCCTAAATAAGAACAATTCATTGTTAGTAGGACCTATGAGCTAGACTCAACCGAAAAGAACAGTTTTGAGGCACTAAGTCCCTAAAAAACTTCCTCTCGAGGTGTTCATAAATTCGCAGATCAAAAGACCCCTCTCGTATTTGCCTGTTCCAACTCACCGTCAACGACAATCGAAGGGGAAAAATAATTCTTCCTCTCATATGTATCATCAAAATGAGTAACGTAAAACAACACAGATCGCTCCTTGTTGATCGAGTGACGTAGAATAAGACCTTAAGGAACCTAGCGAACTGGTTAGAACAAAGGGAAGGAGGTAGCCAATAAAAACCCAACATAAACACATCTAACACCCTTAAGCAAGGGAAAGCGCGCGCACGCTATCAAGCCACCTTTAGTTTGCATGTGATTGGTCGAGGAGGAAGCGCAAGATTTCTAGACTAATCACAAGGCACAGCAGGGCAGACCATTTAAATCATTCATAACTTTCGCCACTTAATTAAACACACCTTGTAAGACAGCTTTCCAAATGGTAACGACTTGCCGTAGTACCTATGCTCTGCAAAAACCAGCATGGCTTTGAATTCCCCTGCGATATCCCACATGAATCCCTGGGTACAAGACAAGTGTTGCACTCTTAGCTCACATGAACAATAACCTTCAAATTACGTTATGATTAACCCTTAAACCCCTAAGAGTGATTAGTAACTATTTTCTCCTATCGGCATCGCCCTAAAACAAACATTGAGGTCATGAGAATAAAGGAAATGATCACCAACTAAAGACGCTCTTGATTGTTAAACAAATTCTCTTTGTCAGTTCCATAGCAAATGTATGGAGAAAGTGTGGAGAATATGTATACTGATGTTAGGGTGTGAAGGGTTAAATGCCGCCTTCTTTGATGATGATCACAACGGCTACTTTGTCATAGAGTTTTCGTTACAATGGATGGAGACAAAGAATTTTGTCAGTTTCGGACTAACGAGCAGAACACGCGTGACTCGCGCTCCGGACTCAGTAGAAATCTCAGTATTGGATAGGAGCCACTTTGAGTGATAAAAAAGAAGAGGGTTCAAGGGGAGAGGCCGTCAACTCATCCCTTGTTCGCCCCAATTTCCTCTCGTCCGCTTCTACACGCAGATTGACAGAAAGCGCTCGCGAAAAATGTGTGGCTAGCATGCTTGTCTAATCTTTGGACCACATCTGACTTTCTTGTTTCTCGGGTAATAGGGGTACGTTTACAAACGTGATCCTCTTCTCGCTGATTGAAAGTTCAAGGCCTAATCTTTAAGATCAACTTAGTTGGTAATATTGATGGTTTTGATGATTTTAACATTAAACTGTAAGAAGGTCAGTAACCAATACTCACCGTGTTGTTCGCAAACCAGGTGATGTCTCCTTCATTTCCGGTATAAAAGAGAATTGGTCCTCCTTCTACCCAGTTCTTTCTGGCCACAAGGTAACGCTGTGGAAAAGTGCGATTGTCACTGAAGCCAAAATGATCCAGCTGTGAAATAAAAAAAGGGAAATCGTTGATGTTGATAAAGGTAAAACTGTTTCTATGTTCAGATCATCACTAAGTTTCCTTCGCACCCGGCAAGGATTTGTTGTGTTATTTTTAAGACATTGAACGTCACGCACCACTTATACGCGACAAATCCAAATTTTGAAAAGCGTGACAAAAGTTGGGTAAGCTAGGAGACGACGAATTAAACTCGGGAAAATACGGGGAAAATTATCTTCTCTGGAGTCCGGTCTCGAACAGCAGCTTGTTTTCATGCTTTAGAGATGGGACGTGATATAAACGTGACCTGCTTGTCAAACAATAACTTTTCTTGACATTAGGTGTTAATCTGAAAATTAGCCCTCGAATTCACGAAAATTCACGGTAAATCAGATTGATGTTACAAATGGAAAAAAAAAAACAAAAAAACTAAATCATATTGACCTTCGATTAAAGAATCATACGAAGTGATGAATGATAAATTTCATAAATGCCGATGATCTGCAATATTTGGCAAGAATATTACGAGGCCAATTATGTAATTTTTGCTCCTACGGTTGAATTTTAAGACCTGTTTACCGAAATTTAACCAATTGTAAAACAGTTATGAAGCTAAAGATCTTTTACCTTCTGGCTAAACGTTTTCGTCTCGTAGATGCAAAACGGACACAAATGTCTCTTCGCGTGAAGTCCAAAATCCTTCCCTTGCGGTCGAGGAAATCTAGCTCGAAGACGGAAGGCATCACTTGCAGAAATAACGACTAGAAAAAGGAGTGTAATCCTACAAAAATCTTCAAATGCAGCCATGATCGTTAGTCGCTTATCCCTTGCATCTGAAGTAGTAGGTACTGTGACGTCTTTCGTGTATTTGTCTGTTTCCCAGCCTAACTCGTGACTTCGGTGACCTCGTGACGATTCATCCGTGTGATTTCCTCGTGATCGGCACGGGTTATTGTTATTGTTTTCAACTATAAAAATACCTAGATCCTTTGCCTCAGAAGATGTATCTTTTGGTTTCGTTGGCTGCTATTATTGCTAAATTCTCGCACTTTCTCTTCGATGAGAGAGTTTGCCTTCTGATTATACATGCATTATTAATGTAAATTTCATGGTAGTTTTTGGATGCTGGCCAATGAATCGAGGGATGTAAACAGGTTGTTTTAGTCAAAGTATATTTTGTGCCACTAGTTTCCTGTGGTGTGGATTAGGAATAAACCATGTCTCTTATATGCATAGCAGGCTATTTTATTGATGCGCTTTGAGAGGTTGAATGGCGAAGCCGTATCTGTGTGGCTGGGACGGAAAATTGTGGGTTTGATTTTTCCTCTCTAACTTTCGTTTCGCTTTATCCCTAAGAAGCAAACACCTGCACTGTCTAAATATTTCCAAACTTGGCTTTAAATCAATCCACATGTCAGCCCACAGGATGAACCTAATCTTTGCCTTGGCAAAAATCCCTTGTCATTAAGTGGAAAGGGCAATCAACCTGAGCCAATTTTTCACTTCGCTCGCTTATGTTTTGTGGTGCGTCGGACGAGACTGATTACATGACCCTACCAGCTCTACTTTGACGACTTAATTTTTCTCTTATTACCAGAAATGAAGCGAATTAAACTGGAGCCGCCATGTTTTTAAATTTTATTTCAAGAATGTCAGGGGAAGCGGAGGACTCTGGGAAAGACATTACTCAGCGATTAAATTCAGTACGAATAAGCAATTAATTGTCTAAATTCGCTGCCGTCTGCGTGGCTTGATACGCTGAGCAGGGTCGGTGAACTGAATTGACAAGTTAAAAAAAATCCCTGATTGTTAAGAAATAGGAAGCCAACCATCGAGGTCTAGAGCGATTCAGTTGAAGGATATCTCAAACAGCCTGAGGGGGCAAAAATATGGAAAAAACTGAACTGATTATATCATATTTTACTCAGTTTTTTTTTCCCTTATCTCAGGTCATTAAATCGTCATAAATACAAAGATGAAAAAAATATTTTTCGTTTTCAAACGAAAGTGATCGCAGAGCTTTTGAATGTTTATCGGTCCGCCTTTCGAACCTCGCAAAATTCATTTGAATTTCAAATAACTTTAAAAATTAAATATTCACATTTGCGATCACAGTCTTCGTTGCACGTGGAAAGAGCTTCTAAAACTACTGGAAATGTCAGCGTTTTTTTCAGCAACTCAGGGGACCAAGAAACACGTATTTTCAACCTTGGTATCAATTACATCAAATATCGCCTGCTCGTGAAAGCTAAGGTCAGCTTGTGTCTCTGATTCCTCCAACTTGATGTGTGACCGGAATGGTTCAAATTCAGAGGATTAATGTACGCACCGATCTTTCACGTGTTCTCAAGGTAACTAACTTAACTTTAACTGAATTTTAACAGGAACACAGGGGTTGAGTCAGATTCTCGTGGTCGGTTTTGAAAATCAAATCGCAGAGTTAAATGTATAAAGGAATTTCATGTAACACACACAGTGCAGTGTGGAACGATTCCTTAGTGCAAGCCGCCATGATAACTTATCATTGCACCACGTGACTCTTGGGGTAGCTTCATCGACCAAATTCGTGATTTTCTAGTTAGAGTCTTGATCGTCCATTTGATTATTTTTATTATTATTTTATTTCTTGAATTTCTCTACACCTCATACAGTTATTCATGCTTGTAGTAATTTCATATTAGTTCTTCATCTCCCAGAAGTGATCAAAATGTGACTTCTCCCCACAATATCCATATGTAATCCAGAAAACAGGTAATAAGAAAACTCAAACTCATCAGGTAGAAGCTGTTACCTTGATCTAAAACTAATTTCTCCTGACCAATGAACAAAAAAATTTGTAGTGGCCAGAGGGGAGATTTAACAACCTGATCATTTTGGGAGTTAAAAGGTTAACACGCTTGTTATTATCCCCGACCACAGCCAAAGAAAGAAAAGTAGGTCGCTACGGCATTTTAACTAAAAAAACTGTATTATCTGGATTCCAAAGGTTTTGCTCTCATCTTCCACACAGAGACCATGCATGATATTAAAAACTTCCCATTATCTCGAGTTAAGTAAAAAACCGAAATTTCTGGCTAGTCTCCTGAACTATGTGTTATTGATGAGCAAATATCGTTTTCTACTTGCCGTATTATGTTTATAGAAATTGCAACGTTAGCTCACCGTATAAGACTCGTTGCTTTTTTACTAAGGATTTTCAAAATCTTTTTATCTGCCTTCAAGCAACAAATATCGTTAGTCATACACCTAACCTGATTCTATTTTTTTTTTTCAGTTCAGAGCCAACCAAAGTAAAAATGAAGGAAACTACCAAAAGAAAATATGAAATAATTGAAATTAGTGTTTCCACCGGACCGTCTCCGACTTTTTTTTTTATTTTTGCCTGAATAAGATGACTTGTCGTGGATTATAGCACTATTGTGTTTACAAAGTCACTCTACTACAACAATTTCTGATAAAATTGAAATACTGTTACTAACGAAATATCTAGTTATTTGTTCTGCTATTAAGAACTCGCATCCCTGTGTCATATCAAATTATTATAGTAACGGTTTAGTACGACGAAAACCGACGTAATTTTTAAGGTATAAAACAGCGCTCATTGGCTGAGGAGCGTTTCTAGGTCATTTAAAAACTCCTGTTGCCTACGTAGGGAAACTGATTAAAATTATCAACATCCGATGTAATGGAAATTGATATCACTCATTAGAAAATTACTTACTTAATAAAAGATAGGTGTGCATTTATGCACAAAAGCATATATTTTCTTCTTTCTTTAGGATAGCACCAGGCATAGAATGGGAACATCTAGTAATCAGCATCAGGGAGGAAGGAAAAACAGGAGAACGTCGAACAGGGTCAGTTCTGTAGTTATTTTGTAATTAAAGGCGAATAGGGGACCAGCCATCATTTATCGCCGGGTGGATGGGAAGTCTGATGATTTTGGTTATGTCACGATAAAATGTACCTGAAAATCCGACGCTTTGTTTCCCTAAAAACTATCTGATCCTCCAAAGACTCCTGCTGTCTCCCCGCCCTCTCTCGCCCTCTCCTGGTGATAATAATGACTGCTCCCTCGGACTGTTTGCTCTCGAAATTTTTATCGATCCCAATTGATTGCTTGACGATAAGTCAAAACGATAAAGGAAGCCAAAACGACAAAGAAAGAAAGAAATATTTTTTATGTCTTATTTCTTGGATCTCATGATGGCGATTTCAATAGTTTGCAGTACTGTTGGTTTGACAACCACTTTGTTCCTTTGTTCTAAGCATGAATACCTCCGAACTTCCGACCGATCAGGTTATCATAGCGACGGTTTACAATGGCAAATGCTCCTTAGTTAAGCTTGGTTTATCACTTTTGTATATAAACTTTCAGCAGATAGACATAGTTTGAAGCTACACTGGTTTGCAGATTTAATGAATGTAACCGAAGAAGTTACAATTCATAGACCCAACGTTTCGACACTCCTGTCTAGTGCCTTCACCCCTGATGAAGGCACTAGACAGGAGTGTCGAAACGTTGGGTCTATGAATTGTAACTTCTTCGGTTACATTCATTAAATCTGCAAACCAGTGTAGCTTCAAACTATGTCTGATTGTCCACCTGGTTGCCGTGTGAACTTTAATATATTTCAGCAGATATTTACTAGCATAGAGTTTGTCCATGTGCGAGTTAGTTCTTTACTTTGCTACGCTGACCAAAAAAATCTCATGGCTTATGCTCCTAAAAATTGTTTCTCGAATTTTGTCCAAGAATTTCTTGTAAACCTACGATTAGTGTTTAAAATACGCAACAAGTTTCCTTTAGAATTGTTTTTTTACTTCATACAGTAAAATCTCTGGAGCCTCTTTGTTTAATACATTATGACGGAGGAGGAGGAGGAGGTACGGGGTAAGTGTGACTGAATCATATACGCACATTTTACATTTATAACTTGAGGCGCCCAAAACCAACCTTGCCGCCGATTTAGAGTATGGTATACGTATGTTGAAGTCCTAAATGTAATAACTGTCCTAAATGTAATAAAGTCCTAAATGTAATAACATTTGGTCCTAAATGTAATAAAGTCCTAAATGTAATAACATTTAGTCCTAAATGTAATAAGGCTCCAATGAAATCGTTTGACTCCTGCAGTGCATTGTTGTTATGGCGGACATCCACAATGATATGTTAGTGACAGCTGTTGCACCAAATAAACCGCTGACCAGTATACATGCCACATTATGGGCTCACTGATATCAATCAGCGTCTTTTTACTTGCTAGACATAAGAAATATCAGCAGTCGAAGTATGGTCCTTAAAGCGGTTTATCGATCGAGTTGAAGAAAATCATTTCCAGCCCAAAGTGGGCTAGTGCTTGGCTGGAAGCTTAATAGGATGGAATCGATTGGTACGTAACCATTAAGACTTTTTGGAAAAGAAATTGACTACAATTGATGATGAACTAGCATGCTATTGTTGATGTTATCTTTCGTGTTAAAGTCTTAAGTAGTGATGCACCATTTTAGAGCAGTTTGAATGATTTCGCTGTGTCACATGTTAATCCAAAAGAAAATTATTATTATTAGTAGCGTTATTGAAATTTTGCACATCAATGTTATTCAGTGTCGATTGATTCTGATGAAGCATTTGAGTTCATTTTTAAGAATGACTATCCTGATTTATTCAATTTTGAACTTGGGGTATTGCATTTCCAGCCTTCTATGGCTTTACTCCACCTCAGTAATCAGTTCATGTACCATATGACTATAAGTGGAAACTGTTGAGCTTTCTTTTTTCATTCATCTATTTAGCTATTCATTTTCTCCCCTCACGGCGGGGAGAAGAGGTGAAGACAAAAAATGAAATATAAACTTGAGATCAACTGTAAAATATACGTTTTCCTAATATTTCGGTTCGCGGAACTGATGAACCTGTCATAAGGGGATAAAGGAAAAAAATGAATGGTTCATTAGACCGTCAACTGACCATCATGTGTTGATTGGTGTAGCTCAATGGTTCAATTTGACTCTTGCGTGGAAAAAAGGTAACATGTCAAGATCTGTGATCGTGAAACACGTGAAATGGGATAGCATATGATTGGTCAGTCGATATCTTGCTCACTAGTCACTTTATCAAATAGCTAGCAGCGCACGTGGGCAAGATGAAGTGAATCCTGTGTTCTGATTGGCTACCTGAGCGGGCATGATGGGCCCATCCTCGCCCGCTCGGGATACCCCGTATTGATCCCACGCAAGAAAACTTACAAAGTTCGTAACTTTTGGACAATATTTGCATATACATAGAAAAAAATAAACGACCCTCTTGAGTTTATTGTGCTGCAAACACAGTTGGCTTTCACTATCGGCTCTCGAAATAAACAGGCCATTCTTGATTCTTATCAAAGCGAAATATTTTGCTATACAATGAATCCTTTAATGATTCAGCCAAGAGAATATAAACTCTCTTGACCATGCTGGTATTTTCAAGATTACTGGATATTAGCCTCGTTCTTTTTCTACTTTTTTATGGACCGTGACCTCGTCTCCGTCCATAAAAACGCAAAAAAAAAAAAAAAAAAACTCAGCCAATATAAAGCCATTTTGACCTCACGCTCAGTCAATAACGCCTATGAATATATTTTATGCAGACCCGTACAAATCTGGTAAGGGAAGACCGTACAAAGAATGCCCCTCTGAGCCCAGAATATGTCTAACGTATAAGTCGGTGGACTTCTTTTTCCTTGTAATTCGGTTCATCAAGTGTTAACTTCAGCACTGAAGACAGAAGTATTTCGTCAAAATCTGTTACACTGAAGAGTCTGAGCCAATGATATAGAGAGGGCTATTAGTCAACGTTCTCGTTGCTTTTGCGTCCGTCAATTTGATGCCAAAAGCACATCAGTATCAGTATAAGGTTTTGTAGCCAATGCTTCTCAACCTACCTCTTTAACAAATAAAAAGACGCTGATTAATATCAGTGAGCCTGCAATATTCCATAAATATTGGACAGAGGATTCTTTAGCGCAACAGCTGTCACTTTAACATTTCAATGTTAGCGCAGTTAAACGATTGCATAGGAGGCTTATTACATTTAGGACCGAACGTTATTACATTTAGGACTTTATTACATTTAGGACCAAATGTTATTACATTTAGGACTTTATTACATTTAGGACAGTTATTACATTTAGGACTTCAACATACGTACTCTTTCGACAGAGATGTCCAAACGTAAATTCGCCGTTTGAGTTGGCGGTTTTGATAAGCCTCTTTTCGATCCCCGAAAAGGCCTTTGGTTCAAAAAGTCACAACACACTAGGTTTCCATGCAAAGATCGTTACATTTATTTCAACACTACAAAGGAATTCGTAAGAAATAACATCTCAATATTTTACATTTTTAGCTTACTTTAGATCTACATTTCGGGTTACCTAACTAGAATTATCAGCCAAGATCAAGTGCTTTAAGCAACGTAAACCGAAAAAGATATAAAAAAACAAAAATTTGGTTCGCTATCCAGACCTCGCGGGCTCACGGTTGTGGCACCAGTTCAGGCTTTCTTCTCCTGGTCGATAGCTAAGTCAAACACAAAGAAAATGAATTGTTAGTAACATCAGTATACAGTCTCCTTTATACATTTCCTTTGGTACTGACCATGAGCAGATGAGAATTAGTGAAACAATCATAGCTTCTAAGGTTGGCGATCATATCCTTTACTCACGGGATATTAATGAATGATTCGACAGTATTACTGTGAGGAAAAATGAAATGCTGGTCACTCTGAGGGTTTAAGTGCTGTTTGAGCTTCTCAGGTGGTCTTAGTCAATATGTAACGCTACTTCCCAAAATAGATTGTGTTACATGGGAATTGTTACATGACGAGATAGACACAGATAGACACAAGCTTAACCTCGCTTCCAGGGACTTCACGAACCACGCAATTAATAATTATTTTTAATTTTTACTTTTCTCTTAAGAGCGGTACAGATAGCAGACCTTTATTCATCGAGCTCTCTCGTTACGGAATGCCAAGGCAGTGAAATTTTATCTCTTGAGTGGCTTTCATTGTAATCTTTAGTGTTGGGGAGGGTTAATAAAATTTCAATTCTTTCGTGTTCAGTGAAGAATGTTCGGATTAAAATTGACGCTCATGACTCCTTCCTTCTTCACTTCCAGAGGTTTGTATGCAGGACGATCAATCGGAGAGAGGAGGGGAGGGGGATATTTTTAGCCTGAAATAAGCAGTGATACATCATTACTTAATACGAGAGATTTAAACTCTCCGCTCTTAAGGGGAATCAGTCGTCGCTGGCAGATCATAAAGGGGGACTACAGAAATTAGCGGCTAATTCGGAGAGATCATTAGAATACTACAGAGCCATAGGTGGATCAGGTAATCAGGTAACTTTTATTGTGACACAAACAAAATTCTCCGACTTTCCCCACCATATTAGGCGATAAATGTCTTGACTGCCTAAACATGATCTCGTTTCAGCGGTAAAACAAATAGCCTTTTAACCCTCTTTTCCATGAATAAACCTTGTTTGTATAGAAACAGACAGAAAAAGCAAATTAGCGGTCTACTGGCTCCGGGCGGTTTCCATGTATTTCCGCCTTCGATGAATCTTTTTTACAGAATTTTCAAAAAATTGACTTAATTAGTTTGCAACGTTATTTACGAATTTCTTTCCTTATAAACGGCTAAGATCAAACCATCATGACTTCAAGTAAATCAAATTAGTGGATGTGAGCTTGACTCAGAAGATTGAAAATGAAACCCATTTTGTTTTGTTAACGGGGCATGAATTGATTTATTCGCCTGACTACTTCCAGCGCTGACAAACTTGCGACGTTGCACACTTTGTTGGTTTACTTCAAGATCGCAAAAAGCTTCTGTGCGTGTAAAACGAAAAAAAAAAATTCATCTCTTACTTTCCTTGGTCGGAAGAGTATTCTTCTCTGTAGTCTCAGTCTTCTTTAGTTTTGAAGCATCAAACTTACTGATATCATCGAACACAGCATCTTTGTCTGCCATCCTGGGGAAAAAATATCACACGGAACTCGTATTTAGCTGCCTGGAAGTCAAACATTCCGCGAAATAATTATTTTATCCACAACTTCAACAGACAAGTTCAAACACACTTAAGTTCAAACGGAGAGGTTTTTACCTTTTAAGATCTCAGTTTCGATCGCTTGGGTTATGAAACAGTTCTCGCTCTTCTGATCGAAAGGGAACAGGCCACTTCACGTTAACACGCCTGATGGAATATGCAGTATTAATGCATCAAACTAAATCAAACACTAGCCAATGAGAGAACGTTTTTAATGAGGCGTATTTGTCATTCCGCTAAGATTAAAGGCTCAACTTGAAAAACAAATTTAGCAATGTCTGAGTGTATTGATATAATCGAATCACTACCGGAAGCCTTAAAAAATGCTTTGCTAATATTTGAAACCAACCTAACGACTTCCCTCAGTATTTGGTTTCATCCATTTATGAATTAACAAAAAAAAATTCAAAGGGCATGGGGTTATTAAATGATGGAAAGTTATTGACATACATTTATAATCGTGCTAATAAAACAATAGAGTTCGTGTTTCGCGAAATATGTTTTGGTCCCGACTCAGAGTGTTAAAATTTGCGCCCAAGAGTATAAACTGTATTAATATCATCATCACTTTGGAGGGCTTTAAGAAAATATGAACAAAACAAAATGACAAGAAAACAGTCTGAACCATTACGCGAGCGTGCGAGCGGGCTAAAATATATCTCAGCCCGCCAATTTGTTTTTTTTTTTTAGCCCGTAAAATGTACTACAATGCCTGACAAAGTGATAAGAATTATATGTGACGACCTAAGTACGAAGAAGTAAGTTGGTGCCCATAACCCTAGCCTACAGACAGCAATCATGTAAATCACCTAACGCCCACTGTTAAATCCCTCAAATTAACGCATCAGTTAAACAGTATATCTAGAGTAATAATGTTGTGCCTCAGAAGGAATCCAACACACAATAAGTTAATTTGATGTGCCACTGAAACAATATTGATTTATCATTTACCTACCACAAAAGCGGTGCGGCCTTTGATTTCAAAACAGACGTCAACATTTCGACGAGACGATAAGAATCGAAAGAAATCACTCGTTGATTTCTTATGCATAACCTTTATTAAACAGTAATCTATTGATTAATATTCAACTTAACAATTAATAAATATTAACCGCCGAGACGTCCTCAGTGAATTTAAATTTTGTTGATAGCTAAGATAATCAATAGCGGACTGCACTCCCGGCGACGGCAAAACTGTCTTTTGTGTTGTAATAGGTTAGAATATTTTGATTACGCTGGAAATATTTTATAACTCGCATTGAATGCAAAACAAAAGAAAAAGGCAGATTTCAGTTTTATAATTTAGTTAACAATCTTAAATGACACAAAATAATGGCTTCGAAAACGAAGAAAAACACATTAACAACACACTCAAATAAAAGCAGAACAGGAGAAAAACAACAACAACAGATACTATATTAAGGACCTCAAGCGGTCAGGACGGCAACGTCAAGGAAGGCTTCGATTAAAAAACGAATTTCTGCCTTTACTTAGAATTTAAAAAATGGCTGCATGTGTTTACCGTCCCTAACTTCCCCACACCTCAACTTCCGCATGACGTATAAAAGAAGCGCTGAGTTCCAAATGGAAATTAAAATAATTTGCCGTCGCGGTTTCGGTCCGTAGACGACGCAAATTGTGATTTCACGTTGTTGTTTTACATAGGACGGCTAAGAAACGTACACAGTTTTAAAACGCACGAGCGGAGCTATTTTTCTGCCAATTAGATCTTTTGTTTTTCCATGTTCTCGTTGCCGTCACCGTCGTGGTTTGCTTAAGATCCCTGTCACATTTAGGACAGCAACGAGGATATGACGAAACAAACTATTTACAACTTTTAGCCGAAACCAACATTTGCGTGGTCTGCGAACGGAAACCATGACGGCGAATTGTTTAAGTTTCTATTTTGAACTCAACGCTGCTTACATACGTTAGCTGAACTTGAGGTGCGGCGTCGTAAGAGACGATAAACACATCGAGCCATTTGGTCAACGCTATCGCTCCATTTCAATTTTGGAAGCCCAAGTGAAAGCCACTGCGGCCTTTTGTTCGCTTTGAAACATCCAAGCAAAGAAATTTTTTTCCATAGTGGTCCCGCTTTATTTAAACTTGAAAATAAAACGAAATACACTGGTATCTTCAACAACTCACTCATTATTAAAAATCTGAATAACATCTAAAGTTTACTACTCCTCGCACCGATACAAAATATTTCAAAATCAGAGCACTCCTCTTTTGTCAACTCGTCTCAAGTTGGAATAAACATTTTTATAATACCTAGCTCAAAGAACAGCCTTCCAAATTGACGATTAATCATTTCATCTTTCATGCAAAACTTCAAAATTGAATTATAAATAGTAGTCAGACATCTACACGTATTTCTGAACTATGAAACTGTGCCGTCTGAAATATGGCTTATTTTTTTCAAGTACCTACATAAAAGATTTTGCAAAGATCAATGCTAGCATTCAATTTCTTTAAGGCAGTCCGTTTTGTTAAAGAAAGTAGAAAAGTATTGTATTGAAATATTTTTCCCTCGTTAAGTTTCGGTGTTTTGACACATTTGCCTGTCATTGTCTGAAATGTCGATATTGCAAACTGACATTCAGCTCATTCAGTATAAAACAACTCAGAAGAAAAAACTGGAATAACTCCACTGGACAGAGAACCTGAAAATGGAAGTGGACAGTTCTTCGATCATTAGTAAAAAAATATTCACAAGTGCTAAATAACTCCAATCAGAAAGAACAAATGAATAAATAAATGTATCTTTGTTTATCAAGCTTACCAATACTAAGATTACCACAACCACCAGCGCAATTTTTACGGTGGTTGCAAATGTAACGCACTTTGACAACAAACAATCAACCTTCAAGTCCTTGTCCTGGCATTTTAAACCAAACTCTCCATGCAAAAGACCTGCAGCAAACGATGAGGCTGCCAAACGCGACTCAAAAACATCTGCGCTTAGCCTCCCTAATATTTTGTCCTTAACATAAAAAACGAAACAAAAAAGCAATCTAACAGAAAAAGAATATTTGGCGTTAATACGACCGAAACTTTTACATATCTATCGAATTAGACTTGATAAATAACGTAATTTTAACTGGTAACACGGCTAATCTACTCTTCGTCACCAAGGTATGACGAACTCTCCTGCATTCCTGCAAAAAGTCTATCAGCCAGCAGCGACAAAAACGCGTCCATTGGATCCATGGCCCCCCGCTGCGCCCACTTTGGGATGGTCAACTGCGCATGCGAGAAACCAAGCTTCTGTAAAACCCAGTCAATGTTGACGGGATCCATGTTCTTTCCTGCCCAGGATAAGAAGCGAACACGAGGTTCTAGCTTCCAGTACTTGCTCCGGAACTGACGAATTCGTTTGGCTTCCGATTTGGGAGCTTTCTCTCGGTCTTCTTTTTCAGCCATGCGCTCTCTGCGCACGCGCGAGGGAGGTGACATCCCGCGGGGAATTGAACCTGGTGGAAGAGAAGAACAAACGTCAACGACATTCTGTTAGAAAAGGTGGATAATAATTTATTAATAATAATAATTTATTTACTTATATAGCGCCCTTTAACATTTATGGGATGATCAAAGGCGCTTTACAATCCAAGAAAACTAATATTACAATAGATAATTACAATAAAAATGCTATTTACAATAGATAATTACAATAACAATACAAAAAATAAAATAATGATAGTAAATGAATACATAATGAAAGAATGAATGAACAAAAAGTAGATAAGATACAAAATACCGATAAGATTGTAATGCGAATCTAAAACGCTTGCTTAAAAAGATAGGTCTTAAGAGATTTCTTAAATAGCGCTAGCGAATCAATCGTGCGGATGTGCGCAGGCAAGCTGTTCCACAGCGCAGGCGCAGAGGCATGAAACGAGCGGGCACCTAAAGTTGTGCGCATAACCCCTTTTGGGCGTTCTAAAAATATTGTATCATTATTGCGTAATGAATACCTAGACGATGATCTGATACAGATCAGATTACTTAAATAACTAGGAGCCATGCCATGAATCGCCTTAAAAGTAATCATCAAGATCTTAAATTGAATACGATAATTTACTGGCAGCCAATGAAGGTTGTAAAGTACCGGTTTAATATGATCGCATTTCATTGTGTCCGTTATAAGCCTGGCTGCCATATTCTGTATGCGTTGCAATTTCGATAGTTGGTACTTGGGTAACCCATATAATATACTATTGCAATAATCCAGCCTTGAAGTTACGTCAGCATGGACCAATGATTGTCTGCATTCCTTAGATAAGTATTTCGATACACGCCGAATGTTATGAATGTGGTAGAAGGAGGTCTTGCATATCTGGCTAATATGGCTGTTCATCTCGAGAGATTCGTCTAACATAACGCCGAGGTTCCTGACACTTGAAGAACGATCAATCTTCTGGTTGCCAACTTCTATGCTAAAAGAGCGAAGTTTGCTTAACTGCTGACGAGTTCCGATAGCAAGGAACTCAGTCTTCGTGTCGTTCAATAGCAGCCGCCCATCAATCATCCACTTGGATTAAGGCTGTGATTTCAAATCTTTTGTGTAACTAATTATCTTAGGACCACTGAGCAGATATGTTACGCAGTACCATTTAAAATGCCATGCAAGGTGCATAATACAATTTTTACGAGAGACTAGTGGGTAATCATTAACATTAAAGGTTCCGGGAAGCGTTTTCATGTTGCCCTGTTTATCGTGCTGGATAAGATGGTTCAGATCAACGTCATTTTCCGAGAAATATCGCACTTTCTCACCCCCTCAACCCAACATTGACCCTACTTGTTATCAGTTTACTGCTTTTGAAAGCCTCCAGGAACAACTTTTACGAGTTACTGGTTGCCCTCAATTTTGCACAACTTTGATATATGCACCTTTCCACATGAGTTCAGTAAATCTTACACACTTTTTTTTACGCACCTGAAGTCGTGGTCTCGTTTTCTTTAATATACGTCTGTACCACGTCATGTAAGAAGAACAAAAGACCTACATCTATTGTTACGCAAAGCCCATCATCAAAGGTTGATGTAAGGCTTGTCTCCACCACGTGCGGACTGGCTGGTGTCACAGCCATGGGTATGACCACCGGTGCGCTAGTAACGCAACACCAACATTGGTTAAATTCAAAAGGAAGATTAACGAGCAATCTGAGCAACTGTCCACCTACCCCTCCCTTAACCCCACATTAACCCTGACTTGTTATCTGTTGTTGGGCTAGGGGAGGGGTAGGCGCACAATTGCTTAGATACAAACACTGATCCAGTATCTTCATCGTGAGTGAAAAGCTTAAGATTCAAAAACAAATTTTGAAGGACGAAAATTGTTCCCTCTCATTTCTCACCATTTTTGTTTACGGACCCACTTGGAGGCGATCGACGTCATCGGCATGTCGTGTTCAGATCTAAATTCCATCTCAAACTTTGGAATAGCGAATATCGCCTCCGTCTCGTGTTCGTATCGGAAACCGATACTTGCTCGTCGTTCTTTCGAGGCAACTTTACCAGATGCTGTCATGGACTCTGAGCGTTCTCGAGGCTTATCAAAACTGCTGGGGGTGGTGTTATCAGACGGGCTTATGTCCCCCCCGGTTGCACAAACATAGTTGAGCCAATCCTGGACAGTGCTTCCCATAGATGGGGGGTTCCTCCTACCACGAGCAACTTTTTGGACGATTCCCACGTGCGCTGTGAAAAAAAGGTGATTCACTTCTAATTTGTCGCTACTAAACCTTTTACGGCTTGACAATGATGGGTAACATTAACTAAAAGAAAACTTTCGCGGAGTGGTTCCCTTCCACAGAAGCAAGTTTTTAAAGATTTCCTTGTGATATAGACTTGACTCAGTTCTTGAAAAGTTCACTTTTTCACCCCAAATAATTCCGTCCTTACCTGAAGAAGGTGAGAGTTTTCCACTGAGAGAGTCTTCTGCACCATGCCCCAATTTGAGTGACAGATCCTGCACGGCTTTCACGCGCCTAACTTGACAGCTTTTCTCTATTGTGCACACCTTGCTTGTAAACGTCATATATGGTCTCTGAAGCGTGAACAATACCCAAGACTGGGAGCGAAAGTTCACCCCGTGAAAGCATGCCAAAGAGACAGCCTTGCCGTGTAAAGTCAAGCTCCCTCCAAGCAACACACCTCTCTCTGGTAGGGGACTACTGAGCATGCTCAGTTTAAGGCCTCTGACCGCGTTCAGCACTTTTCCCCAATGTTGATATTTCAGACCTGTCAATACGAGATATGCGTCAGTCTTCCTTTCGTGAAATTAATTTTCTTTAATACTCGCGGTGAGTACAGATCACAAACTCAAAGGTGAAGTAAACATCAACAGGAGAAGCGGAGCCCATATAACAACACAAATGCAAGACTCCTTGGAGTCTTTTCTCACTATTTTCTAGTATATTTCATAGCCTATATAGTAGTTAGGAGCACTTTGTGTCTCCTAAATGGAAATTCCGATCGTCTCTTTAGAAAGGATGGCATGACACTGATATGAGTCTTTCCTACTCCTCATACATTCTAATAACTAACTGAGAAAAAAAATAGGTATTTTCACAGCGGAACTAAATATAACTATTTCGCTACAACAGGGGCTTCGTAACACAAAAAACACTACCAACCATCTTTATTTTCTTCTTTGACTTGAGATCCCGTGGAGACTGGCGTAGACAGTGACGACATCACATCCCCCGTGATGAGAGGTATGTGAGGACGAAGAGAGGACAATGCGCGGATGCTGTTTCGGTGTTGCTGGGCAACGAATTCCTGAATCTTGGCGACCATCTTGACTATGTCGGGTGTAGTGGAACGACAAATCATTATCTTGAAATCATTCCACGCCAAGTCCCCATGCATGTAGATTTTGGCGTTCACTGGTTCACGTTCCTGTTCGAATAGAGAGTCTGGAAAACAAGCAAAACTTACATTTCATCATAACATAACTGAAAGTTGTTTCCTTGTCTTCACTTGCGAGAGAAAACTACCTTCATAGGAACTTCTTTCTCTAAACATCAACAACCAATATCTGGATGGCACGGGTTCGAATTCCGTCGAAGCCTGAATTTTTCAAGTCAATCTACGAGGACCATCTCTCTTCTTAATTATCATCCGCAGGTCAAAGGAAATTTCTTTCACAAAAAAATTGTGAACAATGCTATTAAGGAATACTCTCACTCAGCCAACCACACCATGCCATTGGATTTTAAGAGAAACGATTCCCACCCTTAACTTGTTAATTCAATTTTTTTTTTGGGGGGGGGGGGGGGGGGAAGAAGGGATACCCAGTATCATTCGGTCAGTTCTTCGTTCCACGTGAACATAACAACACGAAGAAAACTCAGCTCCAATTCTTTAAGCCATTCAACTAGGCTGATCCACAGAAACTAGTTTGTGAACGTAGCTCTCTGAGGCTTGTTTGATTGGCTGCTACTCCCTGTGAGGGGTTTTCTTTCACAAGTAACAACCTACTCACCGGTGGAAGGGCTCTTTGTCTCCTGTAGCGTCCATTCATCACGCAGGTCAGTCTTGAACGCGGAGAGGTTTCCCATAAGTATACATGTTCCCATGTAGTCAATACGAGCCTCAGTGTACCGTAGACCCAAGTGAATAAGATGCTGTGGGTTACAGCCTCGCTCTTCGTTGACTTGGGCTAAATACAAAAAAGATAATTAATCTGCCAGCACTCTATGAAATTTTAAGATAACTCTGAAGTTTTTCACCGATATAACAGGCGCTCTGATTGGATAAATGGTGGAGCTTTATTCTCCTTTATAACATAGAGGACATGATCACTAAATCCTGATTGGTGGAGTCAGAGAGTGTCTTTCATTTATTTTGGTAATTTCCCGGCAAAATTGCTTGAAATCTAAACTTTGTCTGAAGTACTGTAATTTCATCGATGGCTAAATTCTTTTTTCAACACGGCTGGTTTCATTGCTTTGACGTGTTTTACAAAAATAAAATTTCACCCAGCTGATTCGTGCGTTTTACAGTTAATTGACGCCAACTGAACACTGAGATAGCTTCCAACGAAATAGTGCAAAAGCGTGCCTTTTTCACCTTCTTAGGTTTTGATAACTTTTTTCCCCTTATAACATAAACAGGTCATCGCATGTTTTCTTGAAAATCAAGGATTACTATTACTTGTGTTTTCCTTGTTTGGAAACCTTTATCGATTGGTCGATGGCATTACTTTGGTTTTGGTCGATGGCATTACTTTGGTTTTGGTCTATTGACACGTAATTGAAGACTTCTCTAAATAGCAAACCTGACTGCTATTCTTTTTAAAGTACGTAACCTGTAATTACCAACGTCGTCGACATGCGTGACAACAGCAGAGTGTTCATCAAAAAAGGCCTCTTTGCGCGCCCTCTATAACGGAGTCGAATGTGTGTTTTTCCTACCTCGAATTTTGAGCTCTTGTATTTCAACATGTCCGCCGACAATACCACTCCGTGCCTCATACACTGCCTGGCGAACACTCACAGATCCCTTCAGCTCACGGCGACCCATATTGGTGAGAGTGATGTGACACTGAGAACGAAGGTCACTTGTACTCCATCTTAGAAAAATAATAAAATGAAAGGAAAGGAGAAATCCATAGGGTTACAATGAGTGGTAAAACTCTTAGCACACTCCAATACTTTTGGATTCTTTTTTTTTTTTTTAATCTCTCCTTTACCTCCCCCTCTCCCACATTTTAACATTACCTGGTGCTAGTCTTGGTGTTAAACGATGGTAACCACCTGGCAAAATTGTTTAGGAGAAGAGGGGTGACTTTTAAGAAACTAGATATGTTTATCATGTTGAGTGGAGGGTTGTGGAGCCCCCACTGAGGGATGCATGCCAACTACTTTTGCCAACCACTGAATATGTGTTTTGAGCTGCTCACGACCGAAATCAACATTGCATCAAGCTGATTGAAAGAAATGTTCAGGCTTTGTTTCAAAAGTTTCGAATTACTTCTGCAAGTAAATAGTTTTGAACCAAGGAATACAAGAGGCTCTCAAAACTAAAGACGTTTAACAGCCGTTTGCTCTCTCCCTGCGAGGGCACCGAATGTTTCCATCTGTATGTGACCCTTAGAGTTGGTCCACTTTTGATCGTTTACTCTTCGATCACGGGTGACAAGAAAAGACGCGAAGAGAAGTGGGAAAGTTAACATGTTCTTACAGTGTTTGTCCCATCACGCTGCCCATATTTGTTGACATGTCCAACCTAGAAAGATTAACAGCCACGACAACCACTGTCTCCCATTTGGACCGAGTCCCTGCGAGGCTGGACGAAGATGAATGGCTCAGAGGACCATCAACTTCAGTTTCTGATGAACTTTCGATGACTTTCAGTCCACGGCGCTCAGGCAGGTTGGTTTTCATCCCAGCTGAAACAAGGTGTGTGATAGATACTGATTAGATTGTGCAATTTGGATAATTTACAAACCAGAAAAATTACACTCGCGAAGAATTTTATTAGTTCATCGTTTCCCACCTGAGGTTGAAGGCCGTTTTCTGTTTGGAGGCGAGGTTACAGAGGGGCTCAGTAATCCGCTCCTATTTCCGCTAATTGTCATTGACCGCAAGAGACCAGGAGAACTAGGAAGTAAACCGAAGAAAGAACTGCCAGACGACGCCATTTTCCAATGACCTGTAAAAAAACAAACAAACAAAAGCAACAACAAAAGGTTAAAGGATTTAGTGAAAGCGGTGACTTTGTCCATGGTAGTAATGGTCAACAGTGGGTTGGTGAGGTCTGCTATAGTCAGCATTGGTGGACCATGAGTTAAGTTATGGTGGATAAGGAGGTCCGTTAAGGAAAACTGGTCAGACGTTGCAAATGAGTTGGTTAGCAGAGGAGGATAGGAGGATGAAGTGGTCTTTAGTGGAAGACGAATACGCCGAATTGGTCAGAAGTGGAGTATCAAGAGACCAGTATTCGAGGATTACAAGTTAGAAGTAAAGAATCATGAAGAGATAATTAATAGAGGCAGATTACGCCAACAGCAGAAATGAGGTGATCTGTTGAGGTCGTAGTAGCGAACAAGACTGTCGGAACTCGAAAGTTTGGAGGGTGTGAATTTTTTTCTTGGATTAGCGCTTGTGACGTAACAAAAAACATCCTTCTTTATGAGTGGTAAAAGTAGTCCTAGACTGACCTGGCCTTTGTTTGTTTACGGGCGATTTTACCGGAGTGACAGGTGGCGGCTCCTCGTGAGACTCAGACATGGAACGAAATAGGGAATGTTTTCGAAGCTTAGCCGGCGTTGCAGTGGCTGCAGAGGTCTCCCTCTCGTTGAGGGACAAAGATCTACAAAACAACAACAAAAAAATATATTGTATCAGGAAAACCACATTCACGAAGTACGACAAAAGTTTTCTAAGAAAAGTTTTAGATACAGATCTCTAATCATTAACAAAAAGGAGAGATTTTTTTAAAGGTTTTCACTGAAGCGTTATAAAAATGCTTAAGGTCGAAGCATTACTCAAAATCCATTGTTCAAAACAAAATGTTGTGCTTGGAGGGCTTTCTGGATAACATTAATAGGCGCACTCTCCCACCCAATTACCAATAATTTAAGAACGAAATGATCCTTTCAATAACGCTTTTCTCGTTACTCCTTGTGAAATACCTTCTCCTGTCCTCGTCGGAGGATTTATTCATTGGAACTGCATCAGGGCTCATTTCAGATGTCATCGCTGACGTCTTCGTGGCGTAAGATCCCTCCTTTCCTAAGAATAACCGCTGGACAAGTCCACCCTTGTACCAAGCTTTTGGAAAGTCCAGAATCTCGTTCAAACGGCGCATGTCGTAGTTGAAGGTTGCTGAGCCAATGTCACAGATACCTTACGAGAAATTAATTCAAAGGTATGTCTCTGAGCTGTAGTAATAAAAAGCCCTCGCTTTAAACCCTTTGGCCCCTCAGAGTGACAGACATCTAATTTCGTCTAAAAAATATCACCTCTGAGTCACACATTAAGGTCACAAGAATAAAGGAAATGATCATCAGCTGAAGAAGCTTTGATTGTTAAACAAATTCTCCTTGTCAGCACTTTTGGAAACGTATGGAGAACAGTATGGAGAATATACATATTGATGTAAAAGGTTATTTGTGATGTGATGTGATGTTTTACTTACCAGAAACCTTGACAACAGTTGAGGATCCAGTCCCCGTCCCAGCCAGAAGATCAGGTGATGGCGTCCTACTCTTATCTTCCGTCGAGCCACCAGTAGACCCAACCCTTCTTCGTGACAAATTAAACTTGACGAATTCCACATTCAAACTCAGCGAGTCCTTCTTGCCAGATAAGGGTTGAGACGGTGCAAAACGGAACCGCGGACGATTTTCTTCGAGGTTGTCTTCCGCCTCCGGGGAGCCACCACTCGGAGAGCGACCCAGACCTGTGTGCTGCTTCCCGTATGGATGGAAGATGCAGAATGAAAAGCGGGAGAGGCATACAGTGAAGCTGATACCACCGCTGTCAAAAGTCAACGAGGATGGAGGCAGGCTGTTTTCCATCTGGTCTGTCCTAAGACGCGATTGATCACGGCCGAGAAGTCGCGAAGACGGTGTTTGTACTAGAGACTTGTTAGGACTGGAGTTGGAAGAAAAAACGACATCTAGTGCAGGAAGTCGCAGCATACACTCCACACGTGAAATAGGGAGACAGCTGAAGCGAATATCAGATGGCTGTACACGAATCACGACCACCACATCTACAGGAAAGGAAGAATATTCGGACATGGAGGATGACACCACAGAGCCTCCCATCTCTACCTCTGTGTCGCTGTCCTCACCTGAGGCTATGCCTCCCCCTCCGTCGACCACTTCGTCTCCACCTGGGACGCTGATTGGTTGCAGAGCTTGTTCAATAAAACTTAACAGACGTGGTTTCAACACCATCTCTTGAGGTAGTGACTGGAACAACACCCATACATACAGACCAGCTCTCTTGACGATTTTCCTGTTTTGGGTAGAGCTAATGAATGAAGAATCCATGCTTCGACCTTCTTGATCAGTCGATTCAGCGTAACTGATAAAAGAAGAATTGTCTGTGGGTGTCTCTGGCTGAACTTGTATCGTGGGTGGACTCACGCCTATAGAACCCGGGGAAATGGAGACTCCGACATTTTCAGAGTCAATGGTGGAATGGTAGTGGACACGGACATCCACTGCAGGTAACAGTACTTTTGTATCTTCAGGTTGAGGTTTCTCTTGTGCGTTCTGTTTCTGTCGCTTCTGACCAATGGTAGTCTGGAACAGTGGAGATGAAAATTTACCGCGTGCAGGATCATACAACTGGAATCGTTTGTCTGAATTCCTGGGGAAAAATAATAGACACTCTGCTGTGAACACCCAACGTATCTGAATCATTTAAGTACCATCTTGGACCAAAACCGCACGCTAATCCATATTTTTTAACTGTAGACCAGTAAAAATCAACTTGCGCTTTGCAATTTTGTGATAAAGGGTCGCGAATTATTCAAAAATTTACCCAGTAGGCTTTGAGATTGTTTAAAAAGGCGGTATTCACCTAGCCAATCAGAAAAACTACCGGTATTTAAACCAAGCCTGTCGGTGCTATCCCGCATTCGAGGCCGATTTAGTCATCTGATTGACAAATGAAAAGGGCTTTACTTTTATTTGGTGGAAAGTTTGATTTCGATGTCATACTAATGTTGGAAGTTATTTCCTTGAAAAAGGTTCGGGCCACTGATCCTGTGCTGGAATCAAAGAGAGATATCCAAGCCATGAAGCCCGCTACAAGTTTTTCCAAACTTTCATTTGCCAATCGTGGGATGCTGCTTATCTGCGAGTGCTGCTTATACGCCGGTGATTTCGATAAGTGCGATATAGAACTTGAAAACGTAAACAACGTACTTGCTGTCTGCAGTGTCGTCCTTTTCCCCTTCATCAGCAGGATAAAATACACACTGACCACTGTCAATCTCTACTGCAACGTCTAACTCAAAATCAAGATTTTGTTGTGTCTGCTGTTGTTGGGATTGATGCTGCGTCGCAAATGACTTCTGCGACGAGCCGCTCTCGTAATCCGATTCACTAGGGGTCCTAAAAGTCACTCTGGGTCCTCCTGTTTCTTCTCCTTCTTGGTGCAACATGCTTCGCAACGGGAGCGTGTCTTCATGAATCGACTTAGCTGCGCTGTTGCCAACGTTGATGATGTCGGGAAGAGATGGCGAATATCTTCCGAAAATTGAGTTCTCTGACTCGTCCTCGCAAGTAATCAGCGGAGCATCGCTGGTAGAAAATCTCTCAGGTCTCCGCGGTGACCCCATCTCCACCATTTCGCTCTCGACGTCTTCCTGGTCGCTACTCACTTGGCAACGCACTCTAGAGCGAGTTCTGGATCCCCGAACCTTCTCGGACAGAGCTTTCCTACCGTGAGTTTTGCCTCGGTCTGAATCGGCAACCTTCGAATGGGTCGATCGGCCAGACCGAGAATTTCGCCGAAGCCTCTTCCGAACGTCTTTCCGAAATTCGTTAAAGACTGCGCTTTCAAGGTCCTGAAGTCGTTTTGTTTCTCGTTCCATGACGTACGACTCCACGTCGGTTTTTCTCCTATGCAAATTCATAAAAAAATATCAATGAAACTTCTATCATTTTGCAGTTTTTTAATTACAATTTCTATTCGTTACGAATGCAATCTTAGAGGCAACGAATGTAAGTATCTAAGCAACTACGAACCTACCCCTCCCCCAACCAAACAACAGTCAACTGATTATAACAAGTTGGGAAAAATGTTGGGTTGGGGGAGGGGTAGGTGCACAGTTGCTCAGATAATGACATTGATCTGAATGTCGTCAAGATACAACTTGGTAGCAAAGAGTTGGCGACCACATTGAAAGCTCGTCTGAAATTTGGCGAAAAGAAATCCCTATTCAATTGTTGCGGTAAGTTCTTTCACAGAGACCAAAGGCACAGATTCTTTAAAAAAAAAATTCAACCGTCAACCAGGTGCAATCAAAAAAAGGAATTAAATAAAAATAGATTGCTGCCTAACCTCAGTTCATTAACCTTGCGGGCCTGTTCCCACATATTTTTCTCGATTTTTTTAGATTTCCGTCCATCCACCATGCCTGCCATGTTATCCACCTCATCTCGGCCTCCGACTGATGTACTCGGAGTTTGGTCCCTGTCTTGCAGTTCTGTAACCGAGTCAATGTTAGCCACATCCGGCTCACCAGCCAAAGCGGTCAGCGTTTGTCCCAGAGATGACAAATGCTTACCAATGTTGGTGTCGCAATGTAACTCGATACCGCACATGCGCCACTGGAAGGACATAACCCACTTCCCTGCTTTAATCATGTCTGTTATGGAACAAGAAAAAACGGTTATAATACCTGCTACAACTTAAGTTGAAGGGTTTTACTCTTGCGAACCTAATGTCCCATTTGGGTCAAGACATCCCCCGTTCATTTCTTTTTTTTTTTTTTTTAGTATCACGCGTCTAGGTGTGTTGCTTGTCTCCAGGGGGACGCCTGTCCACTGCTGGTCTTGTTAGGTTTCCAGTTTTCTTAATCCATTCACCCTTTACACCCAACATAAGTATGCATAACCTCCATACTGCTCTCTGTATATTTTCTAAGGTGCCGATAAGAAGAACGTTTAACGATCAAGAGCTCCTTCAAGTTGGTGCTCATTTCCTTTTTTCAGGAATGATCCTGTAAGAAGAAATTAGATGCTAATCACTCTCAGGGATCTAAGGGTTAATAGTGCTTGGTGGAAGAAGCATCGTGAACAAGACGGCAGAGTGCGAAAACGAGCAGCGGAGTTTCGAGTCATATTCATTCCCAATCCTCTCAGGGCTCTGCCTCTCAATTGCAAGGACTCTTACCTGGTGTCACAGGATACCTTTGTGTTCTGGAGCATAGTTCGTAAGTTCCTTCGGGAACAACACCTGGAAATACAAAAATAAAGACAAATTGTTTAGCTCCCTTCATTTGACTCAAGGCACAGCTCAAAGTCATCAACGGAAACAAAAAGTGAAATGCCTAAAATGCCTTACATCTACTACATCGCGTCGTTGACCCAGACTCAAAGTTTGGTTTCCAGTCCTCGGTGTCGGTATCAAATTTGTCGGCGAACCAAAGACAGAAGCTGTTGAACTTTCCTTTACTAACAAAAGAGACGCTTGAGCAACACGTGAGTAGCATCTGTTCAACCCTTAATACCATAGCAGGACCAGGCTCTTGTTCTAAAAACACGTAAACAAGAAGGGAAATAAAAGTGCATTTGAAGTGAGAGTCCGTAAAAATATGCAGAACCAGGTCGCGATTGGTCGTAGCTTTTTCTTATGATTGGTTGAGAGAGTGGGTTGGGTTTTCTAGACCAATCAAAGAGCAAAGTAAAACAACCAATGCAATAACGAGTTACTACCGACACTCAACACAAAATTGCCTTCACTGAGACATTTTCAAGTCAGTTATTTGCGATCTGATCAAACCTTTTTCATCATTAGTCATCCGCTTATCAACACTAACTCTTGCGTCTTGCTCCATACCAATCATTTAAAGCAAATTATCCAAGACGATAAAAAATAATCAAATTAATGTAGAAACGAGAGTGCTCTTGTAACTTATCAAGGATCCACTTACCAGCATATCTCATTTGAAAGCCTTGAGCGATACCCTGAAAGATGAAAGAGAAGACGTAACTCCATTGGGCATACTGATAACTGAATAGGTTCCATTTGAAAAGCTGGCAGAACATCTACGTAATTCACGCGCTTTTCTCGTCTTCATCCAACAACCCGCGTGGCTCGTTACCTCGGTAAACCGTAAACTCTTCGCTTAAATGTTTCTTCTCATCGACATTAATGGTTACAAACCTGATTGCCATTGTAGAGGGGAATACAAACGCCAAGTTGGTCGACAGTAAGTTGAAGGAAAAGTGATCCCGACAGCTGGGAAGACGGGGCTCTCTGAGGCAGTTTGTCCAGCACAGCTTGAGTGGCAAAATGAACCTGAAGTGAATCGAGGGAAAAAGTCACTTAATTCGTCTGCTACACTTAAAAAAAAAATAATTTCGTCTCACATCTTGTTGCGTTCAAAACTACTTTTCCTGAACAGTTTAGAACGATGAAATATAGAAGAACGCATATCGAATGAGTGTCGGAAGGAGCAAATGAAAAGTCGAATGAAACGCGGGAAAACGCGTGCGACCAAGTCACAATTGGTGTCACTTTAGCATCTGATTGGTCGAGAGGGCAGCCACAGTTTCTGGACCAATCACAGAGCAAGGTAAATCAACAATTGGAATAGCAAATGACTGACTATCGACAGTCAAAACAGAATGCGCCTACTGAATTACAGCGTGCATTACTCTTTCAAATAAGGCTTAACCTACAGTATGTTATCTGACTGTCTGACAAAACATATGATCAACATTGTTGTTCTAATCTCTCACTTCGTTACACTCGTTTGCGTGACTTGTTTCAACATTAGAAACCTTTGCATCCACAAGTCGCAAAATAACAGATACACATTTTAAGGATAGCGCATTTAAAACATAGTAAGAAAATAGAAACAAAACAAAAAAATAACTATCTGCATTACATGTATTTACAAAACATTTTAAGTAACGTTTTGTTATTCTTAGCTAACTACAAAGAAGTACTCGATCGCACACACTTTGTTCTAACTGTCTAACTCACCGACAAACTGATTCTTCTACCAAATAGACGAGAAAGTGTATTGCTAACTAGCTGTGAATGAATGTACACATAAATACGTGAGTTATGGACCATCTGGAAAACATTTGTTAAAATGGGACATGGATACCAGTTTGTTATGCTATGGAACGGTGCAAAAATAACACCAGAAACATAAGTTATGTCTAAGTGTTTGATACACTCTACACAGACGTCTCAGGCTGTACATGGAAGTGTCGTAAACGATTGAAAGGATAGGACGTATTGAGAGAGCAAAAGTAAATGAAGAAAAGGCCAGTTTCGTCAATAAGTCAGTCTGGAAAGATATCAACTAATAACGAACTGCAAGTACGAAACAAAAATATTTGGCGAAAAAAAATTCATAGGGAGTGTAAGGACAAGATGTAAAGTTGTAGAGTGCATGTTGATAAAAATCAGAAGATCAGTACTAACATCACTTGTGGTGTTCGCCTCGAGCCACTGTATAAGAGAGTGGAATCATTGATAGAGTAAATTCAAGAAGACTGTACATAACAATCACGTAAAAATTCACATTCTGTGCGAAAAGAATCAAGGCCTGAAAGATTTGATATGCCGAGGGAAAAGAAATGAAGGGAGCATCAGACGTGGAAAACAGATAAGGAGGGGACACGGTTACATTTTGGTGGGAATTTACCAAGAGCAGAGGAGGAGGAAGCACGTGCAGGAAAGAATTCGAACACCGCGTGAGCAACGCCTGAACGCTACGTGAGCGCCACGTGAAAAATGCATGAGCGCCACGTGAACACCGCATCAGCGCCACGTAGAAAACTGAAGTGACTGCACTTGAGTGTACGAGGACAGAAACAAAGCTGTGACGCGAAAAACAGAAGAAGCCGCTGACAGTTGCGGCTAATTATGGCGGGAAAACGCTGTCGGCATTACTCTGAACACATCAAAAGATTAATTAGCCTCGTGAACAGAATACTATCATACGATTATGTAGGCTTCTTATTACAGCACAAACATGCAATCGAACATGTCTCGAATAAATCAAAGTGTATACCAACCTCTTTGTTCAGCGCAAGGCGTTGCTCGTTCCAGTGTTCGTAAGCGTTCTTATAATTCAAATAAACAAGAACCGCTGAAAAAAAAGAGATTCAAACGTTCGATGTATTTATTACGTGTATACAAAAATATCTCTTGCGTTCTACACATTATGCACTACCTACTGTTATGTGCGCTATGTACCACAGACTATTGGCTACTTACTGTGTACAAAAAGAACAGAACAAAACCGAAAAAAACCCTAAAACAAAGAAGATAAGATGTTTTATAGACTGTAGCCCCAATACAGTGAAACACAAGCGCACTAAGATATATACTATTCCATATAAAGTGTATCTCTCCTGTTTACCATTTCTTCAGTTTCAACCCTTGACCACCTTGAAACTAAACTACAGACCCCTTTCAAGTTTAAAAAAAAGTGAAAATATGGCAAAAAAAGAAAAATGTTTTAAGATACCTTGTGGAAATAACGATCACATCTCATTATTCTGTTCTCCACTAAATTACACACGCAAAAAAACTTGCAATCAGTTTACCCCTGCTTCTTGTTCAGTAATGATTGTTTCTGTGGCATTCCCCGATCAATATTACCTCTGAGTAAAGGTTACTTATATCATTTTAATGTTTTCACCTTTGTCGAATGCCACTTGCTGTACGTACAAACACGGTTTAGTCAACGTCACCAGGAATGTCTCTTTATCTTCTGTGCCAGCTAACGATCTGCTGTCCTGTGAGCACAAAAAAATGAAAAATGGATACGGCTCATCATTTTTCCAAGTAACCGAGATAGGACTTTCAAAAGCTACTCTTGCAATCATTCCACAAAAAGTGATCCAATGTATATTCTTGTTAATCGTCGTTCAAACTGAAGGTTGCACTCGCTGATTGTTCGTCTGCAGATGAGGCTACCAGCCAGCTCTCGAGGCTCCGACCTTTTCTGGTCGCTATGACGCGCAATAAAAAACAACTCTGGGGCCTGAATCCGCAGTGAAAGCCGCCAATTTTGGGCACCTATGTCCGTTAGTAACGTAATGAGCTGAACCATGTTTAGTTGTAGTGCTGTGGTCAGCGTATAGTTCGATTATATTGCGAGTTCCTACGACTAACATGTTATTTCTGACAACTATGTTATGGTTTTAGGTCGCCAGACCGCGACTTGGAATAAATTTGAGCGAAGAGTCCTGTACCTGAAATGAATTACTGACTCCAATCCTGGTTTTGAAGTAAGCCAACTGCTGGTATTCGAGTTCGTTGTCTATGATGCGACTCTGTCGATGGAGAAAAAGGACTACAACTTACCACTGGGGTGCTTCTGAGTTATCAAAATTATCTTTGTTAATTGTTACCTTGTTAAATTGTCCTAAAGAGAGATTAACGTCCACTTGCGCTTTTCCAAACAGTTTCACATAGCTACTACCTATAACAAACACCACAGAATCACAGGATTAATAATTCAATAAATTTCCGAGCTAGATGCAGGGTACTCGTTTCCCGCGCTTAACACGTAACTTTGGCAGTAGGCTAGGGTTTGTTTTCCCGCCCTTTCCATAACTGTTTTCCACGTCTGATTTCGCGCAGCAGTAAGTTTTCCCGCACTCAGAACCAAGCACACGTCTCGCTCCGACATCTGCTTGATTCGCTGATCAGTTAACCGCGTTGTGACTGACCCATAAAAATAATCGTAAAGAGTTTCTAAAGCTGACGTTTCAAGCGTCAGCCCTTCATCATTCGCTCTGACAAAGGACTGACGCTCGACACCCAGCTTTAGAAACTTTCACCGGGCGGCCAATTTACATAATAAATCAAAATAATCGTAAAAGCAAATCATCTCATTATACACCGAAGCAGCACCACAGTCTCTTCAGAAACCTCCCTCTTGTGTATAAATATATTTCAAGTGTATATAAATTTATTCATATATAAAAAAAAATTTACTGAATACTTACTCCTCCTCAGCTGACCAGGAAGGAGGCCAGACGATGGCGCTGAGTTGGACACCTCTAATGACACTACACCAGTATCCAGCCTCACCGCGGTAGACGAAGGAGTTGTTGCTGTCACTTGGATTCCCTGACAGAGAAAAAAATGATGAAAAAAAGCCTCCAGAAGTGTGTCTCGTGTGCCAAAGAAGCATATCTCAGATAACTGTTGATTGCTGTGGGAAAAGTCTCTCCAACAATGGCACGGTGAAAAGCTTACAAAATTTGGTGAAATTGTCAAAAATGCAACAGAAGGGGACCCAAGAGACGTCATTATGAGAGAGAAATTCGACACTAACATGAGTTAAATAGAGCAATCTTACATCTAGTACATGCCGCGATTACCTTAAGGTTAAGACGGAATGAATACAGCAAGGGAATTTCTTTCTCCTTTGCGGTGTCCACATCTTCAGTAGACGCAGTCCTCCACAAAGGGACAGGTTGGCTCTCACCCGACACTCGCTGAAGAACATCATTCACTTCCTAAGAAACAGACGAAAATCAAGACACAACACTGTGGTTACGTTACTGTTTTTAAAGAAACGCTGACACAAGGCAATCAAGGAACATCCAAGAAAAAAACAGAATGGTTCACAAAGGAACAAAAAAAAAAGAGAGAAAAAAGTAGGCAGAATATTTAAGATTCATAATAAAAGAGTTTCCAAATGCTTAATGTAGCCATGCAATTACGTAGTGTTTACTGGACTAAAATGTATCTAAATGATAGCTTACAAATAATTTTTTTTTATCATTATCACCACTATTTTTGAAATTACTATTTTTCAATTATCATAATTTTCTGTCATTTTTGTGAGCGATGTTAGTATTGTATATTTAAAAAATAATTGGAAATGTTACAGAAATTATGATGCAAGTTAGATTTAGATTAATAAAAGGGGTTAGATTCTAAGAGACTGTGGTGCTGCGTCGGTGGGGGATATAACAGGAAAATTTGGCACCATCAAATGAGTTGATGATGTTAATTGGCCACCGTTGAGAGTTTCAGAGCTGACGTTTCGAGCTTTCACCCTTCTTTCCGAGCGAATGGATAGATGATAGATGTGCAAATAAGTTACGTGCCTTGATTAACAGTAGGTTTTGTGCGAGTTATGTGTGTCTGGCAGTGTGTGTAAGTAAACTAGTGTTAAATGGACTACAAACAATATCATTTGAAAATCAAACATGATTAAAACACACTTACCTTCATGAAGCTCTTCTGCACAAACACAAGATGGTTCAACAGATCTGTAGTGAGGCTGTGCTGGAAGGCACCGATTTCCGCAGATACGTGCAGATAGTTTTTAGACGTGGAACGACGAAAACTCTCCCCAGTCTCCGAAGGACTTTCCTTGGCTCGGACGGGCCGAGGCGGCTTGGAAATTAGTTCACCTTCCACGTGGACTGGGGGTAGTTCCACAACTGTAGCTGGCGGGATTGTATTATCCAAGGACTGAACCTTTACAGAAAACAGTCGAGTAACACAAAAAAGTTAGATTTGAGATATAGGTAAAACGGCAGCGGCAATCTCGCCACTTTTTTCTGCTTTTCAGCTTGTCTCCGCTGACCAAGAGCCTATCAAAGGCTATTTGGGAGAGAACACAGTTCCAAAAGCGTACAATTTTTTTGGCAAATCTCAAAACAGAAAGGTAAATAAACATGGTTACCAGTGATTAAATAAGCTTTGTGTTCGAAAAGTCTCGAGTTTTTCTTTTTCCCTATTTTGTTTTATTTAACAGACTTCTACGAACGCTTTGATCTTTCGCTTATTTCGCGGCACAGCGGTTTCTTCCTATATTTTTTCCAGAAATTTTGAGCGGGAAATTGGTGTGCGGCCAGCTGGAATTGATCTTCTTGCGCATGCTCGACTCTTGACTGCAGTGTCAAAAGATCCAGAGTTGCGAGAATAACTTAGTGAGATAAAAGGTGGCTTCTTCAGCTGACAAGTGTTTCAAAGCCAGCCGACGCAGCACATAAAATGCTTTACTTACTTGTAATTTTTCACAAACGCTTTACCTTAGAAGTAAAACTCAGATTGTGAGCCGGCATGGCCAACTTGAAAGTGCTGTTTTTTCCTGTGCGACCTGATCCTGTCACTCTTCCAATCTACGGAGAAAAAAGGTAAAAACCTATATACAACCCATAACTTGTAAAATAAAATACACGAGGAAACAAAATTAACCCCTCAGTGTGCGGGCTATGATTTTAACAGCTGCGATCATCGCAAAAAATTTAAGTCGGTTTGTACTTTTTGCGACCTTTCCCACAAAAAATTTCATTCGCAAGGACAAATGTTTTCAGCATTGTTCTCCGTGTCTCCACGATATGTCAAAACGATTTCTCCCCTAGCACGTTGACAATTCTTCCCAAAAACACTTTAACAGACCACTTCTCAATCGAATGCCGATATTGATCCGAGCATGCGTCGATTTTGTGTCAACTCGACTTGCGATTGGACTAAAAGAAAAGTCGCGCCACTCTTTTAACCAATCACATGCATAACTGAAACCGGCCGAGAGTTGCCAAAAGAGTTTCTCGCGCTCAAGGCAGTCCGCTTGTTTTAGGTTCTCAGTGACTCCTTGAGAGATTTACCTTCCCTCTGAGCGGCTGCTGTGACTTTGTTTCAATTTTACGACATCAATTCGAAAAGGGCTCTGACACGTTACGATCTACAAGGTCTTAAAAGTTCCAACTTTTCCAACGAAAAAATTTCCACAAAATTAGTGAATGTTTGAATGATTGTTCTAGTGGTAATTGTTTCTGGGAAATAATACAGTTCATTCTCGGTTGACTTTCTCTAATTTTCAATTCTGGAGACACGTAAGACCCCGCCTGACCTTGTACTCAGCTCGAAGAGAAGGCAGCAGCGAGGCTCCGAGGCAAAAACCCTTCAACACGCAAGTGAAAGAGATTCTAGCCACTGTGGGGAGTGGGGAGGGTCCGTCTACACGATCCCATGGAGCAAACGGCTTAACAGATGACGGAGACACAAGCTGAGCGAACTTAGAGAAATCAGATGGCGCACCAGAAAGCCTGGAGTTAGCAAGGCGGGACTGGGATCGAGTCTCCAGACTCGCCATTGATCTATGAAACACAATCAGGAAAACGATTAATAACTTCATACAAACAGGAGACAAAATGTCTTCAGTTCTTCGAACAATAGTAGCCGCATTTTCTACCAGTTTATAGAGGAAATAACCAGGGCAGAATGCATGAAGAATGACACAAAACTTTCTAGATAACTCTTCCTCGTCTCGTAATCAGCAATCAATGTGCACTTAAGGGGGGGACGTTTCTGAAGAAACTGTGGCGCAGCGTCTGTGGGAGGGAGGGAGAGGGGGAAGGGGGGTTATTTCAATACCATTTTGTTTCATCAACTGAGTTGACAAAGAAATATTATCAACTCAGTTAAAGAAACCATATTTTCTCGTGTTCCTCCTAATTCCGAATGGGTTATTACGCTAATGAACCACTAGAAAGTGCAGTATACCGCATCAATTAAACAGCTATGGGTATATAAGAGCAGTACACGATAGTTTCTTGACCAATCACGACGTGTTGTATATCATGTATTTTACAAATGCATCTTGAATTATTTATTTCATCCCTAAATCAACTTTTCCACTTGAATAGCCTTCAGGTTTTATATATGTATTAATGCATTTTCAAACTTCCTGACTTAATCATGAGGAAAAAAAAACTGTCCTCACCAATAGGGGCCTCAACTAGTGAATCAGTTTACCTTATGACAGATCTCTGACTTTGAATCTCTGAGATGTGTCGCGATATAGTGCGTGAACTTCGCGTCATCATTGAGTGTAACGCAACGGGGTGCTGAGGGATGTCGATGTCAACCACTCCCAACGTTACCAGTGCATTACCTTTCTCCTCGCTTGATTGCGTGACGGAAGAGTAGAGAGCATGAGAGCGAGACAAATTGCAGCTCACCACGGTCCTAAGAAGGTTGGAAAAACGACGATATATATAAAGTCCACAGATATCAATGGGGGCCTCTCTGGCCAAATAGGCGGCGTGCTAAACCTCTACCGTGTAGCAAAGAACTTTATAACGCGATATTGTTAGATGAAATTAGATGCTAGTCACTGTTATGTTAAACTGACACTCCTTGCCTACCCTGTGGCATATTTCGACGTCTCTTTCAGATCCATTCTTGTTTTTCCTACATGAGCCGTCACAGAGGACGCGGCATGGTCTGAAACTGTCGGCAAAATGAAGTATTACACGTTGGAGGAATTTATGCGAATGTGGGTGAGAAAGTATTTAAAGTTTCACTATAAATACAACTATTTGTATAAATAGTATTTCCAGGAATTTATATAAAACAGTTTCCAAGTTCAAGAGACAAAAAAACACTTAAAGAATTGCTGACCTTCACAGCTTTTTTCCATCTTCTCTTTCTTACAAAACGACACACTTATTTCTCTGAGCTCTGTCTCCAGTATGAGCCCGCCAATACTGGCCAGCAGTTTAACCCGTGGTAAGGTCACTACACCAAACACTGTGGACAGCGGTATCACACTTTGCGCATCCTCCTGATCCGTTATGGTAGTTGCTTCAGTGGTGCTGCGGCTGGCCGCTGAACGTCTTTTCTCAGGACTCCCTGAGCTGCGGGCGCGGCGCCTTTTACCATCTTCTATCGCACCGTCTTCGATGTCGATCTTGACATCACGTGGCTTATCTGGCGACATTTTGTCAGCTAGCAAGGGGTATAAAGAAATATGTTGAATTACTGTTATTACTGCAGAGAGCTGAACCATGTAATGATCTCACATGTGACAAGCGTCCTGCAATGGATCAACGGAGTCTTATGCATTCTGTGTGGCGATCACGTAAGAGAGACGGTAAGAACGGCAAAGGGATGGAAAGGACAGTGTAAACTCAAAAGAAGATCAAGTTAAAATATTAGATTCATGAATCACCTCCTAATACTCTCCCGAGGGTACTTCGCTTCAAAAAGCCCTTAGTTTTGGCCTCACGCGGTAGCGACGAATAAAGGTCAACAACCTGGTACATTATTCTCCAACACCTTGCAGCTGCATGGGGCACTTTTGACCTCAACGGCAGACCCCCGTCAGTGTGGTCTTCAGGGGACATCAAACTTTGGTCTCCAGATGTCAGCGGTATTTCGCATTCATTGTTTTTGGAGACAAAATTTGACAGTAACTCGAGCATGTCCACAACTTGTAGAACCAGACGGAGGAAAGAGAGATTGACACGTTGCGTGATGTTGCCACATCCCACGGTAAAGTTGACCTGCGTCAATTTGTTGTTCTCCTTCATTGAGTAAAAACTGTTTACTGGAGTCCAATTGGGAAGAATATCTCGAGGAGTTTCATCACAAAGAAACCTAAAAACGAAGTCTCTGGCGATGAATACTGGGTCTCTCTCCTGCAATAAAGATATAGGCATGAAGATTTCAATAGATATAACGAAGAACTATACGATCAGGCTTAGTCGGCAAATAAAGAAAGATGCTACTCATTTTTTCGCGGCCACGACATGGAAAATGTCCCATACAACACAGTGGTAAGGAGTCCACGCACGTGCGAACATTGTAATGACTAGGTAGCGTGCTTTCAGGCATTCAGAACTAAGTTGTTTCACAAATGTTACAAGCAAAAGCCAGTAAGTCCAGCGTTTGGTGACGCTCATAAGAGAGTGGTAAATTAACAAGATACCCGTACCTGAATAAGCTTTGTGTTTAAAAAGTCTCTAATTTTGTTTCCTTTGACACTTTTCTATGAACGTTTTATTTTCATTCGCTTATTTTGAGAGACAGCGATTGTTTCTTAAGTTTTCCTTTCAAATTTCAATTTCAATGGAGACCCAAATCGATGCCTCCGAGCATGTCCTTCGCTCATCTCCTGTATTGCCCCATACGAGGAATTTAGCCTCCGACCTTTCGATTTCGCAGTCCACTACTCCAGCTGAGCCACAGAGACTATAAACTTAGTAAAGAAATATAGTAAAGAAATAAAGAAATATGTTTTTTCGTCTTGGCAAGGGCGTGGGACAAAGGAAAATTCAAAATCAAAGAGCTCAAAAGCAGACGACAAAATTGCATTCTTGCCGCCACCTACCTGGCGGCGTCTCTTATTCCTATCCTCAGTCTCCACTCGGTTCTTTCCTTTTCCCTTTCCTTTCTTAGCCAGGTTATCAAAGCCTCCATCCACTAAATGCACGTGTAGGTACCTCAGTTTAGTGCTCACAGAGAACGTGCTGGCCGTATCTTGTTGTTCAGCAACCCTTGGAATCAGATTTATGGCCTGCAGAAAGTTCCTAAAAGTCTCGCGCTCGTCTTTGATCTGTTTACCGCTGGTCGGTACGCTGACCATGTCGCTAAACAGGCCGGGTTCCTCAGAAGAGGAGGGTTTGGAAATTAAGTCTAAATAAGCAAGGGAAAAAAAAGAGAAACTCATTCATTCACACCATCTACAGTAAAACCGAGTACAACCAAATGAGCAACCTTCTACGTCTCAGTAGTCTAAAGGGGCGCCCAGAGCGCTGCTTCGAACATTTACTGTGGTCTACAACAAAGATATCTTCTACCTTTTATCTGTTCTCCTGTATTCGTTTCCACTCCTGCCTCGACGTTAGCCTTTGTTTGTGATGTGGGAGGGGAGGTAGTGGGCGGCGATGATAGCCAACTGTATAAACTCAACTTCTTGTTGTGTCCGAGCTTTCTACCTTCCGCAAATGTTGTGGCTTTAGGTGGCTTCCTCATAGTGGTTGGTGGGGATGAATCCGAGTCCGTCTCAGACTCCTGAGACGCCTCTATCCTCGGTCTGGCTACGTCCAAGTGGACTGGCCTCGGGGACGTTTTGGTAGGAACTAATGGTTCAAGCTCCAATGCTAAAGAGTCTTTTGCTATTTTCTCTGGTGTGTCTTTTAGAGATCCCTCTAAAAAACCAATACAGTTGGATACAGAACCATCAACCAAAGAAGCAATCCTCGCATATGGACTGCAATTTTAGCAATTACTAAAACGAAGCCTGCACAAAATCAGGCTGCGACGGGATTCGAACCCAGACCTCTCAGATACTTGATGGGCGCTATTACCAACCAGGTACCGAAGCCATAGGTTGGGAACGAGGCACGTTTTAGAGAGTTCATCTTTCCCGTAAAGGAATTTGGTCACACTTGATAAAATACACATGGCACATTTAAGTACAACAATAGCTGATGTAACTGTCCCCTATAAATGTAAAGTGTAACAAAAATTTGAATCAAAACATACCATCATATTTTGATTGGTCTGCTTTAGTTAACAACGGACTCTCCTTTGCTGTCTCTGTTACTTGTGGAATATTCAAATCCAATGGCGTGTCTTCTTGCCTACTCACCATCTCCTCCCTCAGTAAAATAGCCCTGTCTCTTTGAGTCAGTACTCCACGTCCGACTACCCGACGCTTCAGTGAACTGGACCCGTAGAACGCGACTTCACCTGCCTCAGTTCCCGCCAGAAAACACTTCCATTGTCTCGCCAGGGCGAAGATTCCTTTAGCAAGGTTTTCGTTTTCTGGGATATTTGCCTTCACAGCTAGCGAGTGTTTTATTTTGTTGAGTTTGGAGCCTGTTAGCTGCCTTCGGAGTATATAAATAAGTTGGCTGGAGTGGTCCTCTTGTAAAAATGTGGATTTCTCCGTCGAACCACGGGTTACAGTGTGCTAAAAACAAAATCAAAGTACCCTTAGGCTTCCGTGACTCTGATTTTGTCACAATATATAGAGCTAAGTCATGTAAATTGCACATTTTCAAGAGCCTTGTTATGTAACCTTTAGACAAACGTAACTCTAGCTTCATAAAATTTTAATAAGTTCAATTACGTAAATTTTATGCTTGTGTGATTCTACTTTCAAGAAATTTTAGGGAGCTAAGTTGCAGTTTGGTCTCTTGAAAACAGCATTTTAAGACTCACCGCTTTGGGAATCCGTCCATACTCAGGTAGCGCCTGAGCCAGCAGACAAGCAAACAAGCTCTTTAGAAATCGTTGTTGATTCTCTTCCAATTTATTGAGAGTTGACTTCAGTTGTGTGACAGACGGGATCCAGGCTGTCACGAAAGGCACTGCAGTCGTGACGAGACTATTGTATAAGTGATAGTTTGAGGGAACAGTTTTCAAAGAAGAGGGCGACGACAGATTGAACCAGATGTTGGTGAAATTCATGGTTACATCCGTTCGCCGCGCGAGATCTGCGTCTTTCGGTTCGATCTCCCCCTGTTTAATCAAGTCTGAATTTTCTTTTCCTTTTACCGCGACGCGATCTCCTGGACGAAGTAGAGGCCTGGTAACATCGTCATCAGCATCGCTTTCTTTGTCAGAATCATTTCCACTGCTACGGCTGCTGACGGATCCACGACTCGACGGCAAAGAGCTAGCTCGACTCACACTCGTATCTGATCCTTGTTCCTGTTCAGCGAGGGATGAGCGCATTCCAGCCACACCTAACTCTGTATCAAACATAGGATTGTTAAACCCGTGAGCTTCTATATTTCCTCCCTTGCTCTTTTCTCCAAACGGGAGCCTGTTCACCTTACTTTGATGGCCAGCGGCTCGCCTTTTCTCCCTTATTTTCGGCAACACTTCACTTCCGCTCGCACACTCACTTCCGGCTTTGAATGAAACGTTATCAAGGCCGCATTCCAGCATTAATAAACTAAGTGTTTTTCCGCGCTCGACACTATGCGTTTCAAAGAGGTCTGAGAAGCTTATATAACTGCTGTTGTTTACTTGGAACTTGCATCGTGCCGACTCTTCAGCTATGGCAGTTGTCACGCAATTCTCAATGTCCTCTTTGTCACACAACTTCCGCAATTGAAAGTGAATTTGCGCACAGGAGGCATGACCGGTTGTCATGGTGTTCCGATGACGCGGTACCTTCTTATAAGGTAACATAGATTCTTCTTTGGACAAGGATTGCAGATCAACAGTTTTAGCAGTTTGTTTGGCGCTCGAAGGGGCAATCGTGTATGACACATTGGAATCTCTCCTCGGCACCTCGGTCTCCTCCGCTGCAGGCTTCCGCCTAACCGACAGAAGTTCCGCCGTGATGCCACTAACGGTTCCCGCCAATAAAGACACCGACGGCGACTTTTCTTCTTCTACGAAGCATTCCGGAGAGCCTGGAATTTCACTGTGCTCAACAGATGCAACTTGTAGAAAACAAAAGTTGATCTTTGAAGTTGAAAACGAAACAACCATCTGTTTTTGTTTGGGTTCCTCAATAACCGGAGCTACGGTTGGCGAACCTAAGGGTGCTTCTACCTCACGCCTGTCGTACAGGCTTTCAGTGGCATCCACACATTTGTCATGCACCAGATCTACAACAAGGGCCGGATGCAAAATATTGTCCTGTCGAGAAATCGAGGACACGTACCTATGAAATAAAACATAACACAAGCTTCAAAACTAGAGATCAACCACGCATTCTATACGATTCATTTGACTTTCGATAAAGAGCGAGCTTTCTTAGGTCATCCCGAATTCTGGATCAATCAATAAGGACAATCGCTTCTTCTCTTGGATAGCAAGGTAACACTCCAACATTTCCTCAGGCTTCCCTTGACATTACACCCCAACGTCAGTATGGATATTCTCTACAGTGTTCTCTATATTTCCTATGGTGCTGACTAGGGGAACTTGATTAACCCTTAAACTCCCAGTTCAAATTTGTCATTCTCCTTACTGTCATTTATACATTTCTCATTATTTTAGTTCAGAGAATTTAGTATTTGATCAACTAATTATCCCAAATCGATATTTTTCTTTATTCTTATCACTTATCTGGTTGATATTGTATTGATATTGTAAGGAGAAATTCTGTCTTGGTCACTCATGGGAGTTAAAGGGTTAACAATCAAAAGCTTCTTCAGCTAGTGATTATTTCCTATATACTCGTCACCTTGTGTGTGATTCAAGGGTTATGTTGTATGGATAAAGTAGATGCTAGTCACTCGCTTGTGTGTGATTCAAGGGTGATGTTGTATGGATAAAGTAGATGCTAGTCACTCGCTTGTGTGTGATTCAAGGGTGATGTTGTATGGATAAAGTAGATGCTAGTCGCTCTCAGGGATAAAAGGGTTAAATTTCCCAGCACCCACTGCTTTGGTATTTCCCATTATCGCGTACCTCTGCAAAGCCTCCAACAACAATGGCGTGACGAGGATATTGATGTCCCCAACAAAGCGTAACAATACAGTTTCTTCGTTGCGTGACTTTTTTGTCTTCCTGAGAGTGTGATCTGGGGAGCATTCCGAGCTGGAACTGGCCGACGTTCTGTCCTGTTGATTGATAGCTGAGTTCCATCGAGTTTTGAGATTGGAATCACGTTCACTTACGTCTAATACTCCAGAACTAAAAAAGAAAATTCACCATAGGAAATAAAGAAAATTAAGAGGAGTAAACCTGAGGCACGCAGGCGAACAATTTAGCCACACTATTAGTTTACTCTGAAGCCCTGAAGAATACAAGGCTTATTAAAGCGTTTATTTCATTCTCTTCCCTGAAGTGACCTAGTATTTGCAAATAAAGGACTGGATTGATTTGAAAGACTGAAAGACGCACAAAATTTCAATCTAAAAAATTACGTCTTGCCACACATTTAAACATAGTAACCTGGCATCATCGTTTTTCGCCTCTCCTTGGGTTTCCTGTGCAGAGCTCGTTGCCTTCACTGAGACATTGGGGGAAAATAAAGATTCGGCACTGGAAGATGAATCTTCTTCCTCCTCCCAATCGTCATGATCTGTCCTCTTCTGAGTTTTCTTGACGAGCAGAGGAAACTCGATCTTCTCGCCGTCTTGGTAAGTAAACTGGGGAACTCCGGGAATGACAAAGTCTTCTTGAGGTTCTGTCTCCTACAACAACAACCAAAAAATAAAAACAACATACAAAAAAATAAACAAAATGGAAGGTTAACCATCCATAAAAGCCAGAGTTTCTCTCGGTTTCTACAGCATAAACTGACAAGGCGCTTAGTTGTAGCGATAAAAATTTTTTTTTTTTTTTTTTAAATTTCTGAAAGGTCAAGAGAGTTTTTACTCATATTCAACTAAAACGGGAAAAAATTTTTGTCATACGGTTTGAGACTTACAATTATTCGCCAATTTTGCAGTTCCCATTTCAAAAGATAGTGAGGTGTCACATCAATGCATTCATTACGCACATTAAGGCACTTGAGATGCTAAAAGCTTGACTCTATTCTGTCGAAAGCGTGGAACGTTTGTTTTGTTTTCTGTCAATCAAGTTTCAACGAGTTTTACTAAGAGGAGCTTTTGGTGCAATGTGCCTGCTGTCGGTTTGGCTGTGCTGTAAGTTTTCAATCTTTTTAGAATGTTGACAGTTAGACGAATGCAACAATTAGAAACCAAATAATTCGTATTGCTGAGAGCTACTCTTTAATAGCAGTATTCGTTTTCTCTTTTCATCTGCGCTAAGTGATAACGTAGCAATATCTGGATAAGTTTAGTTAAGATTATTCAGCCTGTCTTTTGTGGCAATTTAAAAGGAGACGTTTTCAAATTAAATAGCATTAATCGGAAGTAACACCGCTACAAATAACAATCTCTTAAAAGTTAGCATTGGGCGACCATTTACCAAATTGTTTAATTGTTTTTTGACAACAAAAGGAAACCCCAATTTCCCATAACTCGTCAGTTCGGCTGTGCTGTAACTTTTCAATCTTTCTAGAATGCTGACAGTTAGACGAATGCAACAATTGGAAACCAAATAAATCGTATTGCTAAGAGCTACTCTATAGAAGTAATATTCGTTTTCTCCTTTGATCCGCGCTAAGTGAGAACGTAGCAATATCCGGATAAGTTTTCAAATTAAATGGCATAAATCGGAAGTAACGCCGCTACAAATAAAAGTCTCTTAAGAGTTAGGCGCATTTGGTGACCATTTATCGAATTGATTAATTGTTTTTATGACAACAAAAGGAAACCCCTATTTCCCGTAACTCGCCTTTAGTAAACAACCTGAGGTTAAAAGCCTACTCATATTTAGTTGTAATTCAACCAGCTCGTCATTTTTAATCCGCATCAATATTTTCCAAAACTTTAAAATGAAGGACACATCGACAGCTGATGCGACTCTACAGAGCTCGTCTGGTTTAACAGAGGTTTTACCTTGCAAGATGGAGGGCATAGCATGGTACAGTGTTTTCACTGTCATGTCGGTTTTGATAATCATAGGAAATTTACTCACGATCGGTACCTTTGCATTCAAAAAGAAGCTTCGCAAGAAAAGTTTACTTCTGGTCGTGAACATGGCGTTTGCAGATCTTATTTTGGGAGCTGTCTCCGTACCTATTTATATGCACATCATTGCAGTCCACTATCAGCTATGGCACGAATCCTGGATTATTAATGAGCCACTGAAAATTTTCGTCGATTTTACTTTCATGCAAGGGTCCTTAATCTCAACAACTCTCATTGCGTGCGAAAGATTTTCCGCCACATACCAACCGCTGAAGCACCGAATTCTACCAAGACGTGTTTACTACATTGCTATGTTCGCAGCGTGGTCCCTTGCTATTTTGGCATCGGGATGTTTCGTCGTAACACGAACCTTCTTTTCAGCAAAATATGCCATCATTGTTTGGAACATCTACGCACTGGTTTTGAAGTTCATAGTATGCGCCTGTAACATCGGAGTTAGGAGGAAGCTCCTAAACAAAAGCGTGGCCTCTAGACAGACGAATAGAACACTACAAAACCAACGCTTGACAAAGACCTTGCTGTATGCATCGATTATCGCTATGGTTTGCTGTTTCCCTTTAAGTACGACAACCTTTGTAAACATTGTGTATCAGGTTGCAATACCAATGAGAACTGATTGCATAGCAAACTTTGTAAATTATTCTAACTGTTTTTTAAATCCTCTGGTCTACGCATTTAGAATTCCCGAATTTAGAGAAGCGCTAGGTCTGTGTTTTACAAGACAAAAATTTACCAAGGGCAAAGCAGATTTAAACAAGGGGAAAATCACGCCTGTTGTTTTGAAGCAAGTAACAGAAAAACGGAAAAACAAACAAAACGACCACGGAAATCAACAAGTGTGCTTTGAAGAGCAAATTTTGGATACAAAACTGTAAATCAATGAGGGAAAAAGAGGAATATTCAAATTGAATGAATGATCTGTGTTGACATGTTGAGGCCTAGTTCCCATGAGTTGCAATTAATATTCAGAGAAAAAGAAGCTGATTCAAAAATGCTGTTTGTGAAAGCATCGCTGTATATCTGCAGCTGAAGGAACTAGTTAAAGAAAAGTAGTAATGTCACTATTCTATACAAAGCGCACGGCCGCAACTTAACTCAAACATAATTTCCTCCAGAATAGTGCAGGTGTAACATGTTATTCGATGAAAAAGCATCGAAAGCAGGTTTATAGGCGGTCTACCGCCGCCTGAAAGACCTCTAGTCACGACCTTCTGTTTAGCCTGCGAGCAAGCACTCGAGTTTAGTGTTCGCCTTACGGCACGGCCATCTGGTACACTATCAGAAGACGCTCGTGGAAAAAGTTACTGAAAATCCGGTAAAAGTTACGACGGAACTGATACTGGAGCAGCCTACTTTTCGAATGTGCGTCTTACAAGTGAACCAACCACAGCCAACCCAATTAAAAGAGAATATCACTGGGAGCCAAGAACTGTTGAACTCCAATGAAAGGAGCGGACTGACTAAAGCGAAAGAAAATATGAGGGACCAGCATGTAATTAGTGTTGGGTTTGTATCTGAGTGGTCGAGAAAAAAATTTTTTTTTCTTTTTCTTTCCTATTTTGCTTTGTTTTTTGTTTTGTGATTTTTTTTATTGCACAGGGCCTACGTAGAGCCAAACCAAACAATTCTCGGATTTCTTTCCAAACGGAATCGAAAACCGCTTTAACGAACGAAACGGAAACGAGGACCTTCATCTATATGGGCCAATGGTACCAGACTATGAGGAATAATTTCAATTCACCACCGCCCAAGATCAACTGCTTTCATAGCTGACTGCGAACCTCGATCGGAGAGAAAATGCGAAGACTCCGTTTTTAAGAGTTTTGCACCTCCATTTGATTTGTTGATGGATGTTGTAGGAGTCACTTTTTACTGCTTTACATTGAAGAGACTGATATTTAATTGAAAAACGTTCATACTCATCAACCACACCTTTAAGTTGTTTGTGATGCTAAACAGTCGCTGCTCAGCTGGAATCATCAGAGGTGAATTCCAGTTCAAACATTCCAATTGTCCCAGATGCTGTGAGTATTTGTAAACCAGACTTGGAGATGTGATAACAAAATGAGACGGAGAAAGCATCTCGTCGTCGAACTTCATGAGGTCATCTGGTTCCTCTACAGCAGATACAAACGACTCGAGAGAATTTACCCTTGAACTAGCAGGCCTGACAGGAAGAAAAACAAAACGAAACAAAACGAAAACAATTTTATGACCTACTCGAATCACAGTCAAATCCCTTCGATTGTAGGGGTCGTAGTGTGGTTGGTTATTTTTCGAAGGTTGGAAAATTATGTTGTTAGACAGATACTTGTTTCCTTTTTCGCTCTTTTCGTATCAAATCAGCTGGCCCAAGCTTCTTGTCATAGAACCAATTCTATTTGATTTGCGTTGGAATAACATTAGCTCTCGACCACACTTACTGAATTATCAAATTTCACAATTTCCTTTTTGAATACAACTGTTTTCAAGATTATCTACATTGAAAAAATTTTTAAAGGTGAAATATTTTGACAGATTTGATAGATGTAAATTCGCCTCCAAGACTGCCTTAAAACAAATTGCAGAAACAAACGAGCCCTTTTCCTTATACGTAAATTATCTTTCAGCATGAGAAATTCTCTAGTTTCAAAAATATATGCTTTACATGAATTAGAAACAAACAATGATATGAAGATATCAACTTTCCTTACCTCATATCAATTTCATCCAACAGGCTACCACAGGAATAAAACGAAGCCTCGCTTCCACGAGACAAGTGAGACTCAGTCCTCTGCAATGCGCCATGGGGTGATTTGGAGGTAGATTGGTTCCTACTCTGCCCCAAGCTCTGCTTTGACCCTTGGAGACTCGTGCTCCTGATGCGGCGCATTTTTTCATGCATGTTGGAAATATTGGACTCCTCGCGCTGAATCGATTCACACCAGCTAAGACGAGAGGGCATGGGGCTAACATCGTCATCTATTTTAAAGAAACAAAAAACATTTGTGATAATAATATACGATAAAATTTATATTATTATACATCCGCGGAATACTCTTTATTTCTAGGATCTTAGAGTATCGCTTGGCCCGTGGAGTTGCAGAAACTTTCGAGAAACGCCCAGAGGCAAGCCAATTTCCGGCCGAAATTCGTTAATACTGTACATAGCTTTTGGAAGAATCTACTAATAAAAACGAAATTGTTGGCTTTAAATATTGATAAGCGCATCACTGACTTCAAAAACACTTTTCACTAACCTATCCCGAGTTCCTCGTAGGCTTCCTCATTTGAGGGCGCGTGGATAACCCTTCTTGCTTTTGGAGAGCTTCCCTCTGACCCAGAAATATGGTATCGCCGGCGCGTAAATGCTTCTATCGAGCCAACGGGCGACCGATCAAAATAATTAGAGTCCAGGGCATCTAGGTCGGCACTCCGAGAATACATAAGAGGCCTGGCACCACTGTCCACGATGTCGCCGTCGTCATAGAAACCTGTCTCACTGCCAAATCCGCCAATTCCGATGTCGTTTTCGCTGGCGTCTAATTTATCAGCCGTGAAGAATCGTGGACCATTGAAATTTTTGCCGAAAAAGTTGCAACCGCCGGTACAACCACAACAACCCCGTCTTCTACCAGGCAACTGCTCCTGAGGTTGCCACAGAAACCACAGCCGCTGGAACCTTGCATCATGCATCTCCAGGAAATCCTTTTGCTCCTGGTATAGTTCCGGGTGAGACGTTGCGCTCGATATATCAGAAACGATTGGTCCAAGTTGTGCAGCAGCCGCCTGAAGCCAGGATGAATTTTCTACCAAGGACAATGGCCGCCGCACGTCGCCGAGAATTTCTTGCGTCCTCTCTGGCCACGGAGTACAAACAAACTGGCGGAGTTTAACCGTTTGAACGAACAAACTTACACCCGAGCTGGACTCTGAACTATGAAGACTGCATGTGGCGAGTCTGACAGGAAAAACCTGCAAGAGGACAAAAAGAAACTGTAACTACCAAGTTACCAATCTTCTGAATACAAAAAGCTAATGATCTATGGGATAAAAGCCCTTTCATCCTTAAGATTATAATGTCAACTTTCCCTTCCGGAATATAGACGATCTAAGCAATCTTCATTGCAAGAATTGGCAGCAACTCAGAACAAATTCTCAGAGACAGTAAACTTTCTCTCTTGTCAAGGACTCCCAAAAATCAATCCCCAATCCCTTTTCCTTCCCAGCTGTTGCACACTTGTAAATTGGCTGCGAGTGTAAGTTTGCCTGCTCTCAAAATCAGTTTGCTGAAAAACGAATTGATAAGACTACTTTTCAATTGAGGGTCCAACGTAATTCGGGATTTCTCTGATTTTGCTTTACTTCGCTTCTTATTGTTCCAAAAGACTCGCACCAATTTCCCCACCAATAAGAATCAAAACAAACTTATCGCAACTTGGACACTCGCGTTTTCCTGCGTCTTAGGCGGTTCACTGGTTAATTTCTTTGAGTTCTCGTTTGTTCCTCGTTTTATTTTCCGTTGTTCTGATTGGCTGTTGTGATTATTTTGGTTTTTGCATCACAGACTCTCAGTCGAAAACACTCTTTTGTAAAGAGAGGTATCGGGCTTGTCACGTCTCGATTTTCAAGAGTAAATGAAAATGGTGTCAGCCCGGATTGTTTTCATCTTTGGAAGCAGTATATTGTCGAATGATCGTAATCAAGCCTTGCACCCATAAGCTACACTGTGATAAGGCAACAAATTTTTACTTAAGGTAAAATCGAGAATCGCCATACCTCCAGATTACACGCAGACCCAGTCTCAACAAGGAACAAATTAATGTTCCCCACAGAGACCCTTGTCATTTGATACTTCACGTCACTTTCAGTGATACACAGCTGAGGGGAGCTCTTTGATCTTTTCAAGGTTCCTTTTGGCAAGGACCCCTCGTTGGTCTCTACACTATGGTCCACGTCTCTGGGCACCTTTCGCTTCTTGTGCCTTCTCTCGCAAACATTTTGTTGTTTACCGTGAATGCATTGGACATACGGGGTACTAGGTCCCAGGTCGTTCTCTTTGTTGATGACGTGAAAGGCAAACGTTTGTACCCAGTTCGCCATGGCTTGGAGCTTTAAAAAAAAATAATAATTTCATCAATCAATAAAAAAGCATTTGTTATCAAGGGAAACACCCGGCTTCAAGCGCAATTCAAATAATGGCAAAATGATTTTTTAAAAAATCCACTCAAGAAAGAATCGGTTTTGGAGACGATTCTTATGATATTATGATACCTGTGGCATGGTGAGCCTTCCAGACAGTATGCCCAGCTGTATCTCTACAAGCCATGCGTACTCCAAAGTCTCACAGTCAGGTGGTCTATCCAGATTAGAGAACATAGCGTGACCACGGAGTTGGAGTCCAGACAAACTCAGATGACCTTGGGACAGATTGTGGTTCACACTACCGCGCTGTTTAATCAGAACAAGAAAATACTCAATGATTTTTAACTGAAATATAAACTTTTCTAAAGAAAATGATCCAGAAACCACGATGTTTTGCAGTATATGCCCAAAGTAGCCTTCTGATGGTCGAGTAGAGAGCAATTATCAATCTTGTGTCAAAATTAAACCAGGATTGCTTGGGTTTCGCCTTACTTCGTTGTGATTGGTCCAGAAGACTCGCGCTGCAATCTTAACCAATCAGAAGTAACAATACCAACTTGACAATACCAAATAAACTGAAGTACTGATAGCATAGCTAAACTTGGCTGTCTTACTTCATTGCCGTCAACAAGAACGATTGTGGCAGGACTCAGATGCAACTGTAACCGAGTCTCTGTGTACGTCTTGTGCATCTCAAACGACAGTCTCTCCATCAGCAAAAGCGGACTTGATGGCTCGCCGGGACCACAATGCTGCAAATTAACACATACTAAATGCATTAAATAAAGCCGCATTTATGTAGGCAAAAATTTCTCTGCCGAGAAAAACTATTCCCTTTACTATTACTAATGTCTTGGCCACACAAGCTGGTTTTTGCCACACAAGCTGGCGAATGCATCTTGACAAAGTTCTAAACCAAGACTTCTTGTTACAAAAAGGCGCTTCATTTTTCGGAAAAAAATGTCTTAAGGATGTTTCTCAACCAGAAAGGGCTTCAAAAGAGAAAAAGAATTTTCAATTGTTCGATTCGTTCAAATAAAGTTCCACAAATGTACTTTGTACCTTGTCACTACAGGCCTAACCTTAGTTAATTCCGCCTTGACATCAGAAAGTGTCAGGATGATGTTAGCTTCCATCGGCCTCAAGGTTAGTAAGTTAATTGTGTCCTTGCTGCCTGAGCCCAGTGTAGTGTCGCTCACTGATTCTTCTCGATTGTACTTGATGCCGAGCTCTTTAAACTCTTGGTTAATGCCAAAGTAGTTCTCCTGTGTTAAGAAAAAGGAAAAAAAACAGTGAGATGACTGATATGATAAAGACATTGTGATTATAACAGGATAGGAATAGCGCTTGCTAGAGTTTTCTGTTAGAGTAACCCCACATCACAGGAGAAACAGACGAAATAATATGGACTAGCGCTCCTTCCTGATCCAGGGAGCGAAGGGTGAGGCAAAAGCAGTTTCAGGATACGGAAACTGCTGCATTGCTTATATCTGTATGGTTGGAACACACTCAGAGACAAGCCACAACGACAGATCTCTGAGATAAAGCGCTCTGCGTGTAAACTCCTTCTTTTTCCCCGCGAGCCGCTGCGATCATACGCACGAATACGACTCGAGATATTTTTTGGAAGAAGCGCTGTCGAAAGTAAAAAATATCTGCGCAGCCATTCTACATATCCGTTGAAGAAAGTTGTCTCTTGGACCTTTCCCTGCCTTTCCTGACTCCGCCTTGCCACTTAGCGGGTCGCAAACCTCATGTTTCGAGCAAAAAAGTGTACCATCTTACCTTAATGGCTGCGAGCATAGCCAACAAGGAGCCAAACACCTTGAGTGCGGCTGGTCCAGCTTCCAGTTCCAGGCTGATGACGTCAGGTTCCCACTGTGTGGGGTCACAAGGAAGTTCCTCCCCGCGAGGTACCTCAAACTTGGGGCTCGGATACATAGGATGATACATGTACCCCAAGGACAGCCCCAGGATGGGAACGGACATCACATCCACCCACCCTGTAACAAAGGAGAATATCAAAAAAAAGGAACCTTTATGGCATTGGCTTCCACTAGCTAAGTCTCCGTAGTTGATATCACTTCCATTGCTTTCGCTTTTAAATCATTCTTCCATTACGTGACGTAATCGCAATAGTCAATCGGAAAAAGAAAACTATCAAATGGAACTATTCGTTTACTTTATCCAAAGATTCAGTACTAAGGCAAAGACGGTACAATTCCAATCAACTTTGGACACTCGACTGAAACTGTCTCATCAACAGTCAAATGAAAAACGCTTTGCAGCAAAGAGTAATGAATAGCTTGCGAGCACGCCTTTGTTATTAGCGCTTCAACAATGAGCGTTTCTTCGCCGGCGGGAAATTACGAGTCTTTGAGCAACACGAGCTGGCCAGAGGTCTACACTGATAGTGCCAGACCCCTGACAAACCTCTCCCGGAGTCGTCTCTAATCTTCCCGCGGGCGGAGAAACGTACTTCCAGTAGCGTTAATAATAATAAGGACCTGCACGCAGGCTAAGCAATGAATGATCTAACTAATCTAACCAAGACTTTCGTCGGTGTGCCGCCTCCATCCTCCACTGATGGTCTCCTCAGTTGTGCTTGTGATAGGCTGTTCATCGGCACTCTCAACCGCCTCGTCTATGTTACCCGTGGTAGTTGATGAGCGCGATCTAAGACCCTGTTCCCGTTTCTTCTCCGAGGTACGAGCCAGCGATAACAGGCTGCGTCTGAGAGTGTTTGACTCCGGGACAAACATTCTGGCGACCAGCTTCTCGGCCTGAAAGACCAAAACATACCATTAATTGAAGGCAAGAATTAACTCAGGTTTGAATGTCCCAATAAAGAAAGATGCCAGTTAGTATCACGAACGCGCAGCCAAAAATTAAAATTCGAGTTCCCCATATAGAATGGCACTGGCTCTGACTTTCCGATATCATAGTTTAATGCCCGACCCATTTTACTACAAATAACATGTTGGCAAGCAAACAGTCGTGAAATCTGTTTAAGAGCGTACTTGAAGGTGAGAACTGACTTGATAACTGATTAAAGAAATTAATTCAAGATTAGGGGTCTTTTTTTTTCAGTTCTTTTTTTTTTTTTTTTTTGGCGACGCTAAAAACAACCTTCAACGTCAAGGAGACATTCAGGTAAAAAAAAAAACATGAACCTCCATCGTAAAAGAGAAAGAAAGAAAGGAAGGATGGATGGTTGGGTGGGGAAGGAAAACATAGGTTCGCAAAGCATACATGTGTCTACGAAACATTTAAATATCCACCCACATCAATAGAAGCGTTCGTCACCTCAGTAAAATCCACCTCCCAAAAAAAAAGGGGGCTAAAAAGACGTCAATAACAATAAAAGTTACTTAGACGAGATTTCTTGAGGTAGAATCCAAATAGATCCCTAAGAGAGGACATGTTGCCGACAGAGTAAATAGAACGGCTGTACGATGCAAAGCAGGCGCAGTAAATACAAAACCGGATGGAAAATGATAAAATTAATAAATTTTTTAATTTACCTGTAGAAAGAACTTGATTTCTTCTATTTCCGGTATGAAGCGGAAGTACTGGAGGACAAATGTTAAGTCGAACACCTCACCACAGAAGGCAAGCTCAGCTAAAAACAAAACAAAATAACTCACAACACCATTGAATGATCTGAAAAGAGTCGCTTTTGCGAAAATGATGAACAGATCTTCACAACATTTCCTTTACGGAAACAATGCCTATAAAACAAATCTACAAAATGCTCTTGTACTTTTATTGCGCTTTATAAAGTTAAGTGCCTTTACGAAAAAGAACAAATACAATTGAACTCTCATAGCGCAAGAAACGTTTGCTGTTTGAAAAATCTCTTGAAACAGAATTCCCAAGTAAAAACAAGCTTTAGTGTAATTTCAAGGGAGATGAAAGCGGATAGTTCCAAACAAAACATCGGTGACGAAATAAAGATATTTGACGCACCATTTTCTTGTTTGTTTGAAGTGCATTCAATCCAATTGTGCTGATTTCCCAACCAAACCATCTCAAAGTCTCGCAGTATGATGTTAAAAGACCACTCATAAGGCACAAAGGTCAGTAGATCCGGTTTGTAGTTCATTGTCCAGTCTTCGATCATCTCTGCGGAAACAACAGATGACGAATCTTGATTGTGTTGGGAAACCAACACCATAGTAAAAATGACCAAGCAAAACATGGGTCTCAAGTGCAAAACAAACGGGTGGGGAAGAAAGCCGAGCCTTATTGAAAAAAACAACAACAACAACAACAACAACAACAACAACAACAATATCTGTCTGTACTCAAGCCAAGTGGCCCACCCAGCCAGTGCTTTTCCCAGTTTCCAAAACATGAAGCGACTGGCACGGGACACTAGTCCATCGCAGGTTACCCCTTGCATTTCATCTGGCTTCCCTGAAAATTCGCTGGTACCCATTTATGCTCCTGGGTGGAGAAAGGCACTGGGAGATTTACGTGTTTTGCACAAGAACACAACAAAATGACCTAACAAAATGACCTAATGAGGTCTCAAAGCCGGGCCTCTCGACTCAGAGTCCAGCGTACTAACCACTAGGCCACCGCGTCTCTATAACAAAATAAATATATTGTTGTAATCCTCATAAAGAGGACTCGAATTAAAGTTTGTCGCCCCACCTTGGAAAAAGAACTTGTGCGCAAAGATGAAACTCCACGTGACTTTCTGAAGGGTGATATCACATGACCAGTGCTGTGTTTGATTCCAAATGCGGGGAAAAGACATGTGGAAAGCCAGCTGAAAGGGAAATATATTGTACTTAATTCGATGAACGAATACAATTGCTGTGGCTTAAATGGAAAGCAAACAGTTACAAGTGCAGTTCTCTTACATCCATCATGTCTGCATCAATGAGCTTCCTATAGGCCAGACTGGTCGTAGCTTCGACTTGGAATAACTTGGCCACGACTGAAGTAGTATAACCATACTCGTTCACAGTCCACGGCTGGTATACTCGAACATGTGACCCAGACCCCACGCACAGGTGAAGAGCCTTAGTGACCTGTTCAAAAGAAGCACACAACTCTTACTAACTGAGTTCGAGGTTCGTACAGTAAGTTACGACCAACTTCTTTTTTCCGCTCGGATTTATGAGCAAAACACGTGGGGCTTACACGCGGGGCTACAGTAAAAGCGAAAAAACGAGGTTAGTAAGATATTTATTATATCTCGAGTCCAACAGAGGGGGAAGGGTCCAATTCAAAAAACTTTTAAATTTAGCGCGCGTACAATGAAAAACGGCCTGCTAAATTGACCAATCATAGATATATAATAAACACTGATAACAGAGTTATAACAAAACAACCGACAAGAAAAAATTGCGACATCAGATGTACGCATGAAACGGGCAGTTGGGACGTGTAGGTAGGGTTCTCACTCGGCTCCATTTAACCTACCCCAACAATAAACAACACCCAAAGTCAGTGTAAACTCACCCTATTCTTGGAAAATAAAATATCAAGTGTAGAGTCACACTCAAAGTCAAATTTAACATCCAGTCCGGTGTGGACTCGCCTCTGGCCAGGGACTAGCGGTTTCGTGACTTGAATCTCCTGATAGTCAAAAGGGTAGAAGAACTTCTGCAATGCATCTCTGTAAAGCAAAAAATATTAATAAATAAAAAGTAGCCAAATTTAGCAATAGCACGTTCTCTATTACCAAGTAACTCTGGAATATTTTGATTTTCTGAAGAGACGAGGCTGTTGAGGCTAGAGAAGACCCCTTAGGATCACCATCAAGAACTAAGTACAAACCGATCACAAGCGTTGTAAGGTTCGGACTGGTTTAGAATCAAACCCTGGCCACAGCCGAGGGATGCAGACGTTCTCCACATATAAAAACTCACGCGGCCTTTCAAGAAATCCAATTTCCTACCGTTGTCTATCGACCCAAGGGCCATAGCACAAGGTGGTGTTCTTCAGAAAAACAACATCGATTCCCCAGTGAGGATCGCTGTCTGGTAATTCTTCCTCATTTTCGGCTTTGACCTCGGGAACATAACCTGTGATGTAAAATAACTTTTTTTAACAGCAGTTGGCAAAGGCGTCGAGGTTAGCTCTTAGAGGCCAAGAGGTTAGGGGTCAAACTTGCTAACCACCAGGTAGCCGCTTCCACAAAGGTGCTAAAAGCGTATTAAATACAACGTCCAGAAAGATTATAATTTTTACAAACAAAATCTCAACGGCGATGGTTGTCATAAAATCTTAGCTTGATGGAGGCCTTGATTAAGAGGGCCCTCAGTGCAAGTCGTTGTTTACTTTGAAATTGTTAGCATGAGTACAACTGTACATATGAATATTGAGGAAAATTGATCAGATTGAGAAACGCATCGAGACGATGGAAATAACAAGGTTGCTACGGTTGCAGTTGGCATGAAGACTAGATCACAGCGGAAATTCCATGTGTTTCGTTGTGAAGTAGGTAGCCTTAACAACCACGAGTTTTGCGTGTAAAGTGAAGCGGAAGTTTCTCTGAAAAGTTTCCCGCGGATCTACGGGAGGAGCGAACTTTCTCTCGGAATTTCGAGACCCACGAAAGTCCTCAGTGAATCAATCCGCGAAATTTCGAATGCATCCAAACAATAGCTGGCTCGAAAATTCGCCGAAATGTGGCGCAAATTTTGTTTCGGACCAAAATTGGCCGAAAAGCCAGGAATTTCGTCCTATTTCGTCGGCAGACGATTGTATCTCTTTTGCACAATACTGTACAAGAAAAACCAAAATTTACGGTATTTAAAGTCGATCGAGTTTTCTAAGTTCATAACAAGAAAAGAAACATAAGGAAGAGGTGGCTACTTTTTGAGAAGTATCGGTGATAACCCAAATTGTGTAAAATGGAGAGATAAAAAATTCAAAAGTTCATAAACCTGGTTCATCTTGATAGTAAGTGATTTTACAGTCAGCAGTTTGAAGGACAACAAAACCTTCTCCCATGTATCGAGGTGGTCTGTAATGAAAAAATAATCACATTATAAAAATGCTTTAATCGTAAATTATAAGGTATACAAGATACTGCACGTAACCTCATTGGTCGATTAGACAGCGAAGTAAGTGGCATAACCATGGTTGTGACGTTTTAGCTTTGTGTGTATTTTTTGAGAAATAATGGCAGAGCTCGCAGAGCGCAACCTTCCAACAATGGTAGTAATGGTAACCCATCAAATCGAGAAAATTTATTGTCAAATAGAGCACGACTCTTTCTTTAACTGGATAGTAATTCTTGGGCGGTAATAGAGATGCAACCCATATGTTCACCAACGACGACATATCTTGTTTTCACCCTACACGAGATGATGATGCATTGAAGCACACATTTTCAAAATGGCACCTGCGCAAATTTTTCATATTTCTAGGGATAAAATGAACAAAAGAGTTTATATCAACACAATACACGTATCCCCGTGTTGATCAAATTATTTTATATCCTCGCGCATCTTGTGGGAAATTTTTAGTTCTATTGTAAGGAGGAGACAGAGAAAAAAACCTACTCATCTATCGGTCCACTGTAAGATGGGCTTGGCGAAAGCATCACTCGGACGTTTTTCCCTTGACACTTAACAATATGCATAAACTCGTCAAGAGACGAGTGAGCCTACGAGAAATAAAACAAAAGAGAAGAATCGAAATTAAAATTACATTCGATGTCAAAACCCCCTTCTAAACCTTGCCGACTACTAGTTCAAGATTAACAACTTTTTTAATCTAAATGGGTAAAATCTGCATGCGTGAAAATACACTATCTAGATTATTAAATGCATTAACTTATTGCAAACCTGGGATGTTGTGTAGATTCCTGTAGCACTCTCAAACTTGAAACACAAAGTGGTCTCTAGCAACCTATTTCCAAAGGCAACCCTTCCCTACAGTACAAACATTCAGTTTTAGATCGTGCTTCTCATGAATGCATACAGGTTAAATTCAAACTGCTCATCCAAACTCTTCTACTTTAGCTTATCCAGAAGCCTCCCCAAGATACAGGCCGGATAAATCTCCCGATCTCCAATCCGAGTTACCAAATTTACAAAACGAAAAAAATTAACTTTGGATCCAAAAAGCCTACACCATCTAGCTCTTTTTCCTGTCTTGTGGTTCCTGGCTTATTTTGTTAAATTTTGCACATATTTAGTTTGTTACAAACAAATGAACACACTTCCTTCTTTGTACGCAACACATGAGCTCTGACACTTACACTATTGACATCAAACTTGACAGCCGGAACAAGCTCCAGAAGCCATGTGGGCAATCCACCATTAACATCTTCTTGTCTGAAAATGTTGATACAGGGATGTTTAGAGAAAAATAACTACATTCCTAAGACATTGCTAGATGACTGATTGCATTTCTCTTCACAGAAAAAGAAAGACTTACTGTTGGTGTTTGGTTGAGTTTCAGTACATGTAAACTACAAAGGTTCAAATATTGTTAACTGCAAGGGGAACTTATCGGTTTTAAGGGAATTCAGGTAGGGGCCATATTGGACCATGGGCTTGATGAAGAGGGGGAAATAACAGAGGGGGGAGGGGGCTTATCATCATACACTTATTAACTGAGCAGTGGGGAGATCAGGTGGCAAAATATTTCCCCAAAGATCTTGACACCTTGAGGTCAGGAATTTGAGCCAATCACCTCTCCATCCAGCCCAACCAAACTCAGTCAAGACAACTAAGCCTTCAAAATTTTGAAATTACAGGTATGTTTGAATCACAATTAGATGCCATCACAATACCATAAGGTCTGTGTATTTCTTTAGTTAAAAAACAAAAAAAATTCAAACTAAAATTAACAAAGGCTTTTAAATAAAAGCATATTCTGTACCTTAGCTGGCAAAAAAAAAAATTTAAAATATCTACCAGTTCAGAGTTTTTATTTAGAGCACAGGGAAGCTATTTAGAGAAGGGGGGAGGCTCGTTATAAAGAGAGTCTTCTCACGGTAGAAAGAAGAATTATCAGAATATTTACTGCTGTTTTAAATCAAAACAAACCCTAAGTTGTTCTCTGGTCCAAAGACTTACCCCTTTTCTACATCCACCTTTGGTTCAACAGTAGGGCTTACAGAAATGTTCAGGGCTGATTTAGCAGCATCTACAAATGGATGAAAAAAAGCAATTTGACCATGCCTACCCTGCACGCTGAAGGAAAAGGTAACTAAAAACCTTAAAAGTTGACAGTTGCAACCAAACATTTAGCATGTTGAAATTACATGTCAGTGATACAGATGATAATGTTGGCATCTGCAATGACTAAGATCACCCTTGCAATAAAGACAATTACACACTTCAAGTCTGATGGCAAAAATTATAACGTTATTGACAATGACACAAATAAGGACAATGACATTGAAGTGGATGGACAAAAACTTAGATGGTTAAAAGTAAATGTAAATATTATTTGTGTATCTAAGTACAAACAGGAAAAAGTCTTCACTAAAGAATGTATACTGTAGTCCTTACCTCCATATCTTTCAACTCTAAAGAGTTCTTCCAGTCTGCTGTACAAACGAGACCTATAATGCCAAAATGATTTACTTGTGAGAATATTTGTTCAGTGAATTATGCTTTTGAGCCAGTGTTTGGAACAATTTGTAAATCTACCACTGAAATTCACCTTGGATATGTCCATGTCATCCCATATCAAAATATACACTGAACTGGCAAGTCTAGAATTGGCCAGAGGCTCATTTCTCAAAGGTCCCAGTAACATAATGGGCCAGTAAAGGCTGCACTGTTTTCATTCAAGGTGGGTGTTTCAAAAGTTTTGAATATTATACTATAAAACTAGTAGCTGCAAGAAAAAATGGACTGGTCAGGATGCCAGAACCTGGTTCTCTATTCTTTAAATTCTGATCTTAAAGCACATGTATGCTTTCGGGCCTGTAATGTTACTGAGACTTTTGAGAAATAAGCCCCTGGTCTTGTGGTGCAAGTGTTCTAGACCAATCACCTAGCAAAGGAAAGCAAAACCAAAGTAATCCCAAATTCCTTTTGACATTGATCAGAAAATTACTTTATCAGGAAACCCTCTAAGTTGCAATCAACTTGTATTATATCTAGGAGCATTAGCACTTCCCCTTGTCAGTTCTTGCCACAGAAATCAGGATAAGCCCCAAACACTTTTGCAAATCAATCTCGCACAGAGACTCACCTGTTATAAACATGATACTCCAGACCATTTAACCACACTGTGAGACGTTGCTTGGTGGCAACTTCTGTTGGCAAGACAATTATTTTTATAAGGTAAATATGATCCATGTTACTGATTGAAAAAGCAATGTACTACAACTGCAGGGTCTATTAATTGGACAAAAAAAAAGGGTTTCTTAAGAAAAAGTTGTTCAAGAGTGTAAAATTTAAGAATGATTTTCTTTAGTTGGTTGGAAGGAACAAACCTAAGAAAACCAGTCATGTAAGAAAGTTTCTCTAAGCCCCTCAATAATAAAATAATGCACAATCATATAAATCCCTGTGATGTGTCTACATCTTCAATATTTACTCACCTATCTCTGATGGTTCATGCTGATAAGGCGGCTTCTTTGACAGCTCTGGTTTGTATGTAATCCAATACTTAAAGATTGCTATGCCATCAATAACCCTATGATCAAAATCACCACTATGATTAGAAAATAGACTTTTTAAACTACTAGTGGCCCTTTATAAAATAAACGGAAATTTACTTGTCCTATAATATTTCTTACAGTAGTTTATCAAAGCTCTAAAGTGTTTTTATTCAAAGATTGAACCCCTCCTATCAAGCATTCTCAGATCTGCCCCTGGTCTGATGATGACTTTGCACAGGTTGTCTAAACATAATGGTCTCTTTCAACAACAACAGTCTTCCTCATGAGGAATTGCACACCAACTATCAAACTACACAAAAAGCTGCTCAAAAGAGTTCAAACCATCCAATATGGAATTTTAAAACACTTTTTACTATCAAGCATTTAACAAAAACATGGCTATACTTCCTAAAAAAAAAACAAGTGTTTTACCAACCTAAAACTGAGATCTTTAGTTACATACACAACATCTCTGAACATGATCTTCCCAGACAATATTGAAAAGGAAAATGAGCCTGGTGATACAAAACAAACAAAAGAAAATCTTAAACATTTCACAACAGACGTGATAAAAATGTTTCAGCAAACAGAGCCTTTTTGGAGATGAACCTGCCAACCTCTAAACTGAAAGGCCAAGGTTTATGGTTTGACTAAGGTTAACATGGTACATTCTCAGCGAGACACTTTTACTTTCAGAGTACAACTCTAACGAGTCAAAACATGGGTAGTAAAATGTTAAAAGGTTTTTTGATTCTGTACTTAAACCAAACCACCCATCCAGGCCTCATCTTTCATTTCCATAGCATGGAAAACTACATTGCATAGCAGAGTCTTGATAGGCCCTACTAACTTTTGAATTTTTTCTACAACTTTCATTTATGTCCTCCTAGTGTCAGCAAAATAGTCACTAAGTTATTGCAACATTGTTTGGGGAGAAAGGGAGGACATTCAAGTAGCTTATTGGAGTTAAATTACAAAATGTCTGTTTATTATGTCAAGTAAAGGGTTGTCAACCACCCACTAAGGGAAGAAGAGTCAACTACTTTTGCCATTCACTGTAGGAGTATTACCACTCCCTCCTGCAGGAGAAGCCTATCCATAATAGGTGACCCAAGAGTTTCAATAGGCTACCCTACCAGTTTGTTGGTACCCATTTAAACTCCTGAGTGATTATTTCTGGCCTTTACAGCCATTGTTGTCTTTCACCAGACCCCAGAGGTGAAAATTTGTTTTGCAAGGTACAGTGAAATTGTCAGACTTGATTACAGTATGTTAGCAGTATAAAAAGAAAATTTATTTAAGAAAACAACCATAAAAATAGCATGCATGTTGGTAAATTTGAAGAAATGACGTGATGTCCATTAACAAACTCACCAATTTTAAAGTACTGTCCATCCTTAATGTACTTGAAATTTATCAGCTTGGTAAGAATGAAACCCATTACACGCGAATGGTAGAATGTGATGTAGATTGACCACAGGCTAGCACAAAGACAAGACAAAACTACAAAGACCAATCCACTCTCGACATTGCTTGTTTTTGCTGTGGAATCACTCAAGGGTGCTGTGGATGGCAGTAATGTACTCATATTGAAGTTGTTACTGCTTGTCATGTTCACACTGCAGTTGTGGACAAGATATTTTGTACTCTATGCTGGATGAACGTTGTGCAGTGAACTAAGTCACTGTTGGAGAAGCCTGAAATAATCTCTTATGGTCCAGTTAGAGGAAGTTTGTCCTTTTTGCGACCAGCTTCATCTTCCTCTCGCCCTTGTCCTCAGGAAAAAGTGTACATCACCATCTGGGCCAAGTGCGTTGGTTATTCAGAAATTCTACAGCATAAACAAAAAAAAAATTAGAGCATTACCCTCGGGCGTTTGAAGCACAACAAAGTTAGGCTCGGCAGGAAGCACTTGATTTAAATTATAAACAAGCCATGTAACATTACTAAATTTAGTGCAGCTTAAACATACTTTAAATTGAAACATTCGTTTTCTGCAATAAAAATCCATAAAATAGAACCTTCTGCCCCTAGCAACATTCTGTTGAAAAACTGCAAGATATTTAGAACGTCCATTAACAGGAAATCATTTTAGGAAACAAAACATCTACATGTACATTGATTTATTAAAATGCCTCGATCGATGGCATTAACAATACCCAATAACGAAAACACAAAACTCACATTTTTCTCGTCGTATCACCTCAGCAAAGTTTCCTATTGATTTTGACCAGTGGGATCGAGGGTCACAGCTTGCCTACATTTCGTGATTTTGAGTGAAATTTGAGAGACTCACTTGATACTTGCTTAGGTATTGGAAGCCATTTTGAAGGAAGGAGCGGCTAGATTCAATCTCTCGCGGTCACTTAAACAAAATAATCGGTCCCAGACTTCTGTCGCCCTTACGCTAATTATCCTAATTAATTGTTTCATCTCATCCATTTTATACAAGAGCAAATTTCAGTAATGTTGATACACAAGGGATGAATGGGCCTTTCCAAGAGAAAACAAAATTATTAAAATTTTTACAGTTAGAAAATTATCGATTTGACTCAAGGACTGCATCGAGAATTTCCGAAAAAAAATCAAGGGAAACAGCCTACTGGGGTAATTTGTTGCTACTCGACACTGTTTGAGGTTCCCATTTTCCATTTATCAATGACATCGTAATTGCGGTGTAGGCGTTTTTTTTTTCTTTTTTTACAAATTTTTTATTATTTTCTAATATCACGACGTATAAAAAAACCCTGCATGTCTCTCGAAAATTATTTTTCCTTTAACAGCTATTTGTCTACAGAGCGAGAAAAGATTCCGGATATCAATTAATATTTGCAGCTCAAAGATATCAAAAATAACTTTATCTCCTTTTATGTCACTCTCTGTCAAGAGAAAGCAAAAAACTGAAAATTATCCGCCTTTATAAATTTCTGAAAGATTTCTTATCAATTATACAGGCTTGGCACAAAACATACATCATTATCACTTTGTCAAGCATTATGGCGCCTTTTGCGGGCTAAAATGGAGGTTTTGTAGGGCTAAATATATTTTAGCGGTAATGTGATTGTTCAAACTGTTTTGTTGTCATTTTTTTTTTTTTTTTTTTAGTTTTTATTTTCTCGATGCCTCCCAAAGTGATAACAATAATAAAAGAGTTTATGATCTCGGACAAAAAATATGTTTTAGCCTTTCATTCTCAGAGTTGCACCCAAAACCTATGATGCCCGCGCACATAAACTCCGTCGGTCTGTTGCTTTATCACCGCTAAGCCCAACAGCTTAAATTTGCGCGATGTAATTTTCACCTGCCATTATGGTTATAACTATTGAGTATATAATTAAGAGTAATAATTTTGGTAGAGGCAAATAGCCTTTTTGAAGAGAGCTTTTATCCTCTTCAAATCAAAACACTTCAGTCCTGATGCTTCAGTTGAAAATTACACGCGAAAGTGAATATCACTTTTTCAATTTTTTTTTCACTTTGAGAGGCGAAGATCGAAGAAATACAACACTTTAGCTTTTAATTTTTCTTAAGGAAATAAAATGATGACCAGTGCCCAGTATATTTGATAATTACCGTTTTCATTGTTTACAAGACGGAAAAAAGGACGTTCCTGTCATAAATTAATGTTTCATTAGAGATGAGATATCAAGTAAAATGTAAACTCGACTCAAGCTTCTAAAATGTACCTCGGTGATGCATGATGTAAAAGACTTGTTTTAGAAGTGAATTTATCAACTTTTAGATTCCTAACGAAATAACAATTTACTTTTTTATTTCTTTGTCTAAAAAGGGGGAGTTTTCTGATTTTTTTTCTAAATTCTCGCTTTTCCAATTAATCAAGATACATCAGCTTTTTGTGACAAAGGAAAAGAATCTCATTAATTAAGGCGAGGACAACGAGAGTCAACCTAAAAATATCCAAAGAGAGCAAAGACAAATGGTCGAGCTTCATCCTTTAAGTGTGATTATGAAGGATTATCAGTCTTTTGGCAATTCTTTTTGTTTTTGTTTTTTTTTTCTTTTCTTCTAACTCACCCATCCTAAATTATCAAAATTTGATTAAAATTCGACACTGTTTGAGGTTCCCATTTTCCATTTATCGATGACATCGTAATTGCGGTGTAAGCGTTTTTTTTTTTTTTTTTTTTTACAAATTTTTTATTATTTTCTAATATCATATTTCAGTTTAAGCGTTTTTTTTTCCAAATTTCTAATAATTTTTTAACACCACGACCTATAAAAAACCCTGCATCTCTCTTGGCAATTTTTTTTTCTTTCTTTTTTAATTTTTCTCTCAACTCACACATCCTAAAATATAAAAATTTGATTAAATGTTTCCTCGGTCGAAACGGTTGCCTCTCAGCGTAAGTAAAAACAATAGTAGACTTCTTTGTGGGCAAATATGTTGACAGTGTAATGTATACCTAATGACAATCTACAAGTGATAAAAAGGTATTGTTTTTCCAGCTTGAAATCGCCGGAACCAGCCAGAAATTTTACTCCTCATAAATCAGTTCAAAGTCAAGTTTCTCAGACTTGCGGAAAAACGCCGGGCAACGCAGAAATCTAAGGAAAAATGAACCATGAAATCAGTGACTTCACGTTAATCTTCGTCAGATACACGCTAGTGCTGTTATTACCGGTGAATATCATCGGAAATTCTTTTGTGGTTACTATGTTCTTGAAGATGAAAACTCTGACCCGTCAGTCCTCTGACTTACTGCTCTTCAACCTTGCAATAGCGGATCTACTGTTTGGAATTGTAGTTTTAACCTGCAGCTTGGTATTCCATTTCGTTGGTACAGAAATCAATGATTTCTACTGTAAGGCCACTGGTGGTGTGGTCTATTTAAGCTGTGGGGTGTCTGTATACACCCTGACAGTCATCGCAATGGAAAGATCTAGAGCCGTCTTAAAACCTGCACGAGCTAGGATAAGAAGGTCTAACATTACAAGAAATCGCAGAATCCTTCAGGTCATTTGGTTTACAACACTTATTGTCATCAGCCCTATTTTTGTATTTCTGAAGAAAATGGACGTCTCTGACGACATTGTCGATTGTGGTTTCGTTCAAGACGCGGTCATGGCGCGGTTTGGGAGAATCTATGACGCTATAGTCGTACTTGTTCTTTTTTTAGGTCCCAATTGCTTCATTTGTTGCCTGTATGGCAAGCTAATTTTTAAACTTTGGTATGACCGTCAAATGCACCAGAAACCGAGACTTGCCTTGATGCATTCCCGATGCAAACTGACCAAACTGTCCTTCTTAATTAGCGCAGTGTTTACAATATGCTGGACTCCGTATTATTTCCGAACGCTGGTCACTCTCGTTTATGGACAACAGATATTAGTTTTGAGTTTAGTGGTGTGTCGGGTTTTAGTTGTAGTCAATTCTTGCGCGAATCCCATCATATATACATTACAATGCCCTCGATTTAGAATTCATTTGAGACAATTGCTTGATTGTAGAAACAAGATATCACCGCATATACCTTAAACAAATTCTTTTTTTTTCCAATTTGAATTCGAATTTCTCAAAACTTCAGCTTTAAAAATTCTTTAAGGTGGCTAATTTACATTATCAACTCAGTTGACAAGTCTAAATTATCTTGTAATACCGACAGCGAGGCAGCAACACAATCTCTTTAGAGATTTATCTCCTTTGTTTCTTCCCAAAAGACTGATGAAGATGATATGTAGGTGTCATTTACTAACTATTTTAACTAAGCGGTTTGACCATATTACTGCTATCATGTAAAAACTTCACTGACCACCTTTAAACTATCGCATACATTACAAAATATTGCTTTTAGTGCACAAGTGCCTTAATGGCTCAGCACCAACTTATCTATCTGAACTTTTACACCACCATAATAGTCCACGTTTACTTCGTTCTAGTTCTCAAGATATTTTAGCTGTGCCTTGATCTAGGTTAAAGACGTATGGTGAGCTTTTCCTGTAGTTGCTCCTCGGCTAAGCAATCAATTACCTCTTGAACTCGCGAGCGTTATCTCTGTTGACCAGTTCAAGACGCAGTTAAAGGCATACTTATTTAAATTGGCTTATGATGTCTAGTTTTTAGTAGTGTAGTTTAGTTAATTTCATTATAATAGCTATTAGCTTTTGTATTTTATAGTTTAACCATTGTTATACAGCGCTTTGAGAAATTAGTGGACACAGCACTCTATAAGTGTTTTATTATTATTTATTGTTAACTATGATTGGATCTGAAACTAAAAAAAATATTAATTAAATTGTTTTTTCCCTTCAAAACTTTTCGAAGGATTTTGAGATTTCCTCCGGCAGCATTGGACTGAAACGGTAAAAAAATTTTTCCAAGAACATTTTCAGAGCATCCCCGTTCTAAATTATCCAGTGTGGATCTAGAAAAAAGTAATCCTGTGCTTAGTAGAAGGCTCTCTTCCACAGGGCAGCCAATGAGAGGGAAAGGAAGAAAAAATAACAAGTGGCCGATTTGGACCAATCAGAATGAAGACTGCATAGTTCCCTCTATTTTCCATGACATCATTTTTCGAATAAAATGATCAGAACCATTTCGGAAATCATGTGCTTTCCATTTTTGACTCTGGCTGGTCCAAACCGGTCATGTATGTATTTTTTTTCCACATCACTCATTGGTTTCTTCCTGAGGAAGAACCTATTCCGATTCCTTGTCATAAATTTTTTTCAATGGACGTCTCTTATTTCTCCACCAAACCATTAAAGCAACCTGTGAGGTACATATAACATTATTTCCAGCGAACCACCAGATAATTTTTCAAGTTTAAAAATAAATCGATGACGATTACCTTTGGAATAAGAAACATATGGGGTGCAGTCTTAGCCTCATCCTCTCTTGCTGCAACCTAATAAAGCAATTTTAAATCAAGTATCGAAAATAAATCAAGATTGCCATTTAGTTTTGGTCCAGAAAATTCGTGTCATCATGTCAAACAATCATAATCAAAAGTAGAATCGATCGCGACGTGGTAATTTCTTCTTTTTTTTTTTTTCTTTTTTTTTTCATTGAGGAGGAAAATGAAGCTAACGGAAACTTTATTGTAATACTCAATTTTCATGATTTGAATTAAAATCAACTCAGCTCGTGAAAAGGTATTGCTCTGACTAAAAGGCATGCTGAAATAACTAATTGCAACCGAGAATGAAATAATCAGATTGCCGTAACAATGGTGTCCAAATGCATTGAATAAAATAACTCTCCCAAATGAATTACCAGACGGGGTCATAAGCTGTAGTATTTTTCGCTTTATTAAACCCATCATTTATCAATTTATTCATTACTTCACACAATTATCCATAGATTCATTAATCCTTACTTCCGTCCTTTTACTCATTAACTCGTGCGCGCCATTGTATCCAACGTGTAATAGTACACATTATTTCCTCAAGCCTTCCGACATAAAATAGCATCTGACCCTTCAGAGGAGTCAAGCTGTTTTGCCTGAATATCGACAAATCCCTGCTTTTCTAAAAGCTTTCTGTATTCATCTCGTGTTCGTTCCTTGCCATCCACTTGCACAAGCATATTTAGAGAAGTTAAAAGAGTACTTTTAGGCCCAATTTTGTCTTCATCCAGGAGCCTTTCAGCAATAAGGACACGGCCGCCTAAGATATCAAAATGCAAGGTTCAATTTAAAACAAGTACCAGCTGTCTGTTCTTTTTTTGTTTTTCTTTGTTTTTTTTTTTTGAGAGTCGCAAAGACTTGGATCAACCCCAATTATCCAGATTTTGTGGTTGTCCACTTGCACACGTATATTTAGAGAAGTTATGAGGCACTTTTAGGCCCAATTTTGTCTTCATCCAGAAACCTTTCAATAATAAGGGCACGGCCGCCTAAGGTATCAAAATGCCAGGTTTAGTTAAAACAAGTGCCAGGTTTCTGTTCTTTTTCTTTTCTTTTTTTTTTTGGAGAGTCACACAGACTTGGATCAGCCTCAGTTTTCAAAGTTTTTTGGTTGATCTAAGGAATAAAAAAATTCGCATGCCGTACAAAAACTGCAAGTGAAGGCATTTGTCTTTTTCGCTCCTTCCACAAATAGGTCTGCTCGACATGCAAACGAGTACTTTAGCGAGTTCGGGAAAATTAAAAACAATCAAAACGTTATTTTGACCCAAACGATCCTTTTTTGTGGACCTCTCATCATGAACAAGACTGCACTTGTGTGGAAAAAGCTAGAGGGCACCATTCAAATCAAGCAAACAAACAACCGACGGTTAAAGCTGGTGGTTAGTGGTTTCCCCAGAATTCCCGAAGAACTACTTTAAATACAAGACATTTCCTTCAACATTCATGTTCGAGTTGCGGATGAGAATGAAGTGAAAATGCTATTTCACTGGTCGCTATTTCACCTTCCACAACATGTCTTTTAGATATCTCACCGGAAATGGATAAAATTTGATTACAAAACACTATTAGCAAAATACGTGTACGAGGAAAACACACCGGGGTGGAGAAATAGAGATGGCATGTCTGTTGAAAATTAGATTTGTAAAACAGTAATACAGAAATAAATAGGCCAGTGATGTCTCTCTTGAAATTTTTACTTCTGTTTCTGCCGTCCCCTTCGCAGTACAACATGGCCGCTACGAAACAGCGAGCGAAGAAAAAGTATTGTACCAATCCTCTCTCGGCCACTCAGTTTGTTTTGGGTTTGTCTAGATTAATCATATCACTGGTATAAACAAAACCGTCTTTGGCCCGGACTGTACTAAGTCCACTGATCTTACCGTTACACCACAGAGTCTTGATATACACCTTTCTTCCTGTTTTTTGGATTTTTTTTTTAACTTTTTGCATCAGAATTAGATTAAGACCTTTGATTTTCTACACAGGAAGAAAAACTCAGGATATCATTTCTTACCTGAAGGCAAACTCTCATAGACATTTGAAAGTATTAGGTCAACCTTCTCGTCGGACCAATCATGAAGAATGCGGGACAAAATGTACAACTCAGCCTTTGGTAGATCTCTTTGGAAGAAATTCCCTACTACATAAGATATATTTCCTTGATTAGGGCAATCTTCTAACGAGGGACGAAAATGACGTGCAGAGTCCACAACAGACTGCAGGTCGCACACTGTGATCTTCATGTTTGGGTAGTACTGACATAAAGTGTATGCCATTGTTCCTGGCCCACCTTTATTCCGAACCAGAAATACAAACAAAACAAAACAAATATCTTTAAAAGTATTGTTCACGTGCTGTGCGTATGAAAGTTCCTTTTGCCGTTGCGAAAAATATATTCGCAAGTCCGACACAAAGTAATTGATTGACTTCTTATCAGAAACACTGAATAACAATTTGCCTGTAGGGAACCATTCAGCCCAACATAACCTAAACCAGAATTCTTCTGCTATCCTGAGTCTTACTGCTAAACCTACCTCCTAAATCACAACAGCTTTGCAACTTGCTTAAGTCAAATGCTGTCGCCACAGCGTGACAGAAACGTCGCGACGTGCCATGCATGGCGGAGAGAAACTGTAAACAGGAACCCTCCGTGCTGTACTCGTCTTTCCAGACATCTTCTTTAGAATGGCCAAAGGTTCTCATCCACTGATTCGATCCTTCGCGAATTGCATTCTCCAAGTTACTGAAGAGGGGATATATCACTTTATTCGAGTGCTTTATATAGTCAATGAGGGAATCTGGACTTGATTTGGTAAGGAACTGCCTTGCTATTACGCTATTGGAATACAGCCACGATCCATCTTGCTTTTTCTTTTCTAGCAATTCCACTGCAACCAACGTGTTCATTAGGCACTCTGTTGCATCAACGTTAGATCCCATCTTTGAAGAAATGTCTTCAACTGACTGCGGGGCATCGGAATCTTGCAAGATATCGAAGACACACATATCACATGCTGCAAATAGCACTTTGGATTCACGAAAAGCGTACATCAGATCTTGCAGTTTACTTGGAATTGGCAGAGGAATTACGATCCTTTCTCTGCAAGCCATGGCCAAACTTGTGACTCAGTTTTCTTCCAAGTTGTAATCTGATTTGTTTCTCTTCCTTACGTTGTGATGGTTGATTCTGCGGTTTGCGTGAGAGAGGTTCACGAAACAACAATATAATCGCCAAAGTCTTGTCCTCTTTCATTCCTATCACGGCGGTAAGTTTCTAAGGAAACTGTGGTGCTACATGGTTAGAGCGATGGACGAAAGGCTAACGCTCGAAACGTCGGCATAAGGTAAAATATGTACTGGAACATTGAACTATTGGACCACTTTTGGGACCATTTTTCGGACCACTTTACGCCCGAAACGCCAGCTTTTAAACTCTTTACGTTGGCCAATTTACGTTATCAACTCAGTTGATAATACTAATTTAACCCATTCCTATCACGGCTTCACGGTTGTCTCCTTGCAACCTGCAACAGCGATTGCAACTCAAGTTAGGCTTCTTCTTCATATTAGTAAAGATTAGCTTTACACTGATTTATGTTCCTTGTTTCACCTTGCAGCTTGTGTCAACGACTCTTTTCCCTCGACAGAGTAAATTTCCATAGTTGACTTTTCAAAACTCAGAATCCTTTTTTTTTTTTTTTCGGGTGTGTTTGATAAGCTTGAATATTTTAAAGCGTTGGAAAGGAAATGATAAGAGCGAACGAAAATATTACCGCTGCGATCCAAGTCCAAAATGAAAGTTAAACATATTCGGCATAAATAAAGACAGTAATTACCAATGCAAATAGCGTGTACTGTTTAGTAGGGGCCTTACGGAAACCCAGCAACGAGAACGTGGTAAATCTATTAGGCGTAAAAACTGCTCAGTACAAGCGTTTGAAAACTTTCCATTGATTTTTCTTGGCCGTCCTCCTAAAAACAGCTCCTTGAAATCACCAAAATTTGTGTGGACTGAGAACAGAAACCCCGACGGCGGATTATCTGATTTTCCACTTACAACTCAACGCTGCTCACATACGTTATTCTGAGATTGTGGTGTAGCGCCGTAAGAGACGGTAAACACATTCAGCCATATGCGAAATTATAACTGAAAATATAAATTCATTTTATAATCGACGTCTTCCTCGGCGTTGCTACCTAAGTGTCCCTAATAACATTGACCAGATTCGTACCTAGACTTCCCAGTAGTTGCAGTCACCGTTACACGGTAGAATCTGGGTATAAGATTATACAAAGACGTACAATGATCAATCATGCAAAAAGGAGTTGCTGATAGATAATGAAATTCAAAAATGTTTTCGAATTCTGGTTGAAGGAGAGAGTTTTCTATAATTTGAATGATCTGACTTTGCTTCCTGATGATAATGACTGCGAGCAATTTGAAATTCTCAGTGAAATGATAGACCATACGGTGAACTAAACAAACTTGTAACAATTTCAGTCCTTGAACTGCTTCAACCACTTTAAAATTTCTAAACAATGGAATGACACAAATTAAAATTGCTTATTCAACTGTGCCGTTGAACTATTTAGCTTCATGTTATTCTATTCCACCTGTTTGGTTTCCGCAATGGCCAATACCAAGTCACTTATTCAATCTTAGAGAGCTGGAAATGTGGATGGAATGGCAACTAGGACAGAGTTCTATCAACCAGTTGCTCTTTGTGTATAGTTCGATCACGTCTATCGGAGACAAATTCAGCCGGAGGAACTGAACGCTCTGACCTCGAGGAGCAGCAAGAAAAAAGCGGGCAACAAGACGAAGAGGAAGATGGGATGCGATTCCCCCAAGCAGTGATGAAGAATCGGCCGACGACGAGACCGCATGTGATGTTGGCGAGATTCCATCGTTAGAACGAACTGAAGAAATATTCACTTCAACAGCAGAATTTTGTTTAGTTAATTTTTCTTTATTTTCCTTGTTATGGAACTATGGGATTGCCATCACCTTTTGTTTTTTATGCTTTTGTTGACATTGATATTCGTTCTTTTAATACTGATCATGATCTGTCTTTACTAATACGCTTTCCCGTGATCGAAGTTAAACAGAAGGAAGTTGCGACTGTGACTAGCGTACGTTATTCGTGCAAAACTTCGAAAACTTCGAAAACTTCTAAAATGAACAGTACCAAGGAAATCGCCTCAAAATACCTAAATGTATGAATATCTCACTGCGATGATATTTGACCGATTACTCTAAGAGATTGGGTACATATTGTTACATCCTAAATCTGTGAATGCACGACGCAAGTATCAGTCAATTTGATTGACAGTTTGTCAAGGCAAATACATGACTGTTTTCTTTTTTTTAACTTTTCGATTCATCCAAATATTTGATAACTTTGAGGTCAAATATCTACGCTCTTCAGAAAGCTGAATAATAATTTAAATCCCTTATATAACTCATCATTTCTTCTCTAAAAACCATCAAAAAATTTGGGGGCACTGCCATAATTCTGTCTTGGATGCCTTTTAAAATCTGCTATAGGCTTCTCTCAACTATACCTGCCATGTAATACTGACTCTAAGCAGTCACTTAAGCAAATAAAAATCCATTTTATAGCTCTTTATACAAGATAATTGATCAAAGAAGCTTAGAAATGTACACAACTTTTGAGATATTTTGTAGGAACTGAAAATTTAACGTTTAGGGAGAAGCATGTAGGCGAACTGATGGTGGGAAAACTGTAGCGTTTCTTTTCTCTGTCGTTTATTCTTTGGAGACTTGCTAAAATCAGCAAATATGGCGTTTGTACGGTACAAAACATCAATTAGTCTATCATTGATTGTTTATTGTCATTTTCACACAGTTCACAATTAAGAAACTGTAACAGGAGAGGAGATTTTAAAGTCACATGTCGCGTGCTCATTTCAACAACCGGGGTCAAGAGTTCTCTGGCGTGTTATAACTTCATACTCGCAGTACAAACAGTGGAATTCCTGATCCCATTGAGGCGTTTTAATTGCTTTGGATAAATGTGAAATAATTTGCTTTCCTTACTTGTCTCATTCATCCCCTGTTTATAAAGTTCTCTTTCTTATTTTCATTTGTTCACTTTTCACTCAGCTGAGAGAGATGTCACGATAGAGATACTTTAAAATCAAACACAGACCAAGAGATTTTAAAATCGACTCAGATGGTAGTAGAAAATTGTATGTTGTGTTGAGTTAGGAGAAAAAGTCAGGAGTAATGAAAGGTGTGGATGTCATCTACGAGAAAAGGAAAAAAAACATTTAGCGAATGTTGGCTAAGTACAAAAACAGAGCAGCCATTTGGAAACTCAGAAAACCAATTGCCTCGAGCATCTCTTTTTGGAGCCCCCAAAACAAGAGCAAGAGAGAAACAGGATGAAATTTAGGGTTAAGCTTGGAGCAGGAAGTTTCTTTACAAAGCCTTAAATCATGGCTCTTATCATGGCTCATACCAATCATTAATAATATTAAATCATCCATTGTAAACAGAATTCATCCAAATATCGTTCAAACCGAGTTCGCTGCAATTGTTTGGCTTCCCAGCACCTCGATGACTCGTTCATCTTAATCACAGCATATTAAGCAATTCACGCCGACAGTCTTGATTAATATGCAAATCCAACATTTTTCACCTAAACTGCCACCCCTCATTTAGTTCCCGTACGTTTACTCCTGACAGTTGAAAAAAAGGGAAAAGATAAGTGACTAACTTAAATAATAATAAAAATATGTATATATAAGTTTTAAACTAAAAAATGTCTAGTGCTAACATAAACGCCATTGACGCGTTTACATAAGAAGTACTCTCATTTTTTTGTAAGTCGATGCTTAAAGGCAACTTTCATTTTCATTCAGCACAACACTGTATAACTGGGTAGAAAGTGCTGAAAGTAGTCTGAGAAATCTCACTCTTTTCAGGCTAAACAAAACAATGTTTATGCTGATAAGCTCTAAAGGAAATTGTAGAAAAAGGAAAAGGATTAAAAACTGGTTTACGAGAATGGATTTCCAATCTGAAAAAGTCAGTTGATATAGGTTTATCATAGAGGAAAACGAAGATTATATTTCAGATGCTACTGACTTTTACAAAAATGAGAGAAACTGATTTTTTGGGTCAGCCGTAAATATCAAAAAGAGTATTAAGGGCGGAAGCGTCAGAAAAAAGTAAAACTACATTCGTGCTTGATACACGTGCGCGTGTTTGGTTTTGACAGTCTTGTCTTAGCTCGACTAAAGGGCCTGATACACATATCATACCACGATTTGCAAACAATTTTGTTTTTAAAGCTTGAGCACACTGTGGGAGACAGCCGTTTGTTGAAATGGAGAAAGTGTGTTTTACGATATATTCTGCTCTTCTTGTGTTAACTAGAACCATTTACGTTAAGAGTGATGCTGGTAAGCACAATGTTTAGACTAACATCTACATTTTTTTCTTTTTCTTTTTTTTTTCTTTTTGAAAGCTGACTATGAAGTATGCTTGCTTGCTAAAAGAAAAAAGGATGGTACTGTAATTAACCGGACAAATAGTGCCCACCGCACTTTAGATATCGCAATGCATTCAGACTGTTCCGGCGAACGCTTGATCATTAACATTAACGCCGTCCGTTAGGACGGCCCAACAAAACAATGCATGCTAGAATTTAAGTCTTAACTTATTTATATTCGAATTGGTCGTGTCAGTTAGTTGTCGTTCAGCAGTCGCAGATTTCGGACAAAAAAACAGTACGTTTAGTTGCTGTGTTTTCGATTTCGAATTTTGTAATAGTTGTAGAATTTATCGTCGAAACACAGGCACCACGAAACCATTTCACATTTACAATGGATGCAGCCATTTTCTGGAAAAAAAGCCGAAATAAAGGTTTTGTATTGTTCAAAAAAAGGAAAATTTCAATAAAATTAGTGCACAACAGTCGTCGTGCTTGTTCCACACCTTAGCGCTTAGGATCCAACATTAAAATAAACCTGAAGCGTATTAGATACTCATTCGACAGATTGGTAAGGAGTGGAACTTTAAAAATGGACCACATATTCTTCGTATGAAGCTAATCGCATAACAAACAAAAGACAACAAATAAAAAACAAAAACAAGAGGCAAAATACTAAACAAAGCCAGGAAAACAATGGATTACTTCCGATTTAGATCCATACCTATAGCGACCAAAAAGAGCTGTTTACATTCGAATTCGATGGCATGGTGTATTTTCGAGAAGGAACTAGAGGATGACAGTGATCAAATTTATGTATATTGAATAATGTTGGTTTAACAAACATATCAAAGAACCCCACATCCTTCACTATCCTTCATCTGGTTGTAGCTTTAAAGCTGTTTCCTTTGTGTCAATCGCGTCAGTACGGGTGTGTTGCATGAGAAAATTGTTGGATTTCTACCATGTACTGAATTTATTCACTGTTTTTGATATATTACACTTCTTGCTCGTTCAAGTTAAAAATTAAATGAATTGGAAAGATTCAAAACAGTTTTTTGTTAATTAATGTAACTCTCAGCGCCCGACACAGACATTGAATCTGTGAATCAAATACCTACTCCTAGATATGTTAATGCTTGAGTGGATCCGAATGCATCTGTAACTGACTGCAGTTAAAATATATCAAGTTATCTAAAAGTCCATTGACCATGTATACATGAATAAGAGAGAAACAAGAAGTTAGATGAAGGGTTGAAGCTTTTTCCTTAACGGCGGCGTAAAGTTTCCAAAAAAATACCTGACCTTGTAGACTTCAATCTCGTGGGAAAAGCTTTTAAGACTTGAACATTCCACAAAAATATCCAACACAATACACCCTAATTTACTTGAATTAAACCAAAACACTTTTGCTTCCCCTTTGATAGTCTAAAGCTAAAGAGAAAAGCTCAAATTAACACTTCGTGTTTTTTTTCTCATTCTAAATTTTTCTAATTGCCTGTTCTTGATTGCGTGATCTCTCGTCATTCATTCGCTGTTTCCTTCCAAGTCACACCATGAATGACTGGAAATTGCGTCGAAATCTTAATTGGTAGTTCATGCGTAACTTTCTCTTTCGTGGCGTTTCAAACATCCTCATCCAAAGCACTGAACGGTGGATTTAGTGAAGGTGTATGAACGATTTTTTTGGAGTTGATTTGGTACTGTCGAGAACAGGTAAGTGAGAGAGGAATATTAGATAATTCTGAAGTTCATGAAGTGCAAGCACTTAATTACATGTCGAGTTTCATTATTTGGTTACGAGAGATAGTGGCGTTTGATTTTAGATTTAATCTCAAGCACTTTACTTTCGAGCTGAATTAAGAGAAAAAGAATTCTTTAGTGAAGAATCTCGGGGTAAAATGCGTTTTGATTTATAGGGAAATTTATTTTTTCAAGATTTGCAAGCGACGAACGAGGATAAAATAATTTGCAATGAGAAGGAAGTAGCAGTTAGTGTGTAAAATCATTGATGATCAAATTTATGTATACTGTGTAATGTTGGTTTAATAATCATGTTTAATAACCCAAAATCCTCCTTTAGCTTTCATCCAGTTGTAGTTGTATTACTCTTTGCTTTGAATTCATCGCGACGGTACGCTGATCTTCATAAAGTTGAAAAACTATTGTAATGTATAGCGTGACTAGCGTGACCAATTGACGTCACGGCAAACTGCACATGACATGAAATTTATAATAAAGTTCGGATATAACGCGCGCTGTCATTGATTGAAAGAACATGCTATATGAGAGTATAGAGCTGAGCTAAAGATGTCAAGCCATCTGCCAAATTGGACTATGTCCGACCTTTTCCGGGGCTTTTCTCTAGCTTTTTTTCGTTAATTAAAAGTGAAATTTCGAAACACGCGAGCCGGCAAGTAGCAACAGAATAACCAAACAAAGGTTTATAAACATGCCAGGCGCCCTAATTGACGTTGTTATAACGTGAGCAGAGACGAAAATCCTCAAAGAGAAAACGAAATAGACAGTCGGAGTTTTGAAGGTTTTCACGCTCAGTTAGATTACAAGCTCACGAATGGTAATATAAATCAAACACAGCTAACACTCGTATAGTATATATAGTTCGAGTTCAAAAACAAAACAGAACAAAACAGGAATGATAAAAAATATAGCCAGATTGGCATAACTGTTAAAATTCATACTAATCATGACGGTGTCAGAGCGACTGCGATCATGCTGAGGTCCAACTTGGCTAACTCGGAGATCGCCAGTGAAGCAAGCCTCAGAAATTACATCGACCGCCCTTTGAGTGAACAACTTAGAGCTTGCTTTTATATTAGTATATTACACTGCTTGCTTGTTTAAAAGAAAGTCATGTAAATTATAACGATTTGAGAGAGTCTTTTGAGATAATCTAACTTTTAGCGCCCATTTTTCTTGTGATGTGGGTGATAACGGTTGTCTCCGAGAAAAATCGAAGTTGATTTTCTGCACATAACAGTTGACCCAGTAAACGGTGCATTCTCTCTCAGACACATAGAGACACACTTCACTTTCACTAATTAATAGTCCAACTTTTAAGTAATTGTGTTCTTCTAGATGGAGAGAGGCTATGTTTGTGTTATACCCTCAAAAGAAGACAATGGACATGGCCAAATGCAAGGGACTCCTGTAAATCCAACAATAAAACACTCTAAGTGATGGAATCAGAGCAGGAATGGCAATTTATTAAAAATGAGATTCAAAACAAATCAGGCAACCCAAGTAATGAATAGTTTGAACAAAGAGATGGACTTGGATCAATGGTAAATCTGTGACTATTGACAAATGGTTTAAGGACTTCATGAGTTTAGTTTGTACGGGATTGATACTTGAAGACTGAATCTGATATCTTACGCATCCGACGCTTCAAATTACAAAACTTACTACCAAAATGACCTGCCTTTGTAAAAATGATTGGTAAATTATATTTTGATGTCTTTAGAGAAGAATTATCTCGCAGTTTACCTTAACACACTTCACAGTACACAACGATGGTCGTTTGGATTGAAAAGGAAGTAGAGGCTTCCATTATGGAAATAGGTCCATGTTTTATTGATCCGTTGCAACGTTTTTGCTTTAAGTTCGACTTTCTCCAATTTTGAACAGTGAAAAACTTTCATTTAGTTGTCGCTATGGAGCTGTATGTCTCCTGTAGATCGCGACATCTTCCCTTACTGATTGAAAATGTCGTGCAACGATAGTTGTCGAACATGGCGTGATAAATTTGCCATGGATCAAATGTGACATAAAAATTTAATTTATCTTAGTTCCGAATTTTTACGTGACTTTTCGGAAAGAAGACCTTTCTCGCAATTTGCCTTAACACAGTGCATGCTGTTCAACCCAATATCCCTTTGCTTTACTTGAATCAAACCAGAACACTTTGTTTCTCTTTTAATAATCTAAAGCGAGAGAGAAAAGCTGACATTAACATTTAATGTTATTTTTCGTCATTCTAAATTTTTCTCATTGCCTGTTCTTGATTCACATTTTCCTTGAAACGTGATCTCTTGTCAAACTTTCGCCGTTTCCGGCAAAGTCACATCTTGACTGACCGGAAATTGCGTCGAAATCTCAATCAGTCGTTCAAGCGTAACTTTCACTTTCGTGGCGTAATAAACATCCTCATCCAAAGCTTTGAACGATGGATTTAGTGCGGTATATGTATGTATTAATACTTCTCGGAGTTGATTTGTTTCTGTCGAGAACAGGTAAGTGAGAGAGGAATATTTGATAATTCTAAAGTTCATTAGGTGCAAGCACTCAATCGAATGTCGAGTTTCATTACTGGGTTACTAGAGATAGTGGCGTTTTAGATTTATTCTGAACGTCAGACTGATACAGCAATTTTGCGACAGCTTCCCTTATTATTTGATAATGTTGTGCAACTATTGTTGTCGAACATGGAGTGACTAATTTGCCATGGATCAAATGTGACAGAAAAATTTAATCTATCTTAGTTCCGAATTTTTACGAGACTTTTCAGAAAGAAGACCTTTCTCGCAATTTGCCCTAACACAGTGCATGCTGTACAACTCAATATCCCTTTGCTTTACTTAAATTAAACCAGAACACTTTGTTTCTCTTTTAATAATCTAAAGCTAAAGAGAAAAGCTGACATTAACATTTAGTGTTGTTTTTCGTCATTCTAAATTTTTCTCATTGCCTGTTCTTGATTCACATTTTCCTTGAAGCGTGATCTCTTGTCATACTTTTGCCGTTTCCTTCCATGTCACACCTTGACTGACCGGAAGTTGCGTCGAAATCTCAATTAGTCGTTTGAGCGCAACTTCCTCTTTGGTGGCGTTATAAACATCCCCAATCAAAGCTTTGAAGGATAGATTTAGTGCGGTATATGTATGTATTAATACTTCTCGGAGTTGATTTGTTTCTGTCGAGAACAGGTAAGTGAAAGAGGAAAATTTGATAATTCTAAAGTTCATTAAGTGCAAGCACTCAATCGAATGTCGAGTTTCATTACTGGGTTACTAGAGATAGTGGCGTTTTTGATTTATTCTGAACGTCAGACTGATCCAGCTATTTACTTTCGAGTTGAATTAATAGAAAATGAATTCTTGAGTGAAGAACCTTGAGATAGAATGCGTTTTGCCTGATTACGACAAAGGTTTTTAAGACTTGCAAGCCGAGCGACGGACGGGGATGAAATAATTTGCAATGAAAAGGAAGTGGCAGTTTGCGTGTTTAACCATTGATGATCAAATTTCTGTATACTGTATAATGCTGGCTTAGTAATCATGTTAAATAAACAAACATCCTCCGTTAGCTTTCGTCCAGTTGTTGCTATAAAGCTGTTTGCTTTGTATTCATCGCTGATCTCCACATAGATGCGAAACGATTGTAATATATGGCGTGACTAACGTGACCGATGACGTCACATGACATGCAACGTGTAACGCAACCCACGCGTGTTGGATGGGAAAAATTAATGGATTTATACATTGAATTGACTTTTACTTTAATCTCTGTTTTTAGTATATTACACTGCTTGCTTGTTTAAATGAAAACTATGTGAATTAAAACGATTTGAGAAAGTCTTAGATAATCTGACTTTAAGTGCTCGAAGGTTGACATTTGGTCGCTATTTCCTGGATCTTCCTTCTGTGTCAATTAAATCCGCTTCAGAGGGGGGCAATGATGATGATGATAATAACGATTTTCTCCGAGAAAACTAGAATATGATTTTCTGCTCGTTACAGTTAACCCAGTAAACAGTGCATTCTCTTACAGACACCTAAAGACACATTTCACTGTCACTAATTATTAGTCTAACTTCTATGTAATTGTGTTATTCTAGATGGAGAGAGGCTATGTTCGTGTTATACCTTCAGTAAAATTGAATGGATTTGGCCAAATGCAAGGGACTCCTGTAAATCCAACAATAAAACACTCGTAGTGATGGAATCAGAGCAGGAATGGCAATTTATTACAAATGAGATTCAAAATAAAACGGGCAACCCAAAAAATGAATGGTTTATAGGCTTGAAAAAAAATTCAAAAACGCGGAGATGGACTTGGATCAATGGTAAATCTGTGACTATTGACAAATGGTATAAGGAGGGCAACAATCCTGACCCAGATGACTCTTACGGTATGATTAGTAAGGAATATCCAAAAGGATTTAAAGGATCATTTGGTACCTTCAGGGGCTACTTACAAAGAGGATGGATTTGCGAGGAAGAAGCAGGTATTGATCAGTACCACAAAGACTAAAACATTTTTTGAATCAAACACTGTTGTTAAACAAGAGTTTGAATTTTCTATAGGCTAAACTCACCCTCCCTTCCCTGTCTTTTATCTTTCATATCCCCACCCTACTCTTTCCGACGGCCGCCTATTGCGATCGCCTTAATTACCACTGATAGTCCATCAGCATCGGAGGAGTAGACCGTGATCCTAGCCGCATATTCAATCATATTTTAGTCACCCAACTGACTCTTACGGGATTATTCCTAAGGAATATCCAAAAGGATTTTAAGGATCATTTAGTACCTTTAGGGGCGACCTAGAGAGATAATGGATTTGCGAGAAAGAAACAGGTATTAATCGGTACCAGAAAGACTAAAATATATTTTTTAGTCATACGCAAAACTAAACTCACGACCCCCCCCCCCCTCCACCCTTCCCCTCACTCTATATTTCCTATCCCTACCCTACTCTTTCCGAGGGCCACCTATTGCGATTACCTTACCACTGATAGTCCTTCACCATCAAGGAAGCACACTGTGATCAGTCGCATATTTACTTAAAGCTTCGTAAATTATAGGGACGTGACATAGAAACTTTTTAACTCATTCGAGGTATTGAGTGAGCTTCAAAAACAGTACACTTCTCTAGAGTGAGTATCGGGATGTCACTCGAGAAAAGTATAGTTGTAGGGACAGTAGTTATGTTTCTTTAACAGCTACCTGTCAAGGGATTTGCTTCGTCCATCCTGTTCCAACAAGCACAAGTCCTCCTAAAACATTAGCTGGGACAAAAGCTGTGACTACACAAGGCAAAACATCATCTGAACATAAAAGTAATACTTTATCAGGTAAGATAACAATCAATCATGTATCGATTAAATCCAGGGACTTGGAAAAACTGACCTCACTCCTACCACGGCGAAATCAACAAAGAAAGTTCAGCTGCGGTTTCTCATTCATAGGGAAAAGCTTTTAATACTTTAAGCTTAATTCCCTATGCGAGACTTTCAATCAGCCCTCTCTCTTGCCATTACTTTCCATGTGTTATCCTGTTTCAGTAAGGTCAACCTAATTATCAGCTCGACTTTTATTTCTTTAAGCTTTGTTGACGGTTCAAACTTCCCCGACGACAACATTTCCAGTAGTGACGAAGGTCGATGACCTCAAGAAAGACACCAACTGCTTTTCCCATTATCTGGCAATCGCTATTTTATCAGCATTTTTGTTTATAGTCATGATCATCCTCGCTGTGGTTTTGATAATGCTTCGGAAAAAACAACATCAAATAGGTACTCGGATTTTATTTGCATTTTCTTTTAAATTCAACTTGACTTTAAGCCATCTCTATTATCAAGACAATTTAGGGGCAGGCTTGATTAACATATCATTCAGTCATGATTCAACAACAATTCTAGAGATGTATATGAATGTAATTTGCACAGAAACTAAATGTTAGTAAAAGTAGTGAAAGAAGGGGAAAAAATAAAGAATGAAAACATTAATAATGGTAAATAACTAAAAAAAAAAAGGAAAGATAGACCGAATTGTGGCGAAGAAATAAATTACACCCTCTAATTCTAAAGTGTCATGGACTTCAATGTTATGCTGCCTTGCAAAACTGAATGGTTCTGGACAAAATCATACTGAAAGGATCATAAAATTACGCCGCAATAAATCCGAGTAAAATGACTGTCTTACATGACATGCTCAGAGGAAATAGTTGGTCACATCACCAGTAAGCTTCGCGACTACCTCTTGGCTGTCAAGTTGTTAATTTATTAACCCGAAGTATCAAGTGTATGTATCTGTTCTACTAAAATGCTGCCGACAAATCGGAAGTTTGGCGTCATTTTGTTTTTCCAACAACCTAAATTGAAACCTTTCGAAGAAAACAAAAGTTCTTTATTTCTGTGTTTGCTGCTAACGATGGTATTTGATTTCATCCACCAGCCTCAAGAAACAAAGCTGTCAAAACGTAAGTTGCTTCTGTGTCACTTTTATTCGTCATTTATTCAGTCTGGTGCACATGTAAATTAAGGCCGAGTGTATCTCTTAAACAATACATAAAAATTATTCGGAAGGAATACATTTTCTCTGTGACATCCGTTTTAACTATCCACTTGGTTTGTTTTTTAGTGTAACAAAGAGTTTTCGGCCGTTTTGGGACGGTAGAAAACTTACCCAGAAATGCAGATACAGATGGCTCTGTGCTTTGAAAAGTGACAAAAGTCAGAGAGCCGATGTAGCTGTATTCGCTCAAAAGCCTGTGGACAAGAGCCTATATAATATCATAGATTTGTGCTATTCCCATATTTACTTACTTGGAAGCTCCAAAAAGAGAGCTTCTAAGTATTGGTGAGACGATTATGGTGATATACTTAGGAGCTCAAACTTTTAATTAGCACTTTTGATAGACTGAAACTAGTTTTCTCATGTCTATCGATGCAGAATTCGTCATTCCTATCGAATTCATTCCATAGTAAATTTGAAAATTTCACGAAAGCGATCGACTGACACTAGTGTACGGGGAAACCAAGCTGTCTGTAAGAGAACAGTATTATAATGCGTTACATGGGAGTTTAGGCTCCGTTCTGGAACCCCGTAAGTAATAAGGCATATAAACTCTAACCTTTGGTTAGTGTTGTTTGTGTTATTTTTGTTCTCTGGTGGCGATTCTAAGCCATTTTGTTGGATTTTAGCTGAGCTCTCATTCAACTATCACCCACACTCAGAAGAATGAAATGAAGAAAGGCTTCTCCAGAACAACGGGCTGACTCTCTCTAAAATCGCGCGATTCTCAGACTAAACCACGTCTTTTTGCTTCAAGACTCTGCATTACTAAAGCCAGATACTTTTTGTGTTTATCAAAAAACATTTCATAAAAGTTCTGCCTTCGAGGGAACAATTCAGCGAGAATTTCAAATAACCGGCCTGTGCGAAGCCAATCGAGCCCGCAGCAAGAACTTCTGGTGCAATTCGGCGACCGTTACGACACGGTCTACCTGGACTCGAGTCAAATTTCCTAAGAGAGCAACCCCATGTCTGACTCACTAGGCTAAGTACATCACATCGGCTTATAATACATATCTAAAATAAGCATTGTAAAATCATCCTTTTTTTAGAGAGCTTGGGCCCTTGTAACTGAAGGCCACAGAAAGAGGTTTCCAAAGAATGCTCTTAGGTTTTCTAAAGTTGAGTAGGTATCACATTCATGAATATTCGCCAAATAAATATGGGGTGCTGCTCGTTGTTCGTTGTTTAAAGTTTTAAAAGATTGTTCGTCTTACTTTTGCCGTCAGTCTAATTCCATTTTTAGAAGTCATTAATATTGAACATGGACCTTTTCACTCTTTTCTTTTTGTTTTTTGTTTGTTTGTTTATTTGTTTGTTTTTAATTTTTTCTCTCTTTCTACAGGAGTCAACGAGACTTTCAAGAGAGCTTAGCGATAAATACTTTGAATATTGGTCCCCGGCTAGAGTTTGCTTCGAGAAATAGAACCGGGATTGAGAGGCTCCATAGGGAACCACTTGTCCAACAAGAGGGTGTATACACCACCCTGTCTCCTGAGTCAATGACGGTAATTATACTTACAAAAAATTAGAGTTTCTCAATATGAGCCTTATTCAAAAAGGAACTAAAGGACGTGCCATATATTGTACTTCCTTTTTTAGATTTTTTAGCTGTTCTTCTTTGCTCTCTGCATGTGGCCCTTTCCTTGCAGTTATATTGCTACTCTGACGGAACTTGACTGTGATCTTTTGACATAAAACTTTTAATATTATACAATTTTTATTGTTTTATCCATTTACCATTATTTTTCATCAAATTTTTTCCATCCATTTGAATTCTTGTTTTCCTTTACATCTGTTTCAAACTTCACCTGTTTGATTATGACCATTTTAGGAATGGCGGGTAAAGGGGTCTCATTTGGAAACAGGCAATGAGTTTTAAGCGCAGTGTCTAACCAAACCTTCTCTAAAATTGTATTTGAATGAACGTCTAATTTTCACTTGGCAGTGTTTATGGTTTCCTTCAATTATTTTTCATTTGCACCGGCGATTTTAGTCGTGTTTTCCAGCATTACCAAGCCTGCCAAGTCGATAATAACACAATTTTTGTAACATATAAAACTGAATATTTTGCAGACCTCTGAAAACGATGGTTCCCGAACGTACACTTCCCTTGTGAAATCAACAGAAGACAGCGACATTGAATATGTGAATCAAATAACTGCTGCTGAATATGTAAATATTTATTAAAGGATCGTTCGTAAGACGATTAGCGCTAATCCTAAGAAGCTGAGGTAAAATTATCCTACAGAGCTGGTATAGCTGCTGTCAGCTGATTTGAGGGTGTGCCGGTCCACGAGAGCACCAGATGCTACATGCCATCTCACCGATTTCAGTTAAAATTTGCCTACTCAAACAAACCAAATGGTTTCTTTTTGGTTATTTCCGGGGGATGATGGATGCCCTGGCCCTGATGCCCCAGAGAAATCGCTTCAAAATACGTAAATGTACGAAACTATCACCGCAATGGTATTTAACTGATTACTCTGAGAGATTGTATGCATATCGCTACATTCTTAACGAATGCACGACGCAAGCATCAGTCAAATTTGATTGACAGCTTCTCATTACAAATAAATGACTTTTTTTTTAACTTTTTGATTCATCCAAATATTTGATAACTTTTGGGTCAAATATCTACCCTTGCCAGAAATTGAATATGTAAATGTAAATAACTGCCCCTGAGTATGTTGACGCTTGAGTTAATTGTTCATTTGACGGTCGGAGCTAATACAGGAATATATAACTAATGCAAATTAAATATTTTTAGTACTTGTCCCTGCAAAGCCATGAAAGAAAGACGAAATCTTCCGTTTACACTGAGCTAGTTCAATCGAGCTTTGAGCTAATTGGTCCTTTAGCTTATGTTCAATGTATAAGGACGGTAAATTGATTGTTAAGTAAATACATGAAAATTATGGAATTTGAATGATCAAGTAGTTTTATCAAGGCTATTATCTTATTGGTTCCAAATGCATTCTAAACTAATTGCAGTTAAAATAAATACGGTTAAAATATATCAAGCTATCCAAAAGGCCACAGACCATATATACACGAATAAGATAGAGACAGGAAGATGAGTTGAATGATATTGGTATTGATACTGGTATTGATTCTTCTTGGAGTAGATTTGTTACTGTCAGGAGGAATTATATGTTTAAGGAAACGTTGATGATTCTAAAGTTCATGAAGCTCAAGCTCTTGATCGAATGTCTGGTTTCAGTATTTAGTTGTTTTCTAGAAAGTGGTGATCGATTTTAGATTTATTTCGATCATCAAACTGATTAAACACTTCACTTTCGCGGTGAATCAAGAGAATTGCGAGATAAACCTCAGGGTAAGACGCGTTTTGACCGATTATAACAAGAATTTATCAAGAGCGACGAACAAGGATGGCATAATTTTTTTTTTTTGGAGAAGGAATTAGTGATGATGGTAATGATCAAATTTATGTATATTGAATAATGTTGGTTTAACGATCGTATCAAAGAACCCTACATCTTTCACTAGCTTTCATCTACTAGTAGTTGTAGCTGTAAAGCTGTTTCCTTTGTGTATATCGCGTCAGTATATGGGTGTTGCATGAGAAAATTGATGGATTTACACAATGTACTGACATTCGCTTGATTCAGTGTTTTTAACATATTACACTTCTTGCTTGTTCAAGTGAAAACTAAGTGTATTGAAAAGATTCCAAACAGTTTTAGATAATTAATATAACTTTTAGCCCCCAACAGCCGGTTTCCCGGGTTTCTCGGGCCCTTTTCAAAACAATACTTCATTTCAAAATAACAAGTACTTTTTATAACATGCCCTGTTCTTAAGACAAAAGAAACCAGAGGTTAACCGTATGTTAAGGATCTCCTAGAAAAAAATTAGATATATAGTAATAGAAAATAAAAAATATGCATTATATAAAAGCTAATTAATAGAAATATATAAAAATCACAGAAATATCATTAAAAAAGTATAGAATGTCCATTCAATAAATATTCATGTGATTCTTCAATCTTAGTTTAACGAACTTGTTAATGTTTGAACTATCATGGCATGCTCCTACACCGTTAAAAATAATTACTAAAAAGAGACCATTCAGATTGAATCCTATCTTATAGCACTCCTCAAGGGATAGAAATTCCCTCCTTCGTTCTAAAGAGTTCCATTTAGGTGTTTTACACCTGTCCTCATGCGCCATCTCCTGTCGTCTTTAGACTAACGCTATTCGTGAAGCTCTTCTTTGTACCTTCTCAGTTTCATAGATGTCTTTGGCTTGATGTGGTTACCACACCGGGCTAGCGTATTCCAAGATAGATCTAACGAGGGACTTGTACAGAATTGAAAAAATGTCCTAATTTTTACTGCCTATGGTGCGTTTAAGCCAGCCAAGTACCTTGTGAAGTGTTTCTTCAACATGTTTTGTTCAGCTCGTGTCTCTCGCCATGATAACTCCAAGATCTTCATAATTAGATACAATTCTTAGCTCAGTAACTGAGACTTGGTACCGTGTGGTACTTTTGTCCTTATTAGGAGTGATTCGCATGACCTCACATTTACTAAGATTACATGTAACCCGCTAGCGATCCGCCCCTAGATCGAGGGTGGTTAGATCTGATTGTAAAGAAATAGAATCTTCCACTAAATTATCTGTCGATATATGATAATAATAATAATAATAATACAAAAATTTCTATAGCGTCCTATTCTAGAGCTCTAAGGCGCTTAACAATCAAATGTTCAAAACGGTAACTTAATAAATAAATTCGAAAAAATATTAAGCGAAACTACAAATTAAAATAGCACTTAAAAAGATAATGTTTAAGATTGCTTTAAAAAATGCATTATTTAAACTACATTTTATATGCTCTAAAAGATTATTAAAGTTTAGGGGCGCAGACTGAAAAAGCACGATCACCATAAGAATTTAACCTCGATCTAGGTGTCACTAACAAGTTCCCGGTTGATGATCGTAAATTCCTAGATGGCTTGTAAGTTGGCAACAAATCATGAATATAGGTAGGACCTAAATCATTTAAAGATTTAAAAGTCAACAGTAGGATTTTGAAAACAATCCTCTGCTCCACGGGAAGCCAGTGTAGCTCCCTTAGTAAAGGAGTAATACGGCCATATTTAGAACCACATAAGATTAGACGTGCCGCACAGTTCTGAACTAACTGAAGTCTATGAATAAAGTATTTCGGAAGTCCATATAACAGAGTTACAGTTGTCCAATCTACACATTACGAAAGCATGCACTAACATTTTGCTGCTTTCAGCTGACAAGAACTTATTAATACGAGAAATATTACGTTTGTGAAAAAAGGCGGATTTACAAATGGCAGCCACTCAGCGTTCCATGTTCAAATTATTGTCAAAAATAACACCTATGTTGCTGGCAGAGTGAGAGGCATTTATAACTGAATCATCAATCGCTGTGAAAGAGAGGAGCTGAGAGACTGGACGATGTTGCGATCCTATCACCAAAGTTCTCTCTTGTCACCATTAAGTTTAAGTTTGTTCAAAGACGCAATATCATGTAAATATGCTTATAGATTTTGGTATCGTTAGCGAATAACTTGGCGGTAGATGTGATGATGTTAGGTATGTCGTTCATGCAAATGAACACACAAAACAACACTTGGAGGCATGGGCGCGTCGATCAGCCAGGCCCATGATACACTTCCTAAACTCCCGTGAAAAACTCCACTGTTACAGTAATTCTAAGAACACGCTACGGTCGGACACGTAGACCCGAAAAAACCAATTATTGGAAAAATAGGGACCGTCTAACCCCAACCTATGCCACGGCGTCACCTTTGGGGTTATAAAGCAAAACTAATAAAATAAAGCCCAATGAATATGAGCAGAAAACGAGATCCTACATAAAATAGCCAAGAGAGATTGGGACCATCACGGATGGTAACGAGATTAAGGCTAACAGAGTTAGTGAACACCAAACTAAACAAAGCAAGATGACGCGGCGAGGCCGACCGTAGAATGACGCGCATAACTAACCGGTCACTATTTCAAACCCCCCAACCGCGGTCCCACGCGCGCTACATTAGAACCCAGTTCACCGCTCTGTACCCGCAAAATAATAATTTATGTCAATTCTAATTTACACAAATTGCATATTTTGCCTCCAATACACAACCAAAAACACAGAACAATACTTTGAGGCATGGGCGCATCGGTCAGCCAGGCCCCATGCTAGATAGTGAAAGAAAGGGTTTGCGCTCAGAGGGACAGAGATTTAGAGACTTCAAGCCTGCTAGCTAGCGAGTCTCTAACATAATTCTGTACTTCTGAAGAAGCCGGAAAAGGCGAGGACGAACATAACTAAGCCTAAGCTTCTTAGTTGCAAAAGATTGCCACAGTCAGTCCTTTCAGTAAGTTGCTTGAGATGGATCACCCCGAGGGGTTCTTTCCTATGAGAGGCTGGTTGGCTGACAAGACGAAGAGCTCCCTCCTTCGCGGAGATAACGATGGAATGTAGGGTAGGAGAATCCACTCCTGCAACCTGATGCAGCCACTTGAAAGCGTAAAAAGCGAAGTTGATGGCCGGCCAAGGGTGCATCTCTAGCCCGTACTGTAAAACAAAGATCAACTTCTAAGTGTTACTGAATACAACAAGCTTACCCCTCAAGGGTGCATCTCAAGGGCCTCTGGCCCGTGTTTCCAAAGCACAGTAGTCATAAAAACGTGCAGGAACACGAAATAATACTGATCGATACTGATGGCTCTGATGAGACAACATCGATGGATACGAAGAGCTATTTTCTGTAAAGCTGGAACTTTAAAACCAATGTTCACGATGCAGACAAAGTTCTGATTATCTTTGCAGCCGACAACAGTTTGTGCCTCGAGGGAGTCTATAAACGCTTGAAAAGACAGTGAAACGGCAAGGAACCCACGAAATGCGGAGCTCCGAGAGCTCTCTAAATCTGACCAATTCTGGAGAAGGATTATTTCCACGAACTGAATTCAACTTCCGCAAGCTGAATTGGACGCATCTGAGTATACAATTTTCGTTGGTTTGCGCTTCACGGGCCACAAAGGCACACCGTTGATGGTAGCAAGATTGTCTTTCCAATAGTTTAATTCATTTATGCAATCAGGCGCTAGAGAGACAAGAGAATTCCAATTCGTGACAGAGTTAACAACAGCAAAGGTATCTCTGGTCATGAGCCTAGTTATGTTCCCGATGCCGTTCCCAAGCGCCGAAAAATTTTACCACACACACTGGCGAGCTTTCGAACCTGAAAAAGGGAGTCCTTCGACCCCAAAAGAAACAACAAATCCTCTGTCAGAGACGAGGATAGCATAGTATTTTTTCTAAAGGAACTAGTGGATAGCAGTGATCAAATTTATGTATATTGAATAATGTTGGTTTAACAAACATATCAAAGAACTCTACATACTTCACTATCCTTCATCTGGTTTTAGCTTTAAAGCTGTTTCCTTTGTGTCAATCGGGTCAGTACGAGTGTGTTGCATGAGAAAATTGTTCGATTTCTACAATGTACTGACTTTGACTTTAGTCACTTTTTTTTGATATGTTACACTTCTTGCTCGTTCAAGTTAAAAATTAAGTAATTGGAAAGATTCAAAACAGTTTTTAGTTAATTAATGTAACTTTCAGCGCCCGACACCGACATTTAACCTGTGAATCAAATACCTACTCCTGAGTATGTTAATGCTTGATTGGATCCGAATGCATCTGAAACTGACTGCAGTTAAAATACATCAAGCTATACAAAAGGCCACTGACCATGAATACATGAATAAGCGGGAGACAGGAAGTTGGATGAAGGGGAAAAATCTTGAGTCGAAGCTTTTTCCTTAATTATGGCGTAAAGTTTCCAAAAAAAGTACCGGACCTTGTCGACTTCAATCCCGCGGGTAAAGCTTTTAAGACTTGAACATTCTACAAAAGTATCCAACACAATACACCCCTAATTTACTTGAATTAAACCAAAACACTTTGCTTCCCCATTGACAGTCTAAAGCTAAAGAGAAAAGCTGAAAGTAACACTTCGTGTTGTTTTTCCTATTCTAAATTTTTCTAATTGCCTGTTCTTGATTGCGTGATCTCTCGTCATTTATTCGCTGTTTCCTCCCAAGTCACACCATGAATGACTGGAAATTGCGTCGAAATCTTAATTGGTAGTTCATGCGTAACTTTCTCTTTCGAGGTGTTTTAAACATTCTCATTCAAAGCACTGAACGGTGGATTTAGTGAAGGTGTATGAATGATTTTTTTTCGGGGTTGATTTGGTACTGTCGAGAACAGGTAGGTGAGAGAGGAATATCAGATAATTCTGAAGTTCATGAAGTGCAAGCACTTAATTACATGTCGAGTTTCATTATTTGGTTACTAGAGATAGTGGCATTTGATTTTAGATTTAATCTCAAGCACTTTACTTTCGAGTTGAATTAAGAGAAAAAGAATTCTTGCGTGAAGAATCTCGGGATAAAATGTGTTTTTATTTCTAGGGAAAACTTTTTTTTCAAGATTTGCAAGCCGAGTAACGGACGAGGATAAAATAATTTGCAATGAGAAAGTAGCAGTTGGCGTGTGAAATCATTGATGATCAAATTTATGTATACTGTGCAATGTCACGCCATCTGCCAAATTGGATTATGTCCGACCTTTTCCAGGACTTTTCTCTAGCCTTTTTTCGTTAATTAAAAGTGAAATTTCGAAACAAGCGAGCCGGTAAGTAGCAACAGAACAACCAAACAAAGGTTTATAAGTATGCCAGGCGCCGTAATTGACGTTATTATAACGCGAGTAGAGACGAAAATCCTCAAAGAGAAAACGAAATGGACAGTCCGAGTTTTGAAGGTTTTCACGCTCAGTTAGATTGCAAGCTCACGAATGGTAATAAAAATCAAACACAGCTAACACTCGTATTGCATATAAAGTTCGAGTTCAAAAACAAAACAGAGCAAAACAGGAATGAAAAAAAATATAGCCAGAGTGGCATAACTGTTATAATTCATACTAATCATGACGGTGTTATGCTGAGGTCTAACGTGGCTGGCTCGGAGATCGCCAGTGAAGCAAGCCTCAGAAATTACATCGACCTCCCTTTGAGTGAACAACTAAGAGCTTGCTCTGATGTCCTTTCCGATGAGTTGAGTAGTGAAGGCGACGTCAGACATGCAACCGAGTTTTACGGCTCTGTCATCCCGAGCAATCTTCATGTTCTAGTAAATTCGGCTGTCGTTCATTCGTGAAACTCGCCTTGAGCAGTTTGTCTACTATCTGTCATGTGAAAAAACTTGCGTGTTTTTATGAGCCACAATTCGGCCGGATTTCACTGAACATTTCACCTCTACATTCTGTATTAGAGACTAAAAAAACTTCAGGCAAAAGTATGTAAACAATTGCAGAATGTGAACTTTGATGGTACTCAAGAAGTGGGAAGAGACTTCTTTCGTGCTCGAGCCGCTTCCTGCGTGCTTTACAACAGAACAGAGCACAGTCAAGGCTTCTCTATTTGTTAAGTATAACGCAAACCGGGCGTGTTCCATGGAAAAATTAACGGATTTATACAATGTGCTGACTTTTTAGTATATTACACTGCTTGCTTGTTTAAAAGAAAGTCATGTGAATTATAACGATTTGAGAGAGTCTTTTGAGATAATCTAACTTTTAGCGCCCATTTCTCTTGTGATGTGGGTGAATTTTAAGAAGGTTGAAACATGGTCGCCATTCCCCAGATCCTCCTGCTGTGTAAATTTGGTCTGCTTCAGAGGGGGGAAATCATGATAACGATTGTTTCCGAGAAAAATCATAGTTCATTTTCTGCACATAACAGTTGACCCAGTAAACGGTGCATTCTCCCACAGACACATAGAGACACACTTCACTTTCACTAATTAATAGTCCAACTTTTAAGTAATTGTGTTCTTCTAGATGGAGAGAGGCTATGTTTGTGTTATACCTTCAAAAGAAGACAATGGACATGGCCAAATGCAAGGGACTCCTGTAAATCCAATAATAAAACACTAGCAGTGATGGAATCAGAGCAGGAATGGCAATTTATTAAAAGTGAGATTCAAAACAAATCAGGCAACCCAAGTAATGAATAGCTTATAGGCTTGGAAAAAAATTCAACAACAAAGAGATGGACTTGGATCAATGGTAAATCTGTGACTATTGACAAATGGTTTAAAGACTTTATGAGTTTAGTTTGTACGGGATTGATACTTGAAGACTGAATCTGATATCTTACGCATCCGACGCTTCAAATTACAAAACTTACTACCAAAATGACTTGCCTTTGTAAAAAATGATTGGTAAATTATATTTTGATATCTTTAGAGAAAAATTATCTCGCAGTTTACCTTAACACACTTCACAGTACACAACGATGGTCGTTTGGATTGAAAAGGAAGTAGAGGCTTCCATTATGGAAATAGGTCCACGTTTTATTGATCCGTTTCTTTCCAAGTCACACCTTGACTGACCGGAAATTGCGTCGAAATCTCAATCAGTCGTTCGAGCGCAACTTTCTCTTTGGTGGCATTTTAAACATCCTCATCCAAAGCTTTGAACGATGGATTTAGTGCGGTATATGTATGTATTAATACTTCTGGGGGTTGATTTGTTTCTGTCGAGAACAGGTAAGTGAGAGAGGAATATTTGATAATTCTAAAGTTCATTAAGTGCAAGCACTCAATCGAATGTGGAGTTTCAATACTGGGTTACTACAGATGGTGGCGTTTTAGATTTATTCTGAACGTCAAACTGATCCAGCAATTTTGCGACAGCTTCCCTTATTGATTGATAATGTTGTGCAACTATCGTTGTCGAACATGGAGTGACTAATTTGCCATCGATCAAATGTGACATAAAAATTTAATCTATCTTAGTTCCGAATTTTTACGAGAGTTTTCGGAAAGAAGACCTTTCTCGCAATTTGCCCTAACACAGTGCCTGCTGTACAACTCAATATCCCTTTGCTTTACTTAAATTAAACCAGAACACTTTGTTTCTCTTTTAATAATCTAAAGCTAAAGAGAAAAGCTGACATTACCATTTGGTGTTGTTTTTCGTCATTCTAAGTTTTTCTCATTACCTGTTCTTGATTCACATTTTCCTTGAAGCGTGATCTCTTGTCAAACTTTCGCTGTTTCCTCCCAAGTCACACCTTGACTGACCGGAAATTGCGTCGAAATCTCAATTAGTCGTTTGAGCGCAAATCCTCTTGGGTGGCGTTATAAACATCCCCATACAAAGCTTTGAACGATAGATTTAGTGCGGTATATGAATGTATTAATATTTCTCGGAGTTGATTTGTTTTTTAAGTGAAAGAGGAAAATTTGATAATTCTAAAGTTCATTAAGTGCAAGCACTCAATCGAATGTCGAGTTTCATTACTGGGTTACTAGAGATAGTGGCGTTTTAGATTTATTCTGAACGTCAGACTGATCCAGTAATTTACTTTCGAGTTGAAATAATAGAAAACGAATTCTTGAGTGAAGAATCTTGAGATAGAATGCGTTTTGATTGATTACAACAAAGGTTTTTAAGACCTGCAAGCCGAGCGACGGACGGGGATGAAATAATTTGCAATGAAAAGGAAGTGGCAGTTTGCGTGTTTAACCATTGATGATCAAATTTCTGTATACTGTATAAAGTTGGTCTAGTAATCATGTTAAATAACCAAACATCCTCCGTTAGCTTTCATTCAGTTGTAGCTATAAAGCTGTTTGCTTTGTATTCATCGCTGATCTCCACATAGTTCCGAAACGATTGTAATATATGGCGTGACTAACGTGACCGATGACGTCACATGACATGCAACATGTATTGGGATTGAAAAGGAAGTAGAGGCTTCCATTATGGAAATAGGTCCATGTTTTAGTGATCCGTTGCAACGTTTTTGCTTTAAGTTCGACTTTTTCCAATTTTGAACTGTGAAAAACTTTCATTTAGTTGTGGCCATGGAGCTGTATGTCTCATGTAGATCGCGACAGCTTCCCTTATTGATTGAAAATGTCGTGCAACGATCGTTGTCGAACATGGCGTGACAAATTTGCCATCGACCAAATGTGACATAAAAATTTAATCTATCTTAGTTCCGAATTTTTACGAGACTTTTCGGAAAGAAGACCTTTCTCGCAATTTTCCATAACACAGTGCATGCTGTACAACCCAATATCCCTTTGCTTTACTTGAATTAAACCAGAACACTTTGTTTCTCTTTTAATAATCTAAAGCTAAAGAGAAAAGCTGACATTAACATTTAATGTTGTTTTTCGTCATTCTAAGTTTTTCTCATTGCCTGTTCTTGATTCACATTTTCCTTGAAGCGTGATCTCTTGTCAAACTTTCGCTGTTTCCTCCCAAGTCACACCTTGACTGACTACTTAAATAACCAGACATCCTCCGTTAGCTTTCATCCAGTTGTTGCTATAAAGCTGTTTGCTTTGTATTCATCGCTGATCTCCACATAGATGCGAAACAATTGTAATACATGGCGTGACTAACGTGACCGATGACGTCACATGACATGCAACTTGTAACGCAACCAAGGCGTGTTGGATGGGAAAATTAATGGATTTATACATTGTACTGACTTTTACTTTAATCTCTATTTTTAACTATATTATACTGCTTGCTTGTTTAAATGAAAACTAAGTATGTGAATTAAAACGATTTGAGAGAGTCTTAAATAATCTGACTTTAAGCGCTCGAAGATTGACATTTGGTCGCTATTTCCTGGATCTTCCTTCTGTGTCAATTAAATCCGCTTCAGAGGGGGGAATGATGATGATGATAACAACGATTTTCTCCAAGAAAACTCAAATATGATTTTCTGCTCGTTACAGTTAACCCAGTAAACAGTGCATTCTCTTACAGACACCTAAAGACACATTTCACTGTCACTAATTATTAGTCTAACTTCTATGTAATTGTGTTATTCTAGATGGAGAGAGGCTATGTTCGTGTTATACCTTCAGTAAAAGACAGTGGTCATGGCCAGATGCAAGGGACTCCTGTAAATCCAACAATAAAACACTCGTAGTGATAGAATCAGAGCAGGAATGGCAATTTATTACAAATGAGATTCAAAATAAAACGAGCCACCCACTTAATGAATGGTTTATAGGCTTGAAAAATAATTTGACAACGAAGAGATGGACTTGGATCAATGGTAAATCTTTGACTATTGACAAATGGTCTAAGGTGGTCAACAATCCTGACCCAGATGACTTTTACGGGATTATTCATAAGGAATATCCAAAAGGATCTAAAGGATCATTTAGTACCTTTAAGGGCAACTTACAAAGAGGACGGATTTGCGAGGAAGAAACAGGTATTGATCAGTACCACAAAGACTAAAACATTTTTTGAATCAAACACTGTTGTCAAACAAGAGTTTGAATTTTCTATAGGCTAAACTCACCCTCCCTTCCCTGTCTTTTATCTTTCATATCCCCACCCTACTCTTTCCGAAGGCCGCCTATTGCGATCACCTTAATTACCACTGATAGTCCATCAGCATCGGAGTAGACCGTGATCCTAGCCGCATATTCAATCATATTTTAGTCACCCAACTGACTCTTACGGGATTATTCCTAAGGAATATCCAAAAGGATTTTAAGGATCATTTAGTACTGTTAGGGGCGACCCAGAGAGATGATGGATTTGCGAGAAAGAAACAGGTATTAATCAGTACCAGAAAGACTAAAATATATTTTTTAGTCATACGCTGTTGTCAAACACGAGTTTGAATTTTCTAAAAACTAAACTCACAACCCCCCCCCCCCCCTCCACCCTTCCCCTCACTCTATATTTCCTATCCCAACCCTACTCTTTCCGAGGGCCGCCTATTGCGATTACCTTACCACTGATAGTCCTTCACCATCAAGGAAGCAGACTGTGATCAGTCGCATATTTACTTAAAGCTTCGTAAATTATAGGGACGTGACATAGAAACTTTTTAACTCATTCGAGGTATTGAGTGAGCTTGAGAAACAGTACACTTCTCTAGAGTGAGTATCGGGATGTCACTCGAGAAATGTATAGTTGTAGGGACAGTAGTTATGTTTCTTTAACAGCTACCTGTCAAGGGACTTGCTTCGTCCATCCTGTTCCAACAAGCACAATTCCTCCTAAAACATCAGCTGGGACAAAAGCTGTTACCACACAAGGCAAAACATCATCTGAACATAAAAGCAATACTTTGTCAGGTAAGGTAACAATCGATCATGTATCGATTGTTGATTTTAAGATATGTAGACGAGCAATATCCATATTGTGTTCATTTGCTAGTTTAAAGATTGGTCACTTGGTTAAGTATTCAGTTATATCAGCCAGAAGCACTTTTAAGGATATGTATGTAGACGCTTCGAGAAAAACCCCCCCCAAAAAAAACCCCAAAAAAAACCTTAAGAATTAAGTGCTCTAAACGCATTAAATCAAGAGACTTGGAAAAACTGACCTCACTCCTACCTCGGCGAAATCAACAAAGAAAGTTCAGCGGCGGTTTCTTATTCATGGGGAATTTAATTTAAGATTAATTTTCTAAGCTCTACAAAATTATGACCTTAAGGGATTCCCTATGCGAGAGCCAAGCAGCCCTCTCTCTTTCCATTACTTTCCATGTGTTATCCTGTGTCAGTAGGGTCAACCTAACTATCAGCTCGACTTTTATTTCTTTAAGCTTTGTTGACGTTTCAAACTTCCCCGACGACCACATTTCCAGTAGTGACGAAGGTCGATGACCTCAAGAAAGACACCAACTGCTTTTCCCATTATCTGGCAATCGCTATTTTATCAGCATTTTTGTTTATAGTCATGATCATCCTCGCTATGGTTTTGATACTGCTTCGAAAAAAACAACATCAAATAGGTACTCGGATTTTATTTGCATTTTCCTTAAAATTCAACTTGACTTTAAGCCATCTCTATTATCAAGACAATTTAGGGGCGGGCTTGATTAACATATCATTCAGTCATGATTCAACAACAATTCTGGCGATGTATATGAATATAATTGGCAAAAAAACTTAATGTTAGTAAAAGTAGTGAAAGAAGGTGAAAAAATAAAGAATGAAAACATTAATAATGGTAAATAACTAAAAAAAAAAAAAAGGATAAACCGAGTTGTGGCGAAGAAATAAATTACACCCTCTAATTCCAAAGTGTCGTGGACTTCAATGTTATGCTGCCTTGTAAAACCGAATGGTTCTGGAGAAAATTATACTTAAAGGATCATAAAATTACGCTGCAATAAATCCGAGTAAAATGACTGTCTTACATGACGTTCTCAAAGGAAATGGTTGGTCACATCACCAGTAAGCTTCGCGACTACCTCTTCGCTGTCAAGTTGTTAATTTGTTAACCCAAAGTACCAAGTGTACGTATCTGTTCTACTAAAATGCTGCCGACAAATCGTAAGTTTGGCGTCATTTTGTTTTTCCAATAACCTAAATTGAAACCTTTCGAAGAAAACAAAAGTTCTTTATTTCTGTGTTTGCTGCTAACGTTGGTATTTGATTTCATCCACCAGCCTCAAGAAACAAAGCTGTCAAAACGTAAGTTGCTTCTTTGTCACTTTTATTCGTCATTTATTCAGTCTGGTGCACATGTAAATTAAGGCCGAGTGTATCTCTTAAACAATACATAAACATTTTTCGGAAGGAAAACATTTTCTCTGTGACATCCATTTTAAATATTCACTCAGTTTGTTTTTGAGTGTAACAAAAAGTTTTCGGCCGTTTTGGGACGGTAGAAAACTTACCCAGAAATGTAGATACAGATGGCTCTATGCTTTAAAAAATGGCAAAAGTCAGAAAGCCGATGTAGCTGTATTCGCTTAAAAGCCTGTGGACAAGAGTCTATATAATATCATAGATTTGTGCTATTCCCATATTTGCTTACTTGGAAGCAGAAATGCTCGAAAAAGAGAGCTTCTAAGTATTGGTGTGACGATTATGGTGATATAACTTGCAGGACAAACATTTAATTAGCGCTTTTGATAGGCTGAAACTAGTTTTCTCATGTCTATCTATGCAGAATTCGTCATTCCTATCGAATTCATTCCATAGTAAAATTGAAAATTTCACGAAGGCGATCGACTGTCATTAGTGCACGGGGAAACCAAGCTATCTATGAGAGAACAGTATTATAATGCGTTACACGGGAGTTTAGGCTCCGTTCTGGAACTCCGTAAATAATAAGGCATATCAACTCTAACCTTTGGTTAGTGTTGTTTGTGTTATTTTTGTTCTCTGGTGGCGATTCTAAGCCATTTCGTTGGATTTGAGCTGAGCTCTCATTCAACTATTGCCCACACTCAGAAGAAGGAAAGGAAGAAAGGCTTCTCCAGAACAACCGACTGACTCTCTCTCCAAAATCGCGCGATTCTCAGACTAAAACACGTCTTTTTGCTTCAAGACTCTGCATCACTAAAGCCAAATACTTTTTGTTTAAGTTTATCAAAAAATATTTCATAAAAGTTCTGCCTTTGAGGGAACAATTCAGCGAGAATTGCAAATAATCGGCCAGTGCTAAGCCAATCGAGCCCGCAGCAAGAATTTCTCGTGCTTCTCTCACGGTCTACCTGGACTCGAGTCAAATTCCCTGAGAGGGCAACCCCATGTCTGACTTACTAGACCAAGTACATCACATCGGCTTATAATACACACTTATAATAAGCATTGTAAAATCATCCTTTTTTTAGAGATCTTGGGCCTCTGTAACTGAAGGTCACAGAAAGAGATTTCCAAAGAATGCTCTTAGGTTTTCTAATAAGTTGAGTAGATATCACATTCATGAATATTCGCCAAATAAATATGGGGTGCCGCTCGTTGTTCGTTGTTTAAAGTTTTAAAGGTTTGTTCGTCTTACTTTTGCCGTCAGTCTAATTCCATTTTTAGAAGTCATTAATAATGAACATGGGCATTTTCCCTCTTTTCTTTTTGTTTTTTTTTTCTTTTTTATTTGTTTGTTTTTTATTTTTCTCTCTTTCTACAGGAGTCAACGAGACTTTCAAGAGAGCTTAGCGTTAAATACTTTGAATGTTGATGCCCGGCCAGAGTTTGCTTCGAGAAATGGAACCGGGATTGAGAGGCTCCATAGTGAACCGCTTATCCAACAGGAGGGTGTATACACCGCCTTGTCTCCGGAGTCAATAATGGTAATTATACTCACAACAAAATTAGAGTTTCTCAATATGAGCCTTATTCAAAAAGGGACTAAAGGATGTGCCATACATTGTACTTCCTTTTTTCAATTTTTTAGCTGTTCTTCTTTGTTCTCTGCATGTGCCCATTTCCCTGCACTTATATTGTTACCCTGACGCACCTTGACTGTGGACTTTTGACATAAAACTTTTCGTATTATACAAGTTTTATTGTTTTATCCATTTACCATTATTTTTCATCAAATTTTTTTCATCCATCTAAATCCTTATTTTCCTTTATATCTGTTTCAAACTTCACCCGTTTGAATATGACCTTTTTAGGAAGGCGGATAAAGGAGTCTCATTCGGAAACAGGCAATGAGTTCTAAGCGTAGTGTCTTACAAAACCTTCACTAGAAATGTATTTGAATGAATGTCTAATTTTCACTTGGCAGTGTTAATGGTTTCCTTCAATTTTTTTCCATTTGCACCGGCGATTTTAGTCGTGTTTTCCAGCATTACCAAGCCTGCCAAGTCGATAATAACACAATTTTTGTAACATATAAAACTGAATATTTTGCAGACCTCTGAAAACGATGGTTCCCGAACGTACACTTCCCTTGTGAAATCAACAGAAGACAGCGACATTGAATATGTGAATCAAATAACTGCTGCTGAATATGTAAATGCTTATTAAAAAATCGTTCGTAAGACGATTGGCGCTAATCCTAAGAAGCTGAGATAAAATCATTCTACAGAGCTGGTATAGCTGCAGTCAGCTGATTTGATAGTGTGGCGGTCCATGACCTTTATTTAAGTGTCTAATCGTTTAAGTGCCTATTGGCACTAATTGCGAGAGCACGAGAGCACCAGATGCTAAATGTCATCTCACCGATTTCAGTTAAAATTTGCTTACCGTTGACACTGAGCTAGTTCAATCGCGCTTTGAGCTAATTGGTCCTCGAACTTATGTTCAATGTATATGGACGGTAAATTGATTGATAAGTAAATACATGAAAATTATGGAATTTGAATGATCAAGTAGTTTTATCAAGGCTATTCTCTTATTGGTTCCAAATGCGTTCTAAACTAATTGTAGTTAAAATATATACGGTTAAAATATATCAAGCTATCCAAAAGGCCACAGATCATATATACGCGAATAAGATAGAGACAGGAAGGTGAGTTGAATGACCGGAAATTGCGTCTTTATCTTAACTGGTCGTCCGAGCATACCTTTCATTCACTTTTGTGGCGTTTCAGATATCCTCATCTAAAGTATTGAACGGTTTAGCGAAGGTGGTGGTATTGATACTTCTTGGAGTCGATTTGTTACTGTCAGGAGGAAGTATATGTGTAAGGACACGTTGATGATTCTAAAGTTCATGAAGCTCAAGCTCTTGATCGAATGTCTGGTTTCATTATTTAGTTGTTTTCTAGAAAGCGGTGATCGATTTTAGATTTATTTCGATTATCAAACTGATTAAACACTTCACTTTCGCGGTGAATCAAGAGAATTGCGAGATAAACCTCAGGGCAAATCGCGTTTTGACCGATTATAACAAGAATTTATCAAGAGCGACGGACAGGGATGGCGTAATTTTTTTTGGAGTAGGAATTAGTGACGATGGTAATGATCGTTACACGGTAGAATCTGGGTATGAGATTAGACAAAGACGTACACTGACCTGTTATGCAAAAAATGAGCTGCTGATAGATAATGGCATTCAAAAATGTATTCGAATCTTGATTAAAGGAGAAAGTTTTCTATGATTTGAATGATCTGACTTTGCTTCCTAAAAGTACTGGTTGCGAGCAATTTGAAATTCCTAGCGAAATGATAAACAAACTTGTAACAGTCTCAGTCCTTGAAATGCGTCAACCGCTTTAAAATCTTTAAACAATGAAATGACACAAATTAAAATTGTTCATTCAACTGTACCGTTGAACTATTTAGCTTCATGTTATTCTATTCCAACTGTTTGGTTTCCGCAATGGCCATTACCAAGTCACTTATTCAATTGTAACAAAATTAGGAAGGAAGTTAAAGTATCAACCGCAAACCGTTTAACCGGAAGGAACAACCACTTGTTTTTGACCTTCACTTTATGTTTTATTGATATTGTTTGACATTTGAGTGAACTTCGGCCGCTTTAATTTCGCATCTTCCCTCTCTAGAAAGAGGTTGAATGTTTAAAATGTTTCCATTTTTTAAGTCTTCAATGTTTCCACAAACTACCCGTTTCGTGTGATTAAAATACCAAATTACGCAAAGGAAGACCCGAGAATAACCTGGACAGCTAAGGATGGCGAGTACTGACGTGAGTGGAGCCGACCAACTTGAATATCTATGCTAATTTTGACATGATATTCGAACCGTAACTTCGGTATGCTTCAGGTGTCTGTCTGATTTCTTTTCATGCTAGGCTGTAATGGAGATTACGTCTTGCTAACTTTTTTTATGGTTGGGCTTGGCTATCATGATACTTTACAGGCCCATCGAATAAAGGAAGGTAACTGTCCAATATTTCCGTGGTTTTGATTTTCAGTCGCAAGTTTTGAAAAATGGTCTGTTTGCATAACTCGATGGTTGAAGGAAACTACTTAAAACAGTGGAGGGAACCCTCCTGAAGTCGATGAAACCACCAACCTCGTCCCTAGGGCTTTTTAAGATAGCCAGATGTTTCTTCAGGGTGACTGCAATTATTGAAAACTGATAGAGAGACTCGTAAAGTTGATGTAGACACTTCACGGAAGACAGCTCATCATCAGGCCAAAGGGCAGAAAGAACAATGAACAGTCAGGCATGGGTGCTTTAATCCTTTATACTCTAAGAGCGATAAGCATCTAATTTCTTCCAACACTATAACCCCTTGAATCAACTTTTAAGGTTGTGAGAATAAAAGAAATGATTGTGAACTCAAAAGTTCTTGATTATTAAACAAATTCTCCTTGTAATTGTCGTAGGACATCTATGAAGGACAGTAGGAAGAATTTGCATACTGATGACACGGTGTAAAGGGTTAAGACAGCCACATTTCTTAATGAGAAAAGGAGCTCAACAAGAGTAGAGTTAAAAAAAAACGTAACGATATCAAGTAGAGGAAGGAGTCTCCACATACGAACATGTGGCTATCTCTCCTTGTTCGTGACGGGAAGTATTTACTTGAGTGTTGTTCACTGCCTGTGGATTGACTTCCTTTAATTTGTGTCCTATTAAGTTTGGAACGCGGAATATTATCGCATTGGGGTCCAGTCAGTGACAGATCTTTCCATACATTTGCAGTCCGGGTGGTGAACAGAATCAGTTGCAGTTGTTTTGAAAGCTGATCAGTACAGTAACACGTCTGCCGACAGAGAAACAGTAAGTATGATTCAGGCTTAGTTTATAAGCAACGCTGGTGGTCAGCGGAAAGGCACTTTCAAATTACGCAAACTTCTTTCCCTTTTCCCTTCCACATAAAATTCCCACCTTCATAAACCCGTCAATTCCACAAGATGCCTACAGAAACTTTAAGCATTCATCCCAGTGATCTGGCCTGGTCGCCTTGACTTTCATTTTTCTGAAGTTCACAGTTTGCTCACAAATCACCCTGTTAAAAGAAAAAAATTGTAGTTGGTAGATTTTAATTGTAATCGTACTTGGTTGGCCTACACTTGTTAGTTCTTGCCAAGCCTGTTCTCTTAGCTTAACACTCGCTGTCTCTTATCTCGCCTAAACCTAAATTGTTTTAAATACAATCTTAATCTTAGCTCTCCTTGTTGGTGGTCCCCTTCGAGAGGTTTTAAAATTCTGCATTTTGACGCCATCTAAAGTAATGCGTGCACAACGGTGCGCTGAGGACGGGTTACAATTTCCGTTTGGTAATGGTGACGCACTCACCCAGAAGTTTGTGTTCATTTAATTATGTAGAAATTGTGTTCTGGAACAGACGTTCCATATCTGTGGTCTAAATTTTATGGTTGATTAGATCCCATATCTCAAGGACTGAACAACGCGCTAAAATTTTCTTTCCCGTCTCAAGAACTTGGTGTCAGATCAAGATAACGTCTATCTGATAAGTCTTAGTATTCTCCTTTCCTGTTTGCTGGATAAATTATGAAAATCATAGGGAGGAGTTACATATTAAACACTCCTGGGAGTTAAAAGGCCAACATGGACCACATGCAATGTCCTCGTGTTATATTCTTTCTTGTGATAATTGGTGTTCGCCAAATGAAATGGAAGGTGAACATAACCCAAAGCAAATGTTTGGTATCGTGTGAAGTTGTATTTGTACAAATAGGTAGTTCGTTTTGTGAAATGACAATTTCCCTTTACGTGGGCTTGACGTAAGTGACTAGTTTCAACCCTGAAAGAATAATATTCTTAATAAGCCATACGGAAATCAGTCAGGTGCAAATCTATTAAGGAGGGAGAACATTTTTTTTCTGTAAAGACAAGGGGGTAATATGTTTCGACCACTGGTTTTAAACTGGTATCACGCGTAGATCCTACAAGTTTGGATCTAAAAGCTGGTACGGCTCTGTTGGTGTTTGGAACTAATAATAAGTTTTTAAACTTTCAGACAACATGACGTCTAATGAAACTGGTTTGGCTTTTTCTGGTGGTGGCATTCGGTCAGCGGCACTATGCTCTGGAGTCCTGCGCAGGCTGCTAAAGGATAACGCAAAAGTGGACTACCTGAGCTGCGTGTCAGGGGGTGGTTATACAGGCACATCCTTTCTGGATTGGAAAAAAAGAAAAGAGAATAAAACAGAGGACAGCAAACAATGGCATGAAGAGTTCTTTGAAAACATGCGACAAAGAGCAGGTTATTTTTGTAACTGGGAGAAGCCATGTCAAGGAATCCTTGATGCGATTTTGATGTTCCTCCTCATACTCACTGTCACCGTCATTGAACCGATTATAATACGCGGATCATACGCATTTCCACTTGCCTTTGTCATCGATTACCTCTTCGGAAAGTTACTTCGAGCAAAAGTGAATTGTGATCACGTTGCATCAACCTCTTCTCCAAGTAACCCAAACGCTACGGCGCAAGAAATCCGGAAACGCTGTCAGAAAACCGTAGTTTTCTCTATGATTTCCCTGTTTTCAGTCCCGCTCGTGTTATTTGTCATCTTCTTTATTCTGTCGCAAACGTTATCCAGGAGGAAGTCTAAATATTTCAGACTTTTCTCACTAATTTCCTTCTTACTTCTTTCTCTTACTTTCCTCCCATTTGCAATCCACGATTTTTTCATTGAAATCCCCCTGTGGAGTCGAGCGATCATCGTAGTAATTGGTGTGGTTCTATGGTTCCTCCTACCTCTGTTGCGGGACAAAACGTCCTACGGCATTCTTATCTATCTCTATCCTAACATCATCTATTGGAAAGTGTACGAAGCCAAGGTTGTTGGTGTTGTGTATTCTGATGGACTGTTTAATAAGCTGCTCTTTGCCTCCGGCTTTATTATGTGGTTTGTTCCCTACCTGGCACAATCACGGAAAAGCCTCAGCCATGTCTTCAACAGGTAAGACTAAAAAAAATTAATGTCTATCCGCAGAAAAGAAAGATAAGGTGGGTACTGGAGCAAAGTGGCCCCCCCCCCCCCCCAGCCGGAGCTTATCCCGGCTATCTTAGCATGACTAGGAGTATGACTACTCCCCCCAGGAAAGGATTTTAGTCGATTACAACGTTATCCCCAAGAATTTTATCAGGCTTCCCTGACAATTCGCTGGTACCCTTTTCTATTCTTGTGTGGAGAGAGGGACTATGATAGTTAAGTGTTTTGCCCAAGAACACACCACATTGACACGGCCAGATCTCGAACCCAGACCTCTCGATCTCCAGAATTCGAAGTTCAGCCCAATACCATTTAGGCCGCAGCGTTTACCATATCTGCAGAATGTTTACCATTAAATGATAACCGACTTAATCACTTTTGACCCTACCAATTTGCAGATGGAGACTTGAGAAGGCATTTTACTCAAAGGAAAGTTTAGCTACCAAGGGATGTCTGGTAATACTCCATGACATTTTCTGCCCTTTATGGACATGTCTGAAGAGAAAACAGAAGCAGCAATCTTTGGAGGATGATCCAGTGAAAAGATCTTTGAACCTGGCAGATCTCAGAGACCTTGAGCCTAAATATATATCAAACATGACCATCCACAGCTGGAAGAAAAAGGAAGATTCTGATTCAGATGATGATCTCCTGACAATGTGCCCTTTATGGACATGTCTGAGGAGAAAACAGAAGCAGCAATCGTGTCATAGAGAACGGAGAGGTAACTATGAATCTTTGAAGGATGATCCAGCAAATGAAAGATCTTTGAACCTGGCAGATCTCGGAAACCTTGATCCTGAATATATATCAAACATGACCATCCACAGCTGGAAGAAAAAGGGAGATTCTGACTCAGATGATGATCTCCTGACAATGTCGCCTACCACAATAGAACGTTTAGATCGAGATCCTACCACAATAGAACGTTTACATCGAGATCCTACCACAATAGAACGTTTAGATCGAGATCCATCGACTGTCGATCAATCGCCTGACGATCCATTTAAAGATAAGCTGAGGCCTCAAGATATAGAGTTGTCAGACGCCATGGCTACGTCTGCAGCAGCGATTTCCAGATACGATAATAACTTCGAGGTACTCCGCCTTTCCACGATTCTTGGACTCGAAATGGGAGCCACAGTGATCAGTAACTTCGAGGAAATTAAAAAAGAGGGATGGCTCATGAAGGTAAGAGGTTGCCCAACCAGGGATCAGATAACTTTCATCTTACAATAACTCCAACAGGACTGCTGTTGAGTTTTGGTCTTCTCAGGGAGTTTCTCTCTGAGAATGATATTCGTTTGGCAAGGACATACCATGTTGAGTGTACCCCAATGCAGTTGAGATCAGTTGCTCTGACGGAACAGGAGGGGGAGCTTCGGGAAAGGCAGGATTTCAAAGGAATCATAGGGTTTTCAGGGGGGAAGAGATCAGTCGTGGCCAACAGATTATAAAGGACAAACATTACCTGTCTTCCCATAAAGCCTTATGGGAAGATCTGGTAAATTTTATTGTGACACCTCCAAAGTCTTTCCAACCACTCCACCCATCCCCCCCCCCCCTTTCCCCTTCCCCTTCTCCCTTCCCCATGATAAATAATGACCGATCTCTAAGCATAATATTTGCTCGGCAAGTATATATCATGTTGAAACAGAGTAACAGTAAAGTGACTTCCTTGATTCTGTCATTAATTAATGCGTCAGGCTTGCATGTATCTTTTTCTCTTTACAACAGCTCCTCCCAATTCTCATCAACATTCTCCGTGGTCTTCCATTGATCGCTGTACCAGCGGTTTACTATAGCAGAGGAGATGTGTGGTCAATTAAAGCAGGAGTATTCACATTCTTTGCAATTCACCTGATGTTGGCTTGTATTGGAGCTTTCGCTGTTACAGGAGCTGAGACCCCAAGCTTATGGGAGAGGATAGCCAGGTAAGGATTGTATAAATCTTAGCACCTTGCGATGGTGTGGATAGACCCAAACCTAAATACTCATAAATGTCAATCTGAACAATGGGAAATATTCGAAGGAGCCTGGGAGAACTCGTGGTAAATTGTTCAATGCAACCAGCCTTAAGGGCAAGAAAAATAAGCACGAAAAAATTGGTTTTCCTAACTGATTAATTCAGAAGGTGGTCCAGAATTTTGAGTAAAACTAAAGCAACTCTTGCGTTCCTTTGACACACCACTGGAATCGCTCTAAATGATAAGTTGAAGAAACCCAAAACGTCCATGCCTCAGTTATGGCGACCAGATTAATCCTGATCGGAAGTTAATTGAATGAAAGCTTTCTATAATTATATATAATATATATGATCATTGTGGTTACTTTGTAAATCGTCATACGACTTGAGCCCACTCGAATCACAGAGAGGGGTAAAATTCTCAGCTTATAGTTTGAAAACGTCAGATTTAGAATCTCTTTATGGTGGTCCATTTACATTATCAACTCAGTTTACAAAACCAAATCATCTTGTAATACCTTCCACCGATGCAGCATCACGGTTTCTTTAGAAACTTACCCCCTTTAAAAAAGTATATATTATGTTATTTTACCAAGGTGGTTCATCGTGCACGTGTCCTTTGTGCAGTTCGTGAGAGAGGGCCTTAACATTGAAAACATCGGACCCATGCCTCCTCCCGTCATGCTACTCAGCGATGGAGGCCACGTGGAAAATCTTGCTATTTTGCCATTGTTAAAGAAGAAACTCAAGAAAATTATTGTGGTGGATGGCGGTTACTATTCCAATGAGATGAAGTATGGAAAATACCTACTGAGAGCACTGATGCTGGCTCGTAGAGACCTGAACTGTTCATTTATTGGCCAGGGCGGTCGTGACGTCATTTCAGACATGTTGGAGAATTTCGTGAGGCTTCAGAAACCAGATGAAAGAAAACCACGACATTTCAGGTACCTTGAGTTGGCGCAAGAGATAATGAGTTCCCATTTTTTCTACGTGAAGCTTGGACCGAGTTCACCATGTGCAATTATCTTCAGCTAGTCTTTTTTGCTTCTTGTTGTATCACTGTCTCTTTCATAGTTTTGAAAGACGTTCTACACGACACAAAAATTACCACTGTAACAAAACTTCTTTAATGGCATAAAGTCAATGAAAGCTGGAAGATCTGAAATTCAAACAAGTTTTTAATTTCTTGATTCAAAACAATCATTTTTTTATCCATTGTTTCTTTTTTTCGCTAGATTTAAAGTTGAATACTACGAAAACGACCACAAAGTTGGTGAAGGCGAAATTTTGTTCATTCGACCAAGAGATCCGCGAAAAGGTGAAGAGAGCGAGGTCAAAACTTAAGAAGAGTTTGGTTTCCATCTGGACGCACGTGACTGGGGGAATAGTCCATATCTGAGCGAAGAAGACGTCGACGAGTTGACCTTCTGTTGTTGTGCATGTTGTAACAAAGGTCCCACCTGAGCGGTTTGTCTGAGCTCCTCTGCCACAAGTTCCCGAATCACAGCACAGCTAATCAATTCTTTACACCTTTAATGTTCTCCGCCTATCATCGTGAAGGCTTCCGAGCATGCGTTGAAGCGGAAGCTGCTGAATTTCTCAAGGATAACCACGATGTCCTTGAAGTGTGATTGTTTCTCAACTGAGAGTGTGTGTATGTAGCCAACCCTTTCACTCCCAAGAGGTCATTAGTAATTCTCCTTACTGCCTGCCTTACGATTCTTATGATTTTAGTTCTGAGAATTTGATATTAGATCAACTAATAATCTCCTTGCTAAACTCCTTTCTTATTCTCATCACTTGTCTGCTTGATCTTGTAGTGATATTGTAAGGAGAAATTGTAATTTGATCACTTGGGGGAGTTAAAGGGTGGTAGGTTTGTGTACATAGGTCAGATGGTATGCAGAATGAATTTTACAGGCCTTAGTTTTTTAATGCTATCATTATTCCTCTTGGAACTATTTTTAACTTATTGTCCACGTTCACTATGTAGTGGACACAAGAAAGTCTAGTCTCAGTGAGAGTTAAAAGACAATCGCTTCTGTGTGACCTGTACTTCCTGTGTGATCAATATTATTTGACATTTGAGTGAACTTCGGCCGCTTTGCTTTAGTTTTAGCCTTTCTCTAATAGTGACAGCGGGTAAAATTTTCAAATATAATAATAAAGTGTGGGTATTCTCAGTAATGGAATCCTTTTATTGATGGTCAGGGGATAAAATTTTTGTGAGAACGGAGGCTCCACCGTCACTTCTGTTACATGCGTTACACGCCGATAAGGGCTGCAAAGGAACTTTGAAAGGCTAAAGGTTTTCAATCCCCTTAAACCGCCTGCGTGGGAGGCTAAATAAAGCAGCACAAAGGTTGACATAGCATGAGCCAGACACACAGCCTTTGCCCTTTGCTGTTGTTTTCACTGCGACACCTTGATGATATCTGGACATTCTTAACCTTGCCCTGTCCTGTAATAGTGACCTTTGATTTCTTGTTGAACGACCAATTTATTACTCGATACGAGAAAAATATATGATGTCAGCAAATATTGAAAGCGATGAATTGGACTTTGAAATAATGGACGTAGTTAGTTGTGTGGCAGTCTCTGATGAAAAAGGGAAGAGCGGAAGTTATCTTCTGCAGAAAGAAAAAATTTTGGGCTCAGATGTTACGAAAGGTGGTCTCCTTAGAGGCTCTCATGGAAACAGTTAGGTAAATTACATTTTTTTTAAGTTATCATGCTAGAAAACCGATGGTATTGTCCCATATTCTGAGCATTCTGGAATCCAGGACTCATTTCATTGCAAAATTCACCCTAATGGTCCTTAATCGGTCATCCAAATCATCTGTACGAGGAGCATGTTAAGTTATGGATATGAGAACTCCATTCGTCATAGATGATGCTGTTGTACTCTTGTCAGTGTAGAGTGAGTGAGTGAGTTAACAGAATACGCTTTCTCTTTATGGTTTCTAATTTGATTTATAATTAAAGACGCCCGAAGGCAATAAAGTGAATGGTGTTAGGTTTGGTATAATAGAAGATTTCATTGATAGTAATACGATGCGCTCATCACGCAGCGCTTCCTGACTTGATGGTAGAAATGGACTCAAAATAGACTCGAAATCTCAAGACTCAAATCGTATGTTGTATTAAACCAGTTGTTTGTGAAAGCTCTGTTCGCGCGAACCTCTATCGTTTCATCTAAGGCTACGTTAGTAAACAGGGAAGACACGTCGAACGAAACCAAAATGTCACTGTTTGCGATTTCCAAGTTGCGAATCTCGTTCGCAAATTCAAACATGTCAGTTGCTGTGTGACGATTCAAGGACAGAGACTTGAGTTTAGTGTCCGGCCATCTTGCCAAAGTGTAGTTGTATGTTTGTGTTGCTGATAGTGTAGGGCGCTACGCCAAGCGCTCCTTGTGCATTTTTGGTAAACCATACTAATGCGCTAATCTGGGGCCTGTAGGGCAGACTATATCGGCTGTAGACCAAGGAAAGATTCTTCGAACGATTGAATCTAAATCTATTTAGAGACCACGATGGAATCTAAATCCATTTAGAGACGAAATCTCAGCAGATATTGTGAAAAAACCACTAAAGGATCTGAGCCTAAAAGTACACACCACCACCTAGCCTTTGTTTGTGAGCCGAAAAATTGAACAAGAACTAAATGTCAAAGAAACAAAGCCACCAATGTAAATCAGTAGTGCGTTGTTTATAATTTTCAATGTGACCTGTGCGATAAGGGTTATGTATGTTACTCACGCGGACATTAACATCATCGTGTAAAAGGACATAAACAACAATCCTTCGCCATTGCCAAACACTACAAGAACGTGCACGGGACGATGCCTCAGGACCTGCTAAAGCGTTTCAAAGTGCTCAAGAAATGCAGAAACAAATCTGACTGTTTACTGTACGAAATGCCTTTATAAGAGTTTTAAGGCCAAATCTCAACGTGCAATCAGACTCCATTCGGGCGAAAGGATTTTCATAATCTTCGCACCTTTGATGTAAATTCTTCGCGCCTAATGCTGTAATTTGCATGATCTTATATATCTTACCTTCATAATGAAATCATGACTACTCCGAAACGTCGGATTTTATCATTCGTTTTTACCTTTTTCATGTTTCAAGAAGTCTCAATTAATACGAATTTCATATGCTGATCCAAAAAGCCACCAAATCCTGCTTTAGCAGAAAAACTCCGGTGGAGCTGGAAATATGGATGGAATTGCCACCAGGACAGAGTTCTATCAACCAGTTTCTCTCTGTGTGTAGTTCGATCACGTTGTTTATGCTTGTGATGCGCAGACAAATTATATTAGGATCTTAACTTCGCTTAAGCAAACCGCTGAATTTCTAATGCATGGGGCATGATTTACAAAGCCCTCTCAGTCCATGAAAAGCACCCAGCGTACAGGTTCCCTAGTATTCGAGAGGTTGTCGGGCTGGTCCGCAACACTCTTCGGTCATTGTGCAGGAATGAAACTTCTATCAGAGAAACTTTGGAAACGCAGCTAAAGAAGGCTTAAAAAAGACAACCCTTTGGGCGGCGTACTATTTTAAAAATCCGAAGTTTTGGTATGCTGTACGCGAACGTTCTACGATCCTGTCAGCCATACCAGTAATTCAACCGCGAGCACCTGTACCGATGGCACCATAGAGCGTACAGTAGACGAGGGACTGGGCGCCAACATTTGGTGCTGCAGCTCGTCAGCGTTCTGTCAAACAGGAGACAACAATGGCAAGAGCTAGAAGTCTCCCATCGTACCTTTATCAGAGAGAAATTCAGCCGGGTGAACCGGTCAGCCTCGAACGCTCTGACCTCGAGGAGCAGTAAGAAAAAAGCGGGCAACAAGACGAAGGGGAAGATGGGATGTTAAAGTATGATTCCCCAAAGCAGTGATGAAGAATCGGCCAACGACGAGACCGCATGTGATGTTGGCGAGATTCCATCTTTAGAACGAGAGGCGAATTTTCTCCTCGGAAGAGTGTCTCGCTTCTGAAGAAGTATTCGCTTCAACAGCAGAATTTTGTTTGGTGAATTTTTCTTTATTTTCCCATGGAACTATGGGATTGCAGTCACCTTTTGTTTTTTTTTATGCTTTTGTTGACATTGCTATTTGTTTCTTTAATGCTGACCTGAAAAACTTACCACTGACGGTGAGCATAGACTCCAAGGGATCAGTACTGGTTAAAAAAATCATCACCCACGAACATGAACGAATATGAAAGCGATCCTCGCAATTATGAATACTACTTGACTGATAGTGAAAGCAAGGCTGAAAGAAAAAAATTCAGGCCCGTACGGGATTTCAACCCATCACCTCTGCGATACCGGTGCAACACTCTGCCAACTGAGCTAACAAGCCAACTGGGAGCTGATCATAAGGATGGTTCTAAATAAACCCTCCAAGTGGCGAATAAATGACCGCAAATATATGAAAATCATATAAATGTGAACTGCGGTTGAAGAAACGAATATGAAAGCGATCCTCGCAGTTATGAATACCACTTACCTAGTAGGCCCTTTCAAGTTGAGGTATTGGACTAACAAAATATTTATGAACGGGATCGGGATTCACCGATACAAACCATCGGGATTACGGGATTAAGAGAGAATTTTAGCCGGGATCGCGGGATTGAGGAACTCTATTGGAGACCCTCATGAATATCAAGCGATGTAAAGTCATCCTACAGAGCTAGTAAAGCTGCCGTCAGCTGATTTGAGATTGTTTCCACGAAAGCACCAGGCAGTCATGCTACATGCCATCTCACCGATTTCAATGAAACTTTGCCTACCCCAACACTCAGACAGTCAAAATGGTTTCTTTTTTGGTTATTTCCGGGAGGATATAAATCCCCCGTTTTTTCTTGGTTTTCACTAAGGAAATCGTCTCAAAATACCTAAATCTATGAATATTTCACTGCAATGGTATTTGAACGATTACTCTGAGAGATTGCATATATATTGTTACATCTTTAGTGAATGCACGACGCAAGTATCAGTCAATTTGATTGACAGTTTGTTAAGGCAAATACATGACGGTTTTTTTTTTTAAACTTTTCGATTCATCCAAATATTTGATAACATTGAGGTCAAATATCTACCCCCTCCAGAAAGCTGCAACAACAATATAATTTACCTATGTAATCAATTATTTCATCTCTAAAAACCATCAAAAAAAAAATGGGGCACGCCATAATTTTGTCTTGGATGCCTTTTGAAATTTACTACTATGACAGGCTTCTCTTAACTACACCTGCCATGCAATTCTGGCTCTAAGCGGTCACTTAAGAGAATAAAACTACATTTTATAGCTCTCTATACGAGATAGTTGATCAAGGAAGCTAAGAAACGTAAACAACATTCGAGATATTTCACAGGAATGGAAAATTTAACGTTTAGGGAGAAGCAAATAGGCGACCTGTTGATGGGAAAACTGTAGCCTTATTTTTTCTGTCGTTTATTACTTTGAAGACTTGCTGAAATCACCAAATATGGTATTTGTACGGCACAAAACATTAATTAGTCTATCATTTGATTGTTTATTTTCATTTTCGCACATTTAACAATTAAGAAACTGTGACGGGAGAGGATATTTTCAAGTCACATGTCGAGTGCTCATTTCAACAACCGGCGTAAGGAGTTCTCTGATGCGTTATAAAAATTCATACACGCAATATAAACAGTGGAATTCCTGATCCTATTGAGGAGTTTTAATTGCTTGGGATAAATGTGGACTAATTTGCTGTCTTTGCTTGTCACGTTCATCCCCTGTTTATAGACCTCACTTCCTTATTTTATTTGTTTATTTCTCATTCAGCTGAGAGAAATGTCACGATAGAGATACTTTAAAATCAAATACAGACCAAGATATTTTAAAATCGATTCAGATGGTAGTAGAAAATTGTATGTCGTGTTGGGCTAGGAGAGAAAGTCAGGAGTAATGCCAATGTTGGCTAAGTTCAAAAACAGAGCAACCATTTGGAAACTCAGAAAATCAATTGCCTTGAGCATCTCTTTGTAGAGCCCTCAGAATAGGGCAAGAGAGAAACGAGATGAAATTTAGATTAAGCTTGAAGCAGGAAGTTTCTTTAAAAAGCCTTAAATCATGGCTCATATCATGGCTAATACCAATCATTTTTATTATAAAATTATCCATTGTAAACAGAATTCATCCAAATATCGCTTAAACCGAGTTCGCTGCAATTGTTTGGCTTCCCAGCGCCTCGATGACTCGTTCATCTCGATCATAGCATTTTCAGCAATTCACGCCGACAGTCTTGATAAATATGCGAATCCAACGTTTTTCAGCTAAACTGCCATCCTTTATTTAGTTCCCGTACGTTTACTCCTGACAATTGAAAAAAAGGGAAAAGATAAGTGACTAACTTAAACAATAATATGAATATATATATATATATATATACGTACATGTTTAAACTAAAAAATGTCTAGTGATAACATAAACGCCATTAAAGCGTTTACATAGAAAGTACTCTCATTTTTTTAATCAGTCAATGCTTAAACGAAACTTTCATTTTCATTCAGCAAAACACTGTATAATTGGGTAGAAAGTACTGAAATTAGTCTGAGAAATCTCAGACTCTTTTAAGGTTAAACACAAAAATGTTTATACTGATAAAGCTCTGAAGGAAATTGTAGAAAAAGGAAATGAAATTGATTTACGAGAGCTATTTCCAAACTGAAAAAATCAGTTGTTATAAGCTTATCATAGAGTAAAACGAAGATTATGTTTCAGATGCTATTGACTTTTAAAAAATGAGAAAAACTGATTCTTCAGGTCAGCCGTGAATATCGAAAAGAATATTTAAGGAGGAAGCGTCAGATAAAGAGTAAAACTACATTCGTGCTTAATACACGTGCGTGTGATTGGTTTTGACAGTCTTGTCTTAGCTCGACTTGGACGAAATTACCTGTTTACAAGTGTGGAACTGAAGCGCCTGTTACACATATCATACCGCGATTTGCGAACAATTTTGTTTTTAAAGCTTGAGCACACTGTGAGAGACAGTTGTTTGTTGAAATGGAGAAAGTGTGCTTTCTGATATATTCTGCTCTTCTTGTGCTAACTAGAGCCATTTACGTAAAGAGTGATGCTAGTAAGTACAATCTTTAGACAAACATATACGTTTATTTCTTCTTTTTCTTTTTGAAAGCTTATTATTAAGTATGCCGGCTTGCTTGTTAAGAGAAAAAAGGATGATACTGTAATTGGCCGGACAAATAATGCTTACCGCACTTTAGATATCGCAATTTATTGTTTTTTTAGAGGGCACGGTAACGAATCTTGCAATCTGATTGGTTCTTTACCCGGTCAGTATTTTCCTATCTCTGCCCACGGGCCACGGTAACGCTTTCGTGAGTCGCCGAGTACATCCCAACTTTCGTTGTCATTTTTCATAAATATACCTCGTTTTCCGGCTGGGCAGTATTTTTAAGCAAACACGTCGGTCACTACCTCAAGCCGATAAATAACTTATGAATCCTCCCTTTTCTCTCTATCAAATCACTTTGGTTGACAGAAAAATATTGGTTTCAGAATGAATTTGTATAAACAATAGTGTCATTACGTTGGTTGACAAGCGGCCTAAAAACCGTCTGCAATTAATTTTAATCGTTCACAAAAAGTACCCAGAAAGTTGAAACGTGAGGTATTTGGTTACAGTTAAACTGAACGATGGAACTTTCATTCATTTAATATCTGAATTTTCTCGAGCAATTTGTTCATAGTAAAAAAAAAGCGAGCGAAGTTTTAATTTAAGTTCTACAACAAATATACGCTCCTGGTGAGTCTTTCCAATTCCGTTCAATTTGGACATTTGTACCTTAACTTGGACAACAGAAATTGAAGGAATTGAGAAAAGGCTGCATTAAATTCCCTTGTGTCTCGTTGGAGTGTGCCGTTCGAATTTAGTTTTTGTGAAGGAAAGATCAGAGTTAAACACGCCATTACAGCAAAAAAACGAGCAAACTCCCACAACTTCAAAATAAAAAATTGAATTTACTCACAATTACTTTCCTCGCCGTTTACTTAATGAACAGAGGTAAATCTTCGTACATGAATGAATGGTCGATGAGAGTAAATAATACTTTCCGTTAGATCATTAACTGATTTTTAAGAAAACATTGTCGTGACAGTCCTTGCCAAACTAGTTCTGTTGGTTTTCAAATGTTCCTACGATTTTTTTTTCTTGCGCGCTCTCTAATTGACAGGTGTCAGATTGTGACAGATACTTATAAAAATAATGTTTCAAAGTTTGTTTGGAAGCCTTTTAAATCACCTTTATCTTTACGGAAATGAAAATGTTTCGCTGAGGCATCTCTCTTAAATTTGCATCACCTCTATTTTAACTTCCATTTACTCACTCAAAAATTGTTCAGTTTATGGAAGATCTTGCCGTATTTACGGCCATAAGTCATTCGGGTTCTTTCGGAAAGAATTTCGTCAAGTTTAAAAACAATAAATATGTTATTTGCCGGCTAAGGGTCGGTCCGTATGGTGAAAAACTGTGACCGAGGTCTTGAAAATGCTGCCCTCGGCCTACGGCCTCGGGCAGTATTTTCAAGACCTCGGTCACAGTTTTTCACCATACGGACCGACCCTTAGCCGGCAAATAACATATATATATTCAGACTGTTCCGGCGAATGCTTGGTCATTAACATGAACGCCGTCCGTTGGGACGGCCGAACAAAACACTGCATGCTAGAATTCAAGTCTTAACTAATTATTATTCGAATCGGTCGTGTCAGTTGACTGTCGTTCAGCAGTCGCAGAGTTCGGACAAAAAGAACTGTACGTTTAGTCGCTGTGTTTTCGTTTTCGAATTTTGTAACAGTCGTAGAATTTATCGTCGAAGCACAGGCACCACGAAACCATTTCAAATTTACAATCGATGCGGCCATTTTTTGGTAAAAAAAAAAGCCGAAATTAAGGTTTTGTATTGCTCAAGGGAACCGGTGGAAGAAATAGTTCAATAAAATTAATGCGCAACAGGCATTGTGCTAACTCCACACATTAGCGCTTAGGATCCAACATTAAAATAAACCTAAAATGTATTAAGAAGAATACTTATTCGACAGATCGGTAAGCTATAACCTATAAGGTGGAACTTTGAAAATGGGGCAAATATTCTTCGTAGGAAACTAATCGCATAACAAACAAAAGAAAACAAATAAAAAACGAAAAACAAGAGGCAAAATACAAAACAAAACAAGGAAAACAATAAATTAATTCCAAAAAGAGCTGTTCACATTCGAATACAGTTGAATAAACGTTCACCTAAGTTGGTTTTGGATGCTATTTTACTCCAAAGAATATTAGTGTTAGAGCAGTTTGTTTCTGCTTCTAAACTTGCTCCCAAGGTGTTATCGGCTGATAAGTTAAACAGTTAATGGATAGGTTGTGTCTTTGTTCAATTCTACATTCAGCTCCCGTGAAAAACTTCAGTGGTTCCAGCTACATTTTCTATAGTAGCAATGGTAACTGGTACAATTGGGAAAAAAGCAGAACAATATGTGAACAGTCTGGATATAACCTTGTTTCTATTGAGAGTCGTGAGGAATGGAACTTCCTGAATCAAGCCATCCAAAAAGAGAATACCATTGATTACTTCATAGGCTTGTGGAAAGATCCATCAACTGGAGTGTGGAGATGGTTAAGTGATAACAGCACAGTCAATGCGTCCAATAAAGGAGATTGGCCCTGGGCAAGAGGAGAACCTAACGAGGGAAATGGTGAATCTAACTGCGCGCAAATGTACAGAGATTATCGTAAAGACTTTGGGCGCTATAATGATGTCAGCTGTACTTCACACTTATCCCACGCAGGATTCATATGTGAATTTAAAGGTGGAGGAGGTAATAGACCCTTAATTCACATTACACAAAACTGAGAATAAGAATAGGTCAATCGTATTACGGCCCAGTCCTTCTCTCGGAAGTCAGTTACACCATGGAAGATATTGAAAGATTACATAACATAGTATAAACACTAGATAGACCGTGAAGTCACTTTGGATCCTAATAGTGAGACAATAAGAACTTCTTGTTCAACAGTTTTCTGAATAATTTTGATATATCTATCTATTCATTTATTTATAGGTTTCTCTTTTTTTCCATATACTGTTACCATTGCTTTGCGCTCCCTTTAAAAATGGATAGACAATCACAATATTACAATGACAAGTGAATTTTCATATTCTTGTCTAGAGAAAAAATCAGCGAAGGCGACGGCGTCCACCATAACAGGTAACTGTTGGCGTTGTAATTGTTGAAGGCTTGACCTATGGAATGAATACTGCTTCGAATTCCTATTAGTGCGCTAAACACCAACAAGCGCTCAAATCTGCGTTATTAGCGTGTAAGTAAATAAGGAAGATACTTAATGTTATTAGGGTAACACTCAACAGTAATTTAAATTACTGAAAAACCTGCAGCCCTCTTTAAATAAACTATGACGCAATCAAAAACCTACACCTAATAATAGAAACTAGAGATTTTTTGTTTTGTTGTTTTGTTCTGTTTTTCTTCTGACAACAGTCCTTCTCAGGACATCACTCACCCGTACGATCAAACTACACTATTACATGAGAAATGAATCGTTGATAATTCCAAAGTTCATAAAGCGCAAGTTCTGGATCGAATGTCTAGTTTCATTATTTAGTTGTTTACTAGATAGTTGCACTTGATTTTAAATTTATTTTGATCATCAAACTGATTAAACGTTTCACTTTCGCGGTGAGAATTGCAAGATATAACCTCGGGATAGAACGTGTTTTGATCGATTATAAGAAGTATTTATCAAGAGCGACGGACGAGGATGGCATAGTATTTTTTCAAAAAGAACTAGAGGATAGTAGTGATCAAATTTATGTATATTGAATAATGTTGGCTTTACAAACATATCAAAGAACTCTACATCCTTCACTATCCTTTATCTAGTTGTAGCTTTAAAGCTGTTTCCTTTGTGTCAATCGGGTCAGTACGGGTATGTTGCATGAGAAAATTGTTGGATTTCTACGATGTACTGACTGAATTTATTCACTGTTTTTGATATATTACACTTCTTGCTCGTTCAAGTTAAATATTAAATGAATTGGAAAGATTCAAAACAGCTTTTAGTTAATTAATGTAACTCTCAGTGCCCGACACCGACATTGAATCTGTGAATCAAATACCTACTCCTGGGTATGTTAATGCTTGAGTGGATCCGAATGCATCTGAAACTGACAGCAGTTAAAATATATCAAGTTATCTAAAAGGCCATTGGCCATGTATACATGAATAAGAGAGAAACAAGAAGTTAGATGAAGGGGAAAACTCTTGAGTTGAAGCTTTTTCCTTAACTATGGCGTAAAGTTTCCAAAAAAATACCTTACCTTGTCGACTTCAATCCCGCGGGCAAAACTTTTAAGACTTAAACATTGCACAAAAGTATCCAACACAATACACTCCTAATTTACTTGAATTAAACCAAAACACTTCGCTTCCCCTTTGATAGTCTAAAGCTAAAGAAAGAGAAAAGCTGAAATTAACACTTCGTGTTTTTTTTTCTCATTCTAAATTTTTCTAATTGCCTGTTCTTGATTGCGTGATCTCTCGTCATTCATCCGCTGTTTCCTTCCAAGTCACACCTTGAGAGACTGGAAATTGCGTCGGATTCTTAATTGGTAGCTCATGCGTAACTTTCTCTTTCGTGCTGTTTTAAACATCCTCATTCAAAGCACTGAACAGTGGATTTAGTGAAAGTGTATGTGAATGATTTCTTCGGAGTTGATTTGGTACTGTCTAGAACAGGTAAGTGAGAGAGGAACATTAGATAATTCTGAAGTTCATAAAGTGCAAGCACTTAATTGCATGTCGAGTTTCATTATTTGGTTACGAGAGATAGTGGTGTTTGATTTTAGATTTAATCTCAAGCACTTTACTTTCCAATAGAATTAAGAGAAAAAGAATTCTTGAGCGAAGAATCTCGGGATAAAATGCGTTTTGATTTCTAGGGAAAATTTTTTTATCAAGATTTGCAAGCCGAGTAACGGACGAGGATAAAATAATTTGCAATGAGAAAGTAGCAGTTGGCGTGTGAAATCATTGATGATCAAATTTATGTATACTGTGCAATGTTGGTTTAATAATCATGTTTAATAATCCAACATCCTCCTCTAGCTTTCATCCAGTTGTAGTTATATTGCTCTTTGCTTTGAATTCATATCGACGGTACGCTGATCTTCATGAAGCGGAAAAACTATTGTAATGTATAGCGTGACTGGCGTGACTAATTGACGTCACGGTAAACTGCACATGACATGCAATTTATAATAAAGTTCGGATATAACGCGCACTGTCATTGGTTGAAAGAGCGTCCTCTATGAGAGTATAGAGCATAAAGCTGAGCTCCATCACGCCATCTGCCAAATTGGACTATGTTTGACCTTTACCGGGACTTTTCTCTAGCCTTTTTTCGTTAATTAAAAGTGAAATTTCGAAACAAGCGAGCCGGCAAGTAGCAACAGAACAACCAAACAAAGGTTTATAAACATGCCAGGCGCCGTAATTGACGTTATTATAATGTGAGCAGAGACGAAAATCCTCAAAGAGAAAACGAAATGGACAGTCCGAGTTTTGAAGGTTTTCACGCTCAGTTAGATTGCAAGCTCACGAATGGTAATAAAAATCAAACACAGCTAACACTCGTATAGCATATAAAGTTCGAGTTCAAAAACAAAACAGAACAACACAGGAGTGATAAAAAATATAGCCAAAGTGGCATAACTGTTAAAAATTCATACTAATCATGACGGTGTCATGCTGAGGTCCAACGTGGCTAGCTCAGAGATCGCCAGTGAAGCAAGCCTCAGAAATTACATGGACCGCCCTTTGAGTGAACAACTAAGAGCTTGCTCTGATGTCCTTACCGATGAGTTGAGTGGTGAAGGCCACGTCAGTCACTGCAACCGAGTTTTACGGCTCTATCATCCCGAGCAATCTTCATGTTCCGGTGAATTCGGCTGTCGTTCATTTGTAAAACTCGCCTTGAGCAGTTTGTTTACTATTTGTCTTGTGAAAAAACTTGCGTGTTTTTATGAACCACAATTCGGCCGGATTTCACTGAACATTTCACCTCCACATTCTGTATTAGAGACTGAAAAAACTTCATGCAAAAGTGTTACATTCGACCTGCCAAACCATTAAAGTATGTAAACAATTGCAGAATGTGAACTTTGATGGTACTCAAGAGGTGGGAAGAGAATTGTAGGGAGAAACACTCGACTACGTCTCGTGTTTCTCTCTACACTTCTTTCGTGCTCTAGCCGCTTCCTGCGTGCTTTACAACAGAACAGAGCATCGTCAAGGCTTCTCTATTTATTAAGTATAACGCAACCCAGGCGTGTTCCATGGAAAAATTAACAGATTTATACAATGTGTTGACTTTTTAGTATATTACACTGCTTGCTTGTTTAAAAGAAAGTCATGTGAATTCTAACGATTGTCTCCGAGAAAAATCAAAACTGATTTTCTGCACATAACAGGTTACCCAGTTAACGGTGCATTCTCCCACAGACACATAGAGACACACTTCACTTTCACTAATTATTAGTCCAACTTTTAAGTAATTGTGTTCTTTTAGATGGAGAGAGGCTATGTTCGTGTTATACCTTCAATAGAAGACAATGGACATGGCCAAATGCAAGGGACTCCTGTAAATCCAACAATAAAACACTCGCAGTGATGGAATCAGAGCAGGAATGGCAATTAATTAAAAATGAGATTAAAAAAAAATCAGGCAACCGATTTGATGAATGGTTTGTAAGCTTGGAAAAAAATTCAATAACAACGAGATGGACACGGATCAATGGTAAATCTCTGACTATTGACAAATGGTTTAAAGACTTCATGAGTAGAGGCTTCCATTATGGAAACAGGTCCATATTTTATTGATCTGTTGCAACATTTTTGCTCTAAGTTCGACTTTCTCTAATTTTGAACTGAGAAAAACTTTCATTTAATTGTCGCTATGGAGCTGTATGTCTCTTGTAGATCGCTACAGCTTCCCTTATTGATTGAAAATGTCGTGCAACGATCGTTGTCCAACATGGCGTGACAAATTTGCCATCGATCAAATGTGACACAAAATTTCAATCTATCTTAGTTCCGAATTTTTACGAGACTTTTCGGAAAGAAGACCTTTCTCGCAATTTGCCTTAACACAGTGCATGCTGTACAACCCAATATCCCTTTGCTTTACTTGAATTAAACCAGAACACTTTGTATCTCTTTTAATAATCTAAAGCTAAAGAGAAAAGCTGACATAAACATTTAGTGTTGTTTTTTCTCATTCTAAATTTTTCTCATTGCCTGTTCTTGATTCACATTTTCCTTCAAGTGTTATCTCTTGTCAAACTTTCGCTGTTTCCTCCCAAGTCACACCTTGACTGACCGGAAATTGCGTCGGAATCTCATTTAGTCGTTCAAGCGCAACTTTCTGTTTCGTGGCGTAATAAACATCCTCATCCAAAGCTTTGAACTATGGATTTAGTGAAGGGGTATTTATTAATACTTCTCGGAATTGATTTGTTTCTGTCGAGAACAGGTAAGTGAGAGAGGAATATTTGATAATTCTAAAGTTCATTAAGTGCAAGCACTCAATCGTATGTCGAGTTTCATTACTGGGTTACTACGGATAGTGGCGTTTCAGATTTATTCTGAACGTCAGACTGATCCAGCAATTTACTTTCGAGTTGAATTGATAGAAAATGAATTCTTGAGTGAAGAATCTTGAGATAGAATGCGTTCTGATTGATTACGACAAAGGCTTTTAAGACTTGCAAGCCGAGCGACGGACGGGGATGAAATAATTTGCAATGAGAAGGAAGTGGCAGGTTGCGTGTTTAACCATTGATGATCAAATTTCTGTATACTGTATAATGTTGGTTTAGTAATCATGTTAAATAACCAAACATCCTCCGTTAGCCTTCATCCAGTTGTAGCTATAAAGCTGTTTGCTTTGTATTCATCGCTGATCTCCACACAGTTGCGAAACGATTGTAATATATGGCGTGACTAACGTGACAGATGACGTCACATGACATGCAACGTGTAACGCAACCCAGGCGTGTTGGATGGGAAAATTAATGCATTATACATTGTACTGACTTTTACTTTAATCTCTGTTTTTAGTATATTACACTGCTTGCTTGTTTAAATGAAAGCTATGTGAATTAAAACGATTTGAGAGAGTCTTACATAATCTGACTTTAAGCGCTCGAAGGTTGACATTTGGTCGCTATTTCCTGGATCTCCTTCTGTGTCAATTAAATCCGCTTCAGAGTGGGGAATGATGATGATGATGATGATGATAACGATTTTCTCCAAGAAATATGATTTTCTTCTCGTTACAGTTAACCCAGTAAACAGTGCATTCTCTCACAAACACCTAAAGACACATTTCACTGTCACTAATTATTAGTCTTCTATGTAATTGTGTTATTCTAGATGGAGAGAGGCTATGTTCGTGTTATACCTTCAATAGAAGACAATGGACATGGCCAAATGCAAGGGACTCCTGTAAATCCAACAATGAAATACTCGCAGTGATGGAATCCGAGCAGGAATGGCAATTTATTAAAAATGAGATTCAAAACAAATCAGGCAACCCATATTATGAATGGTTTATAGGCTTGGAAAAAAATTCAACAACAAAGAGATGGTCTTGGATCAATGGTAAATCTTTGACTATTGACAAATGGTCTAAGATGCTCAACAATCCTGAACCACGTGATTCTTACGGGCTGATTCATAAGGAATATCCACCAGGATTTAAAGGATCATTTAGTACCTTTAGGGTCGACCTACGAAGAGGATGGATTTGCGAGAAAGAAACAGGTATTGATCAGTACCAGATAGACTAAAATGTATTTTTTAGTCATACGCCGTTGTGAAACACTAGTTTGAATTTTCTAAAGACTAAACTCACCCCCCCCCCAACCCTTCCCCTTCCTTTATCTTTCTTGTCCCAACCCACTCTTTCCGAAGGCCGCCTATTGCGATCACCTCACCACTAATAGTCCTTCACCATCAAGGAGGCAGACCGTGATCAGTCGCATATTTACTTAAAGTTTCGTAAATTATAGGGACGTGACATAGAAACTTTTTAACTCATTCGAGGTATTGAGTTAGCTTGAGAAACAGTACACTTCTCTAGAGTCAGCATCGGGATATCACTCGAGAAATGTATAGTTGTAGGGACAGTAGTTATGTTTCTTTAACAGCCACCTGTCGAGGGATTTGCTTCGTCCATCCTGTTCCGACAAGCACAAGTCCTCCTAAAACATCAGCTGGGACAAAAGCTGTGACTACACAAGGCAAAACATCATCTGGGACAAAAGCTGTGACTACACAAGGCAAAACATCATCTGAACATAAAAGCAGTGCTTTATCAGGTAAGATAACAATCGATCATGTATCATGATCATGTATCATGATCATGTCTATGCGAGACTTTCAAGCAGCCCTCTCTCTCTTTCCATTTCTCTCCATGTGTTATCCTGTTTCAGTGAGGTCAACCTAATTATCAGCTCGACTTTTATTTCTTTAAGCTTTGTTGACGGTTCAAACTTCCCCGACGACCAAATTTCCAGTTGTGACTAAGGTCGATGACATCAAGAAAGACACCAACTGCTTTTCCCATTATCTGGCAATCGTTATTTTATCAGCATTGTTGTTTATAGTCATGATCATCCTCGCTGTGGTTTTGATACTGCTTCGAAAAAAACAACCAGAAATAGGTACTCGGACTTTATTTGCATTTTCCTTTAAATTCAACTTGACTTTATGCCATCTCTATTATCAAGGTAATTTAGGGGCGAGCTTGATTGACATATCATTCAGTCATGATTCAACAACAATTCTAGAGATATATATGAATGTAATTGACAAAGAAACTAAATGTTAATAAAAGTAGTGAAAGAAGGTGAAAAAATAAACAAAGGAAACATTAATAATGGTAAATAACTAAAATAAAAAATAAAAAAAACAGAAAGATAAAGCGAGTTGTGGCGAAGAAATGAATTACACCCTCTAAGTCTAAAGTGTCGTGGACTTCAATGTTATGCTGCCTTGGAAAACTGAATGGTTCTGGACAAAATCATACTTATAGGATCATAAAATTACGCTGCAATAAATCCGAGTAAAATGACTGTCTTAGATGACGTGCTCAAAGGAAATGGTTGGTCACATCACCAGTAAGCTTCGCGACTACCTCTTCGCTGTCAAGTTGTTAATTTGTTAACCCAAAGTATCAAGTGTACGTATGTGTTCTACTAAAATGCTGCCGACAAATCGGAAGTTTGGCGTCATTTTGTTTTTCCAACAACCTAAATTGAAACCTTTCGAAGAAAACAAAAGTTCTTTATTTCTGTGTTTGCTGCTAACGATGGTATTTGATTTCATCCACCAGCCTCAAGAAACAAAGGTGTCAAAACGTAAGTTGCTTCTGTGTCACTTTTATTCGTCATTTATTCAGTCTGGTATACATGTAAATTAGGGCCGAGTGTATCTCTTAAACAATACATAAAAATTATTCGGAAGGAAAATATTTTTTCTGTGACATCCGTTTTAACTATTCACTCAGTTTGTTTTTGAGTGTAACAAAAAGTTTTCGGCCGTTTTGGGACGGTAGAAAACTTACCCAGAAATGCAGATACAGATGGCTCTATGCTTTAAAAAGTGACAAAAGTCAGAAAGCCGATGTAGCTGTATTCGCTTAAAAGCCTGTGGACAAGAGCCTATATAATATCATAGATTTGTGCTATTCCCATATTTGCTTACTTGGAAGCAGAAATGCTCGAAAAAGAGAGCTTCTAAGTATTGGTGGGACGATTATGGTGATATAACTTGCAGGACAAACATTTAATTAGCGCTTTTGATAGGCTGAAACTAGTTTTCTCATGTCTATCTATGCAGAATTCGTCATTCCTATCGAATTCATTCCATAGTAAAATTGAAAATTTCACGAAGGCGATCGACTCGATCGATACTGCGTTACACGGGAGTTTAGGCTCCGTTCTAGAACTCCGTAAATAATAAGGCATATAACCTCTAACCTTTGGTTAGTGTTTTTTGTGTTATTTTTGTTCTCTGGTGGCGATTCTAAGCCATTTTGTTGGATTTTAGCTGCGCTCTCATTCAACTATTGCCCACTGACTCTCTCTCCAAAATCGCGCGATTCTCAGACTAAACCACGTCTTTTTGCTTCAAGACTCTGCATCACTAAAGCCAAATACTTTTTGTTTAAGTTTATCAAAAAATATTTCATAAAAGTTCTGCCTTCGAGGGAACAATTCAGCGAGAATTTCAAATAACCGGCCAGTGCGAAGCCAATCGAGCCCGCAGCAAGAACTTCTCGTTACGACACGGGCTACCTGGACTCGAGTCAAATTCCCTGAGAGAGCAACCCCATGTCTGACTTACTAGACCAAGTACATCACGTCGGCTTATAATACACACTTATAATAAGCATTGTAAAATCATCCTTTTTTTAGAGATCTTGGGCCTCTGTAGCTGAAGGCCACAGAAAGAGGTTTCCAAAGAATGCTCTTAGGTTATCTAATAAGTTGAGTAGATATCACATTCATGAATATTCGCCAAATAAATATGGGGTGCTGCTCGTTGTTCGTTGTTTAAAGTTTTAAAAATTTTGTTCGTCTTACTTTTGCCGTCAGTCTAATTCCATTTTTAGAAGTCATTAATATTGAACATGGACCTTTTCACTATTTTCTTTATGTTTTTGTTTGTTTGTTTATTTGTTTGTTTTTAATTTTTTCTCTCTTTCCACAGGAGTCAACGAGACTTTCAAGAGAGCTTAGCATTAAATACTTTGAATATTGATGCCCGGCCAGAGTTTGCTTCGAGAAATGGAACCGGGATTGAGAGGCTCCGTACTGAACCGCTTGTCCAACAGGAGGGTGTGTACATTGCCCTGTCTCCGGAGTCAATGATGGTAATTATACTTACAACAAAATTAGAGTTTCTCAATATGAGCCTTATTCAAAAAGGGACTAAAGGATGTGCCATACATTGTACTTCCTTTTTTCAATTTTTTAGCTGTTCTTCTTTGCTCTCTGCATGTGCCCCTTTCCCTGCACTTATATTGCTACTCTGACGCACCTTGACTTTGGTCTTTTAACATAGAACTTTCCATATTACATAAGTTTTATTGTTTTACCCATTTACCATTATTTTTCATCAATTTTTTTACCCATTTAAATCCTTATTTTCCTTTATATCTGTTTCAAACTTCACCTGTTTGATTATGACCATTTCAGGAATGGCGGGTAAAGGGGTCTCATTTGGAAACAGGCAATGAGTTTTAAGCGCAGTGTCTAATAAAACATTCATTAGAAATGTATTTGAATGAATGTCTAATTTTCACTTGGCAGTGTTTATGGTTTCCTTCAATTTTTTTTCATTTGCACCGGCGATTTTAGTCGTGTTTTCCAGCATTACCAAGCCTGCCAAGTCGATAATAACACAATTTTTGTAACATATAACACTGAATATTTTGCAGACCTCTGAGAACGATGGTTCCCGAACGTACACTTCCCTTGTGAAATCAACAGAAGACAGTGACATTGAATATGTGAATCAAATAACTGCTGCTGAATATGTAAATGCTTGTTAAAGGATCGTTCGTAAGACGATTAGTGCTAATCCTAAGAAGCTGAGGTAAAATCATTCTACAGAGCTGGTATAGCTGCTGTCAGCTGATTTGAGAGTGTGCCAGTCCACGAGAGCACCAGATGCTAAATGCCATCTCACCGATTTCAGTTAAAATTTGCCTACCGTTGACACTGAGCTAGTTCAATCGCGCTTTGAGCTAATTGGTCCTCGAACTTATGTTCAATGTATATAGACGGTAAATTGATTGATAAGTAAATACATGAAAATTATGGAATTTGAATGATCAAGTAGTTTTATCAAGGCTATTATCTTATTGGTTCCAAATGCATTCTAAACTAATTGCAGTTAAAATAAATACAGTTAAAATATATCAAGCTATCCAAAAGGCTACCGACCATATATACACGAATAAGATAGAGACAGGAAATCAATGACCGGAAATTGCGTCTTTATTTTAAATGGTCGTTCAAGTATACCTTTCATACACTTTTGTGGCGTTTCAGATATCCTCATCTAAAGCATTGAACGATTTAGCGAAGGCGCTGGTATTTATACTTCTTGGAGTCGATTTGTGACTGTCGAGAGGAAGTATATGTGTAAGGAAACGTTGATGATTCTAAAGTTCATGAAGCTCAAGCTCTTGATCGAATGTCTGGTTTCATTATTTAGTTGTTTTCTAGAAAGTGGTGATCGATTTTAGATTTATTTCGATCATCAAACTGATTGAACACTTCACTTTCGCGGTGAATCAAGAGAATTTCGAGATAAACCTCAGGGTAAAACGCGTTTTGATTATAACAAGAATTTATCAAGAGCGACGGACAAGGATGGCATTTTTTTTTTTTTTGGAGTAGGAATTAGTGACGATGATAATGATCGTTACACGGTAGAATCTGGGTATGAGATTAGACAAAGACGTACACTGACCCGTTATGCAAAAAATGAGCTGCTGATAGATAATGGCATTCAAAAATGTATTCGAATCTTGGTTAAAGGAGAAAGTTTTCTATGACTTGAATGATCTGACTTTGCTTCCTAAAAGTACTGGTTGCGAGCAATTTGAAATTCCTAGCGAAATGATAAACAAACTTGTAACAGTCTCAGTCCTTGAAATGCGTCAACCACTTTAAAATCTTTAAACAATGAAATGACACAAATTAAAATTGTTCATTCAACTGTGCCGTTGAACTATTTAGCTTCATGTTATTCTATTCCAACTGTTTGATTTCCGCAATGGCCAATACCAAGTCACTTATTCAATTGTAACAAAATTAGGAAGGAAGTTAAAGTGTCAACCGCAAACCGTTTAACCGGAAGGAACAACCACTTGTTTTTGACCTTCACTTTATGTTTCATCGATATTGTTCGACACTTGAGTGAACTTCGGCCGCTTTAATTTCGCATCTTCCCTCTCTAGAAAGAGGAAGAATGTTTAAAACTTTTCCATTTTCTAAGTCTTCAATGTTTTCACAACCTACCCGTTTCGTGTGATCAAAATACCAAATTACGCAAAGTAAGACCCGAGAATAACCTGGACAGCTAAGGATGGCGAGTACTGACGTGAGTGGAGCCGACCAACTTGAATATCTATGCTAATTTTGACATGATATTCGAACCGTAACTTCGGTATGCTTCAGGTGTCTGTCTGATTTCTTTTCATGCTAGGCTGTAATGGAGATTACGTCTTGCTAACTTTTTTTATGGTTGGGGTTGGCTATCATGATACTTTACAGGCCCACCGAATAAAGGAAGGTAACTGTCCAATATTTCCGTGGTTTTGATTTTCAGTCGCAAGTTTTGAAAAATGGTCTGTTTGCATAACTCGATGGTTGAAGGAAACTACTTAAAACAGTGGAGGGAACCCTCCTGAAGTAGATGAAACCATCAACCTCGTGCCTAGGGCTTTTTAAGATAGCCAGATGTTTCTTCAGGGTGACTGCAATTATTGAAAACTGACAGAGAGACTCGTAAAGTTGATGTAGACACTTCATGGAAGACAGCTCATCATCAGGCCAAAGGGCAGAAAGAACAATGAACAGTCAGGCATGGGTGCTTTAATCCTTTATACCCTAAGAGCGATAAGCATCTAATTTCTTCCAACACTATAACCCCTTGAATCAACTTTTAAGGTTGTGAGAATAAAAGAAATGATTGTGAACTCAAAAGTTCTTGATTATTAAACAAATTCTCCTTGTAATTGTCATAGGACATCTATGAAGGATTGTAGGAAGAATTTGCATACTGATGACACGGTGTAAAGGGTTAAGACACCCACATTTCTTAATGAGAAAAGGAGCTCAACAAGAGTAGAGTTAAAAAAAAACGTAACGATATCAGGTAGAGGAAGGAGTCTCCACACAGGAACATGTGGCTATCTCTCCTTGTTCGTGACGGGAAGTATTTACTTGAGTGTTGTTCACTGCCTGTGGATTGACTTCCTTTAATTTGTGTCCTATTAAGTTTGGAACGCGGAATATTATCGCATTGGGGTCCAGTCAGTGACAGATCTTTCCATACATTTGCAGTCCGGGTGGTGAACAGAATCAGTTGCAGTTGTTTCGAAAGCTGATCAGTACAGTAACACGTCTGCCGATAAAGGAAACAGTAAGTATGATTCAGGCCTAGTTTATAAGCAACGCTAGTGGTCAGCGGAAAGGCACTTTCAAATTATGCAAGCTTCTTTCCCTTTTCCCTTCCACATAAAATTCCCATCTTCATAAACCTGTGAATTCTACAAGATGCTTAGAGAAACTTTAAGCATTCATCCCAGTGATCTGGCCTGGTCGCCTTGACTTTCATTTTTCTGAAGTTCACAGTTTGCTCACAAATCACCCTGTTTAAAGAAAAAAATTGTAGTTGGTAGATTGTAATTGTAATCGTACTTGGTTGACCTACACTTGTTAGTTCTTGCCAAGCCTGTTCTCTTAGCTTGACACTCGCTGTCTCTTATCTCGCCTAAACCTAAATTGTTTTAAATACAATCTTAATCTTAGCTTTCCTTGTTGGTGGTCCACTTCGAGAGGTTTTAAAATTCTGCATTTTGACGCCATCTAAAGTAATGCGTGCACAACGGTGCGCTGAGGACGGGTTACAATTTCCGTTTGGTAATGGTGACGCACTCACCCAGAAGTTTGTGTTCATTTAATTATGTAGAAATTGTGTTCTGGAACAGACGTTCCATATCTGTGGTCTAAATTTTATGGTTGATTAGATCCCATATCTCAAGGACTGAACAACGCGCTAAAATTTTCTTTCCCGTCTCAAGAACTTGGTGTCAGATCAAGATAACGTCTATCTGATAAGTCGTAGTATTCTCATTTCCTGGATAAATTATGAAAATCATAGGGAGGAGTTACATATTAAACACTTCTGGGAGTTAAAAGGCTAACATGGACCATATGCAATGTCCTCGTGTTATATTCTTTCTTGTGATAATTGGTGTTCGCCAAATGAAATGGAAGGTGAATATAACCCAAAGCAAATGTTTGGTATCGTGTGAAGTTGGATTAGTACAAATAGGTAGTTCGTTTTGTGAAATGACAATTTCCCTTTACGTGGGCTTGACGTAAGTGACTAGTTTCAACCCTGAAAGAATAATATTCTTAATAAACCATAGGGAAATCAGTCAGGTGCAAATCTATTAAGGAGGGAGAACATTTTTTTTTCTGTAAAGACAAGGGGGTAATATGTTTCGACCACTGGTTTTAAACTGGTATCTCGCGTAGATCCTACAAGTTTGGATCTAAAAGCTGGTACGGCTCTGTTGGTGTTTGGAACTAATAATAAGTTTTTAAACTTTCAGACAACATGACGTCTAAGAAAACTGGTTTGGCTTTTTCTGGTGGTGGCATTCGGTCAGCGGCACTATGCTCTGGAGTCCTGCGCAGGCTGCTAAAGGATAACGCAAAAGTGGACTACCTGAGCTGCGTGTCAGGGGGTGGTTATACAGGCACATCCTTTCTGGATTGGAAATATAGAAAAGAGGAAAAAACAGAGGACAGCGAACAATGGCATGAAGAGTTCTTTGAAAACATGCGACAAAGAGCAGGTTATTTTTGTAACTGGGAGAAGCCATGTCAAGGAATCCTTGATGCGATTTTGATGTTCCTCCTCGTACTCACTGTCAGCGTCATTGAACCGATTATAATACGCGGATCATACGCATTTCCACTTGCCTTTGTCATCGATTACCTCTTCGGAAAGTTACTTCGAGCAAAAGTGAATTGTGATCACGTTGCATCAACCTCTTCTCCAAGTAACCCAAACGCTACGGCGCAAGAAATCCGGAAACGCTGTCAGAAAACCGTAGTTTTCTCTATGATTTCCCTGTTTTCAGTCCTGCTCGTGTTATTTGTCATCTTCTTTATTCTGTCGCAAACGTTATCCAGGAGGAAGTCTAGATATTTCAGACTTTTCTCACTAATTTCCTTCTTACTTCTTTCTCTTACTTTCCTCCCATTTGCAATCCACGATTTTTTCATTGAAATCCCCCTGTGGAGTCGAGCGATCATCGTAGTAATTGGTGTGGTTCTATGGTTCCTCCTACCTCTGTTGCGGGACAAAACGTCCTACGGCATTCTTATCTATCTCTATCCTAACATCATCTATTGGAAAGTGTACGAAGCCAAGGTTGTTGGTGTTGTGTATTCCGATGGGCTGTTTAATAAGCTGCTCTTTGCCTCCGGCTTTATTATGTGGTTTGTTCCCTACCTGGCACAATCACGGAAAAGCCTCAGCCATGTCTTCAACAGGTAAGACTAAAAAAAATTAATGTCTATCCGCAGAAAAGAAAGATAAGGTGGGTACTGGAGCAAAGTGGCCCCCCCAGCCGGAGCTTATCCCGGCTATCTTAGCATGACTAGGAGTATGACTACTTCCCCCAGGAAAGGATTTTAGTCGATCACAACGTTATCCCCAAAAATTTTATCAGGCTTCCCTGACAATTCGCTGGTACCCTTTTCTATTCTTGTGTGGAGAGAGGGACTATGATAGTTAAGTGTTTCGCCCAAGAACACACCACATTGACACGGCCAGATCTCGAACCCAGACCTCTCGATCTCCAGAATTCGAAGTTCAGCGCACTACCATTTAGGCCACAGCATTTACCATATCTGCAGAATGTTTACCATTAAATGATAACCAACTTAATAACTTTTGACCCTACCAATTTGCAGATGGAGACTTCAGAAGGCATTTTACTCAAAGGAAAGTTTAGCTACCGAGGGATGTCTGAAAATACTCCATGACATTTTCTGCTTTTATGGACATGTTTGAAGAGAAAACAGAAGCAGCAATCTTTGGAGGATGATCCAGCGAAAAGATCTTTGAACCTGGCAGATCTCAGCGATCACCACCTTGAGCCTAAATATATATCAAACATGACCATCCACAGCTGGAAGAAAAAGGAAGATTCTGATTCAGATGATGATCTCCTGACAATGTCGCCTACCACAATAGAACGCTGGAAGAAAGAGGGAGATTCTGATTCAGATGATGATCTCCTGACATTGTCGCCTACCACAATAGAACGCTGGAAGAAAGAGGAAGATTCTGACTCAGTTGATGATCTCCTGACAATGTCGCCTACCACAATAGAACGTTTAGATCGAGATCCATTTAAACATAAGCTGAGGCCTCGAGATATAGAGTTGTCAGAGGCCATGGCGACGTCTGCAGCAGCGATTTCCAGATACGATGATAACTTCGAGGTACTCCGCCTTTCCACGATTCTTGGACTCGAAATGGGAGCCACAGTGATCAGTAACCTCGAGGCAATTAAAAAAGAGGGATGGCTCATGAAGGTAAGAGGGATCAGCTTACTTTCATCTTACAATAACTCCAACAGGACTGCTGTAGAGTTTTGGTCTTCCCAGGGAGTTTCTCTCTCAGAATGATATTCGTTTGGCAAGGAAATACCATGCTGAGTGTACCCCAATGCAGTTGGGATCAGTTGCTCTGACGGAACAGGAGGAGGCAGCTTCGGGAAAGGCAGGATTTTAAAGGAATCATAGGGTTTTCAGGGGGGAAGAGATCAGTCGTGGCCAACAGATTATAAAGGACAAACATTACTTGTCTTCCCATAAAGCCTTGTGGGAAGATCTGGTAAATTTTATTGTGACATCTCCAAAGTCTTTCCAACCACTCCCCCCATCCCCCCCTCCCCTTCCCCCTTCCCCGTGATAAATAATGACCGATCTCTAAGCATAATATTTGCTCGGCAAGTATATATCATGTTGAAACAGAGTAACAGTAAGGTGACTTCCTTGATTCTGTCATTAATTAATGCGTCAGGCTTGCATGTATCTTTTTCTCTTTACAACAGCTCCTCCCAATTCTCATCAACATTCTCCGTGGTCTTCCATTGATCGCTGTACCAGCAGTTTACTATAGCAGAGGAGATGTGTGGTCAATTAAAGCAGGAGTATTCACATTCTTTGCAATTCACCTGATGTTGGCTTGTATTGGAGCTTTCGCTGTTACAGGAGGTGAGACCCCAAGCTTATGAGAGAAGATAGCCAGGTAAGGATTGTATAAATCTTAGCACCTTGCGATGGTGTGGATAGACCCAAACCTAAATACTCATAAATGTCAATCTGAACAATGGGAAATATTCGAAGGAGCCTGGGAGAACTCGTGGTAAATTGTTCAATGCAACCAGCCTTAAGGGCAAGAAAAATAAGCACGAAAAAATTGGTTTTCCTAACTGATTAATTCAGAAGGTGGTCCAGAATTTTGAGTAAAACTAAAGCAACTCTTGCGTTCCTTTGACACACCACTGGAATCGCTCTAAATGATAAGTTGAAGAAACCCAAAACGTCCATGCCTCAGTTATGGCGACCAGATTAATCCTGATCGGAAGTTAATTGAATGAAAGCTTTCTATAATTATATATAATATATATGATCATTGTGGTTACTTTGTAAATCGTCATACGACTTGAGCCCACTCGAATCACAGAGAGGGATAAAATTCTCAGCTTATAGTTTGAAAACGTCAGATTTAGAATCTCTTTATGGTGGTCCATTTACATTATCAACTCAGTTTACAAAACCAAATCATCTTGTAATACCTTCCACCGATGCAGCATCACGGTTTCTTTAGAAACTTACCCCCTTTAAAAAAGTATATATATATGTTATTTGCCGGCTGGGAGGTCCGTATGGTGAAAAACTGTGACCGAGGTCTTGAAAATACTGCCCGAGGCCGTAGGCCGAGGGCAGCATTTTCAAGACCGAGGTCACAGTTTTTCACCATACGGACCGACCCTTAGCCGGTAAATAACATATTTATTGTTTTTAAACTTGACGAAATTCTTTCTGAAAGAACCCGAATGACTTATGGCTGTAAATACGGCAAGATCTTCCATAAACTGAACAATTTTTGAGTGAGTAAATGGTAGTTAAAATAGAGGTGATGCAAATTTAAGAGAGATGCCTCAGCGAAACATTTTCATTTCTGTAACGATAAAGGTGATTTAAAAGGCTTCCAAACAAACTTTGAAACATTATTTTTACAAGTATCTGTCACAATATGACACCTGTCAATTAGAGAGCGCGCAAGAAAAAAAAAACCGTAGGAACATTTGAAAACCAACAGAACTAGTTTGGCAAGGACTGTCACGACAATGTTTTCTTAAAAATCAGTTAATGATCTAACGGAAAGTATTATTTACTCTCATCGACCATTCATTCATGTACGAAGATTTATCTCTGTTCATTAAGTAAACGGCGAGGAAAGTAATTGTGAGTAAATTCAATTTTTTATTTTGAAATTGTGAGAGTTTGCTCGTTTGTTTGCTGTAATGGCGTGTTTAACTCTGATCTTTCCTTCACAAAAACTAAATTCGAACGGCACACTCCAACGAGACACAAGGGAATTTAATGCAGCCTTTTCTCAATTTCTTTAATTTCTGTTGTGCAATTTAAGGTACAAATGTCCAAATTGAACGGAATTGGAAAGACTCACCAGGAGCGTATATTTGTTGTAGAACTTAAATTAAAACTTCGCTCGCTTTTTTTTTTACTATGAACAAATTGCTCGAGAAAATTCAGATATTAAATGAATGAAAGTTCCATCGTTCAGTTTAACTGTAACCAAATACCTCACGTTTCAACTTTCTGGGTACTTTTTGTGAACGATTAAAATTAATTGCAGACGGTTTTTAGGCCGCTTGTCAACCAACGTAATGACACTATTGTTTATACAAATTCATTCTGAAACCAATATTTTTCTGTCAACCAAAGTGATTTGATAGAGAGAAAAGGGAGGATTCATAAGTTATTTATCGGCTTGAAGTAGTGACCGACGTGTTTGCTTAAAAATACTGCCCAGCCGGAGAACGAGGTATATTTATGAAAAATGACAACGAAAGTTGGGATGTACTCGGCGACTCACGAAAGCGTTACCGTGGCCCGTGGGCAGAGATAGGAAAATACTGACCGGGTAAAGAACCAATCAGATTGCAAGATTCGTTACCGTGCCCTCTAAAAAAACAATAAATTATGTTATTTTACCAAGGTGGTTCATCGTGCACGTGTCCTTTGTGCAGTTCGTGAGAGAGGGCCTTAACATTGAAAACATCGGACCCATGCCTCCTCCCGTCATGCTTCTCAGCGATGGAGGCCACGTGGAAAATCTTGCTATTTTGCCATTGTTAAAGAAGAAACTCAAGAAAATTATTGTGGTGGATGGCGGTTACTATTCCAATGAGATGAAGTATGGAAAATACCTACTGAGAGCACTGATGCTGGCTCGTAGAGACCTGAACTGTTCATTTATTGGCCAGGGCGGTCGTGACGTCATTTCAGACATGTTGGAGAATTTCGTGAGGCTCCAGAAACCAGATGAAAGAAAACCACGACATTTCAGGTACCTTGAGTTGGCGCAAGAGATAATGAGTTCCCATTTTTTCTACTGATTTAGGATAGCGAATCTATTCTTGGTTCTCGGATCCATGCTAAGGTTTGTGTCTCGCGTGAAGCTTGGACCGAGTTCACCATGTGCAATTATCTTCAGCTAGTCTTTTTTGCTTCTTGTTGTATCACTGTCTCTTTCATAGTTTTGAAAGACGTTCTACACGACACAAAAATTACCACTGTAACAAAACTTCTTTAATGGCATAAAGTCAATGAAAGCTGGAAGATCTGAAATTCAAACAAGTTTTTAATTTCTTGATTCAAAACAATCATTTTTTTATCCATTGTTTCTTTTTTTCGCCAGATTTAAAGTTGAATACTAAGAAAACGACCACAAAGTTGGTGAAGGCGAAATTTTGTTCATTCGACCAAGAGATCCGCGAAAAGGTGAAGAGAGCGAGGTCAAAACTTGGGAAGAGTTTGGTTTCCATCTGGACGCACGTGACTGGGGGAATAGTCCATATCTGAGCGAAGAAGACGTCGACGAGTTGACGTTCTGTTGTTGTGCATGTTGTAACAAAAGGTCCCACCTGAGCGGTTTGTCTGAGCTCCTCTGCCACAAGTTCCCGAATCACAGCACAGCTAATCAATTCTTTACACCTTTAATGTTCTCCGCCTATCATCGTGAAGGCTTCCGAGCATGCGTTGAAGCGGAAGCTGCTGAATTTCTCAAGGATAACCACGATGTCCCTGAAGTGTGATTGTTTCTCAACTGAGAGTGTGTGTATGTAGCCAACCCTTTCACTCCCAAGAGGTCATTAGTAATTCTCCTCACAGCCTGCCTTACGATTCTTTTGATTTTAGTTCTGAGAATTTGATATTAGATCAACTAATAATCTCCTTGCTAAACTCTTTTCTTATTCTCATCACTTGTCTGCTTGATCTTGTAGTGATATCGTAAGGAGAAATTGTAATTTGATCACTTGGGGGAGTTAAAGGGTGGTAGGTTTGTGTACATAGGTCAGATGGTATGCAGAATTAATTTTGCAGGCCTCCGGTTTTTAAGGCTATCATTATTCCTCTTGGGTTTATTTTTAACTTATTGTCCATGTTCAGTATATATTGGACACAAGAAAGTCTAGTCTCGGTAAGAGTTAAAGAGACAATCGCTTCTGTGTGACCTGTACTTCCTGTGTGATCAATATTATTTGACATTTGAGAGAACATCGGCCGCTTTGCTTTAGTTTTAGCCTTTCTCTAATAGTAACAGCGGGTAAAATTTTCTAATAATAATAAAGTGTGCGTAGTATCAGTAATGGAATCCTTTTATTGATGGTCAGGGGATAAAAGTTTTGTGAGAACGGAGGCTCTACCGTCACTTCGGATGTCACGTTACTGTTCTCGCGTTACATGCCGATAAAGGGCTGCAAAGGAACCTAGAAAGGCTAAAGGTTTTCAATCCCCTAAAACCGCCTGCGTGGGAGGCTACAAAAAGCAGCACAAAAGTTGACATTCTTATTTAAGCATGAGCCAGGCACGCAGCCTTTGCCCTTTGTTGTCGTTTTTACTGCGACCCCTTGATGATATCTGGACATTCTTAGCCTTGCCCTGTCCTGTAATAGTGACCTTTGATTTCTTGTTCAACGACCAATTTATTACCCGGTACTTAAAACGTTTAGTGCATTAGGCGCTATTCCCAGTTAACACATGAAGCGGATTAAGAGTTTGACTCTTAAGACTCAGCGCTTAATCCATTTAAATTCATCGTGAATTTTACCGAGGAATGTGCCTTTTTAAGCGTGTCCAGGAATTCAGATGCTGTTGTCATATTGGTGAGCGTATCATCTACATATCTTCGATAGAAAGAAGCGAGTTTGCCCCCTCGCTTAAGGTTTTCTTCGATGTGGGACATGAACACATTAGCTAGTAAGGGATTAACACCATCCGTCTGCTCGCACAGGGCACCATTGAACTAGAATAGTTGTTCTTTGGTAGCTACACTGAGAAGGTCAATAAGATAGGTTTTGGTGAGGTTCAAATCGTATGTTGTATTAAAACAGTTCTTTGTGAAAGCTCAGTTCGCGAGAACCTCTACCGTTTCATCTAAGGGTACGTTAGTAAACAGGGAAGATACGAAACCAAAATATCACCGTTAGCGATTTTCAAGTTGCGAATCTCGTTCGCGAATTGAAATATGTTAGTTACTGTGTAACAATTCAAGGACAAGGGCGTGAGGCTAGTGTCGAGACATCTTGCCAAAGTGTAGTTGTATGTTTGTGTTGCTGATAGCGTAGGGTGCATCGCCAAGCACTACTCGTGCGTTTTTGGTAAACCATACAAATGCACTAATCTGGGGCCTGTAGGGCGGTCCGTATGTGCTGTAGACTTGAGAAAGATTCTACGGACGATGGGATTTAAATCTTTTTAGAGACCACGATGGAGTCTAAATCCATTTAGAGACGAAATCTCAGCAGATATTGTGAGAAACAAACCAAAGGATCTGAGCCTAAAAGGACTTACCACCATCAAGCCTTTGTTTGTGAGCCGAAAAATTGAACACGAACTAAATGTTAAAGAAACAAAACCACTAATTGTATATCAGCAGTCTGTTGTTTATAGTTTTCAATGTGACCTGTGCGATGCGGGTTATGTATATTACTCGCGTGGACATTTACATAATCGTGTAAAAGGACATAAATAACAATTCTCCGCCATTCCCAAACACTACAAGAACGTGCACGGGACAATGCCTCATGACCTGCTAAAGCGTTTCAAAGTGCTCAACTGAGAAATGCAGAAATAAATGTGACTGTTTACTGTACGAAATGCTTCTTATAAGAGCTTCACCGAAAGCCAAATCTCAACATGCAATCAGACTCCATTTGGGCGAAAGTATTTTCATAATCTTAGCACCCTTTGATGTTAACTCTTCGCGTCGAATGCTGTAATTTGCATGATCTTAGATATCTTACTTTGATAATGGAATCATGACTACTCCGAAACGTCGGATTTTATTGTTCATTTTTACCGTTTTATGTTTAGAGAAGTCTCTTTTAATACGAATTTCATATGCTGATCCAAAAAGCCACCGAATCCTGCGTTAGCAGAAAAACTGGACTGGTAGAGCTGGAAATACGGATGGAATGGCAACTAGGACAGAGTTCTATCAACCAGTTTCTCTTTGTGTATTGTGTATACGTTGTTTATGCTTGCGATGCGCAGACAAATTGTATTAAGATCTTAACTTCGCTGAAGCAAACCGCTGAATTTTTTAATGCATTGGGCGAGATTTACAAAGCCTTCTCAGTCCATGAAAGGCACCTGGCGTACAGGCTCCCTAGTATTCAAGAGGCGGTCGGGCTGGTCAGCGACACTCTTCAGTTATTGCGCAGGAATGAAACTTCTATCCGAGACGAGGTCGCCAATTTACCAAAAACCCTCAATGGCCCACACGTTAACAGTATGATAATAATACTGATAATAATAATAATAATAATAATAATAATAATAATAACAACTTTATTTAAGGAGGGTAACACATAACAGTAATTCAACTGATAAACTAGTGGCCCTCGATCCTAAAAGTACCATAATCAGAGTGAAAATATATAAAATGTATGTAAAATGAATTCGAGGATTATAAAACAGGTCCATAAGAACGCAAGCTAAAAACTACATAAAGTAAAATATGCCATATGGATCGGGTTAAAATACAATATGCCGCTTGGGTCGCCTCGGTTTCGCGATTGAAACGAGGGCATAAATCTCGCCTGCAGGCGAGATTTAATTTACTATAATGACCAGTTCGTGAGTGTAGTTCTGCATTAAATTTAAGTATATCGTACATATATGAAGGACAGCTTCCTAGTAAACGCTTAAAAACTAAAACGCTCTTATTTAACTTGACTTCGTCATAAAAAGGAAGCCACTCTAATTTCTTAGAGTTTCACGTGGCATCTAAGACTGTTGTGTCTGTTGAGATGCTTAGAATACGCCTTGAAAACCTCCAGAAAGTCTCAGAATTATACGGATATGACTCTCTTAACCTGTTGAGTCGCATGACACTAGACGTGGAGAATATTCACTCGGTTGTGCATCACAGAGATCCACTTTGCACAGAGTTGAACTACGCGAGAAACTTTGGAAACGCAGCCAAGGAAGGCTTGAAGAGGACAACCCATTGGGCAACGTACTATTTATGGCAGCCATACCAGTAATTCAACCGTTAGCACCTGATACCGATAGCACCACAGAGCGTAGAATAGACGAGGGACTGGGCTAAAACATTTGGTGCTGCAGTGCGTCAGCGTTCTATCAGACAGGAGAGGACAATGGCAAGAGCTGGAACTCTCCCATCGTACCTCTATCAGAGTGAAATTCAGCCGGGTGAACCTGTCAGCCTCGAACGCTCTGACCTCGAGGAGCAGCAAGAAAAAAGCGGACAAGACGAAGAGGAAGATGGGATGTTAGATTACGATTCCCCCAAGCAGTGATGAAGAATCGGCCGACGACGAGAGCGCATGTGATGTCGGCGAGATTCCATCTTTCAAACGAGAGGCGAATTTTCTCCTCGTAAGAGTTTCTCGCTTCTGAGAAAGTATTCGCTTCAACAAGCACACTGGGAGCTGGTCTTTTTGATGGTTCTAAATAAACCCTCCAATAGTGAATAAATGACCGCAAATATATGAAAATCATATGAATGTGAACTGCGGTTGAAGAAACGAATATGAAAGCGATCCTCGCAGTTATGAATATTACTTAACTAATAGGCCCTTTAAAGTTGAGGTATTGGACTAACAAAATATTTATGAACGGGATCGGGATTCACCGATATAAACCATCGGGATTACGGGATTAAGAGAAAATTTTAGTCGGGATCGCGGGATTGAGGAACCCTATTGGAGACCCTCATGAATATCAAGCGATGTAAAGTCATCCTACAGAGCTAGTAAAGCTGCCGTCAGCTGATTTGAGATTGTTTCCACGAAAGCACCAGGCAGTCATGCTACATGCAATCTCACCGATTTCAATGAAACTTTGCCTACCCCAACACTCAGACAGTCAAAATGGTTTCCTTTTTGGTTATTTCCTGGAGGATATAAATCCCCCGTTTTTTCTTGGTTTTCACTAAGGAAATCGTCTCAAAATACCTAAATCTATGAATATCTCACTGCAATGGTATTTGAACGATTACTCTGAGAGATTGCATATATATTGTTACATCTTTAGTGAATGCACGACGCAAGTATTAGTCAATTTGATTGACAGTTTGTTAAGGCAAATACATGACAGTTTTTTTTTTTAACTTTTCGATTCATCCAAATATTTGATAACATTGAGGTCAAATATCTACCCCATCCAGAAAGCTGCAACAATAATATAATTTCCCTATGTAATCAATTATTTCATCTCTAAAAACCATCAAAAAAAAAAATGGGGCACGCCATAATTTTGTCTTGGATGCCTTTTGAAATTTACTACTATGACAGGCTTCTCTTAACTACACCTGCCATGCAATTCTGGCTCTAAGCAGTCACTTAAGAGAATAAAACTACATTTTATAGCTCTCTATACGAGATAGTTGATCAAGGAAGCTAAGAAACGTAAACAACATTCGAGATATTTCACAGGAATGGAAAATTTAACGTTTAGGGAGAAGCAAATAGGCGACCTGTTGATGGGAAAACTGTAGCGTAATTTTTTCTTTCGTTTATTACTTTGAAGACTTGCTGAAATCAACAAATATGGTATTTGTATGGCACAAAACATTAATTAGTCTATCATTTGATTGTTTATTTTCATTTTCGCACAGTTAACAATTAGGAAACTGTAACGGGAGAGGATATTTTCAAGTCACATGTCGAGTGCTCATTTCAACAACCGGCGTCAGGAGTTCTCTGATGCATTATAAAAATTCATACACGCAATATAAACAGTGGAATTCCTGATCCTATTGAGGAGTTTTAATTGCTTGGGATAAATGTGGACTAATTTGCTGTCTTTGCTTGTCACGTTCATCCCCTGTTTATAGACCTCACTTCCTTATTTTATTTGTTCATTTCTCATTCAGCTGAGAGAAATGTCACGATAGAGATACTTTAAAATCAAATACAGACCAAGATATTTTAAAATCGATTCAGATGGTAGTAGAAAATTGTATGTCGTGTTGGGCTAGGAGAGAAAGTCAGGAGTAATGCCAATGTTGGCTAAGTTCAAAAACAGAGCAACCATTTGGAAACTCAGAAAATCAATTACCTTGAGCATCTCTTTGTAGAGCCCCCAGAATAGGGCAAGAGAGAAACGAGATGAAATTTAGATTAAGCTTGGACCAGGAAGTTTCTTTAAAAAGCCTTAAATCGTGGCTCATATCATGGCTAATACCAATCATTTTTATTATAAAATTATCCATTGTAAACAGAATTAATCCAAATATCGCTTAAACCGAGTTCACTGCAATTGTTTGGCTTCCTAGCACCTCGATGACTCGTTCATCTCGATCACAGCATTTTCAGCATTTCACACCGACAGTCTTGATAAATATGCGAATCCAACGTTTTTCAGCTAAACTGCCATCCTTAATTTAATCCCCTTACGTTTATTCCTGACAATTGAAAAAAAGGGAAAAGATAAGTGACTAACTTAAACAATAATATGAATATATATATATATATATATATATATATATATATATATACATACATGTTTAAACCAAAAAATGTCTAGTGATAACATAAACGCCACTAAAGCGTCTACATAGAAAGTACTCTCATTTATTATCAGTCAATGCTTAAACGAAACTTTCATTTTCATTCAGCAAAACACTGTATAATTGGGTAGAAAGTACTGAAAGTAGTCTGAGAAATCTCAGATTCTTTTAAAGCAAACACAAAAATACTTATACTGATAAAGCTCTGAAGGAAATTGTAGAAAAAGGAAATGAAACTGATTTACGAGAGCTGATTTCCAAACTGAAAAAATCAGTTGTTAAAAGCTTATCATAGAGTAAAACGCAGATTATGTTTCGGATGCTACTGAATTTTAAAAAATGAGAAAAACTGATTCTTTAGTTCAGCCGTAAATATCGAAAAGAATATTTAAGGAGGAAGCGTCAGATAAAGAGTAAAACTACATTGGTGCTTAATACACGTGCGTGTGACTGGTTTTGACAGTCTTGTCTTAGCTCGACTTGGACGAAATTACCTGTTTGCAAGTGCGGAACTGAAGCGCCTGATACACATATCATACCGCGATGTGTAAACAATTTTTTTTTTAAAGCTTGAGCAGTGGGAGACAATTGTTTGTTGAAATGGAGAAAGTGTGTTTTCTGATATATTCTGCTCTTCTTGTGCTAACTAGAACCATTTACGTAAAGAGTGATGCTGGTAAGTACAATCTTTAGACAAACATCTACATGTTTTTTTCTTCTTTTTCTTTTTTCCTTTTGAAAGCTGATTATTAAGTATGCTTGCTTGTTAAGAGAAAAAAGGATGATACTATAATTTGCCGGACAAATAGTGCCTACCACACTTTAGATATCGCAATATATTCAGACTGTTCCGGCGAACGCTTGGTCATTAACATTAACGCCGTCCGTTGGAACGGCCGAACAAAACACTGCATGCTAGAATTTAAGTCTTAACCAATTAATATTCGATTCGGTCGTGTCAGTTGGTTGTCGTTCAGCAGTCGCAGAGTTCGGACAAAAACTGTACGTTTAGTGCCTGTGTTTTCGTTTTCGAATTTTATAACAGTCGTAGAATTTATCTTCGAAACACAGGCACCACGAAACTGAAAAAATCAGTTGTTTTTCAAATTTACAATCGATGCAGCCATTTTTGGTAAAAAAAAAAAAAAAGCCGAAATTAAGGTTTTGTGTTGCTCAAGGGAGCTGGTAGAAGAAATAGTTCAATAAAATTAACGCGCAACAGGCATTGTGCTTGTTCCACACATTAGCGCTTAGGATCCAACATTAAAATAAACCTAAAATGTATTAAGAAGAATACTTATTCGACAGATCGGTAAGGAGTGGAACTTTGAAAATGGGGCAAATATTCTTCGTATGAAGCTAATCGCATAACAAACGAAAGACAACAAATAAAAAACGAAAAATGTCGCGTACCCAAGTGTAGGGAACAGTAAGTGTCAACCACAGCATGCAAACCTTGATTTTCTCAGCTTTATTCACAAACCAAATATCGCACACATGCGGTGAAAACTGCGTAGCAAATTATGATTGCGTAATTAGAAACAAGGCTAAAGAAATTACAAGCAAAATATAAGTCAAGAAAGGCAAAAGGCGATCAATATGTACATTGGTAACTCACGTCTGATCCTGCGTGAAAAGAAAGGTGAGCAAATAACTCCGAAAAGGCAACTCCGGTGACTCCAAAAGGAAAACTCCAACTACTCCGATACTGAATACTCCGACCACTGAGCGGTCACGCAAGCGATTCCTTATTTAAGCTAGATTGACAGCTAAATCACATGGTACAATAAGCTCCGATTAATGATTAAAAACATGAACAATGGAACGATAAAAAACGACAATAAAAATAAACAAAGCTGCAATGATTGAATTATATATGGAAACAAAACACGAATTCTAAAGTTTCTTTTCGCCACATTATGGATACTTAAATGTTCATCACAACAAAAAACAAGAAGCAAAATACAAAACAAAACAAGGAAAACAATAAATTAATTCCAAAAAGAGCTGTTTACATTCGAATACAGTTGAATAAACGTTCACCTAAGTTGGTTTGGATGCTATTTTATTCCAAAGAATATTAGTGTCGGAGCAGTTTGTTTCTACTTCTAAACTTGCTCCTTAAGTGTTATCGGCTGATAAGTTCAACAGTTAATGGATAGGTTGTGTCTTTGTTCAATTCTACATTCAGTTCCCGTGAAGAACTTCAGTGGTTCCAGCTGCATTTTCTATATGAACAATGGTAACTGGTACAATTGGGAAAGAAGCAAAACAATATGCGAACAGTCTGGATATAACTTTGTTTCTATTGAGAGTCGTGAGGAGTGGAACTTCCTGAATTGGACCATCCAAAAAGAGAATACCATTGATTACTTCATAGGTTTGTGGAAAGATACATCAACTGGAGTGTGGAGATGGTTAAGTGATAACAGCACAGTCGATGCGTCCAATAAAGGACATTGGCCCTGGGCAACTGGACAACCTAACGGCGAAAATTTTAAACAGAATTGCGCGCTAATGTACGGAAATTATGAATATAACTATGGGCGCTATAATGATGTCAGCTGTACTTCACCCTTATCCCAAGCAGGATTCATATGTGAATTCAAAGGTGGAGGAGGTAATAGACCCTTAATTCACATTACACCAAACTGAGAATAAGAATAGGTCAGTCGTATTACGGCCCAGTCCTACTCTTAGAAGTCAGTTACACCATGGAAGATATTGAAGATTACATAACACTAGATAGACCGTGAAGTCACTTTGGATCCTAATAGTGAGCCAATAAGGACTTCTTGTTACACAATTTTCTGAATAATTTTGATATATCTATCCATTCATTTATTTATAGGTTTCTCTTTTTTTCCATATATTGTTACCATTGCTTTGCGCTCCCTTTAAAAATGGATAGACAATCACAATATTACAATGACAAGTGAATTTTCATATTTTTGTCTAGAGAAAAAATCCGCGAAGACGACGGCGTCCATCATAACAGGTAACTGTTGGCGTTGTAATTGTTGAAGGCTTGACCTATAAAATGAATACCGCTTCGAATTCCTATTAGTGCGCTAAACACCAATAAGCGATCAAATCTGCGTTATTAGCGAGTAAGTAAGTAAGGAAGATACTTAATGTTATTAGGGTAACACTCAACAGTAATTCAAATTACTGAAAAACCTGCGGCCCTCTTAAAATGAACTATAACGCAATCAAAAACCTACACCTAATAAAAGAAGTTAGAGATTTTTTGTTTTGTTTTGTTTTGGTTTGGTTTTTTTTTTTTTTTTTGTTCTGTCTTTTTGTTGTTTGTTTGTTTGTTTGTTTGTTTTTTCGGGAAAAGTTATTAAGTAAATATATGCAAATTACGGAATAAAAGATGTAGATCTGAATGATTAAGTGGTTCTATCAAGGAGATTATCTTACCGTTTCCAAACGCATCCGAAGCTAACTGCGATTAAAATATATCAAGCTATCCAAAGTCCTGGAGTCGATTTGTTACTTTTGATTGCAAGTAAGAGAGAAATTGACTCTGAAGATGACTTCCGCTCAGGTTGTCGAAACGTCGGTCACCACTGCCGACAACAGTCCTTTTCAGGACTACACTCACCCGTTCGATCAAACCTATATTACTACATGAGATATGAATCGTTGATGATTCCAAAGTTCGTAAAGTGCAAGCTCTGGATCGAATGTCTAGTTTCACTATTTAGTTGTTTTCAAGATAGTGGCACTTGATTTTAGATTTATTTTGATCATTAAACTGATTAAACGCTTCACTTTCGCGGTGAGAATTGCAAGATAAACTTCGAGATAGAACGCGTTTTGATCGATTACAAGAAGTATTTATCAAGAGCGACGGACGAGGATGGCACGGTATTTTTTCAAGAAGGAACTAGTGAGTGGAAGTGATCAAATTTATGTATATTGAATAATGTTGGTTTTACAAACGTATCAAAGAACCCTACATCCTTCACTATCCTTCATCGTAGCTTTAAAGCTGTTTCTCTTGCGTCAATCACGTCAGTACGGGTGTGTTGCATAAGAAAATTGTTGGATTTCTACGATGGATTAATATTGACTTTATTCACTGTTTTTGATATGTTACACTTCTTGCTCGTTCAAGTTAAAAATTAAATGAATTGGAAAGATTCAAAACAGTTTTCAGTAAATTCATGAAACTTTCATCGCCCGACACTGACATTGAATCTGTGAATCAAATACCTACTCCTGAGTATGTTAATGCTTGAGTGGATCCGAATGCATCTGAAACTGACTGCAGTTAAAACATATCAAGCTATCCAAAAGGCCATGGACTATGTATACATGAATAAGAGAGAAACAGGAAGTTGGATGAAGGGGAAAAATCTTGAGTTGAAGCTGTGGCGTAAAGTTTCCGAGAAAATACCTGACCTTGGCGACTTCAATTTCCGCAGGCAAAGCTTTTTAGACTTGAACATTTCAAAAAAATATCTAACACAATACACCGCTAATTTACTTGAATTAAACCAGAACACTTTGCTTCCCCTTTGATAGTCTAAAGCTAAAGAGAAAAGCTGAAATTAACACTTCGTGTTGTTTTTCTCATTGTCTGTTCTTGATTGCGTGATCTCTCGTCATTCATTCGCTGTTTCCTCCCAAGTCACACCTTGAGTGACTGGAAATTGCGTCGAAATCTTAATTGGTAGTTCATGCGTAACTTTCTCTTTCGTGGCGTTTCAAACATCCTCATCCAAAGCACTGAACGATGGATTTAGTAAAGGTGTATGTAATTATTTTTCTCGGAGTTGTTTTGGTACTGTAGAGAACAGGTAAGTGAGAGAGGAATATTAGATAATTCTGAAGTTCATAAAGTGCAGGAACTTAATTACATGTCGAGTTTCATTATTTGGTTAAAGAGATAGTGGCGTTTGATTTCAGATTTAATCTGAACGACAGATAGACCCAGCACTTTACTTCCGAGTTGAATAAAGAGAAAAAGAATTCTTGCGTGAAGAATCTCGGGAAAGAGTGCGTTTTGATTGATAGGGAATTTTTTTTTTAAGATTTGCAAGCCGAGCGACGGATGAGGATAAAATAATTTGCAATGAGAAGGAAGCAGCAGTTGGCGTGTGAAATCAATGATGATCAAATTTATGTATACTGTATAATGTTTGTTTAATTATCATGTTTAATAACCCAACATCCTCCACTAGCTTTCATCCATTTGTAGCTATATTGCTCTTTGCTTTGAATTCATCTCGACAGTAGGCTGATCTTCATAAAGTTGAAAAACTATTGTAATGTAGAGCGTGACTAGCGTGACCAATTGACGTCACGGTAAACTACACATGACATGCAGTGTGTAACGCAACCCAGGCGTGTTCCATGGGAAAATTAATGGATTTATAAAGTGTGCTGACTTTTTAGTATATAACACTGCTTGCTTGTTTAAAAGAAAGTTATGTGAATTATAACGATTTGATAGGGTCTTAGATAATCTAACTTTTAGCGCCCGTCTTTCTTGTGGACGTGGGTGAATTTCAAGAAGGTTGAAACATGGTCGCTAGTCCCCAGATCCTCCTTCTGTGTAAATAAGGGCCGCTTCAGAGGGGGTAAATGATGATAACGATTGTCTCCGAGAAAAATCAATATTAATTTTCTGCACGCAACAGTTAACCCAGTAAACAGTGCATTGTCTCGCAGACACGCAAAGGCACACTTCAAAGTCACTAATTATTGGTCCAACTTTTATGTAATTGTGTTATTCTAGATGGAGAGAGGCTATGTTCGTGTTATACCTTCAATAGAAGACAAATTATGATGGCCAAATGCAAGGGACTCCTGTAAATCCAACAATAAAATACTCGCAGTGATGGAATCAGAGCAGGAATGGCACTTTATTACAAATGAGATTCAAAATAAAACAGGCAACCCAAGTAATGAATGGTTTATAGGCTTGAAAAAAAATTCAACAACGCAGAGATGGACTTGGATCAATGGTAAATCTGTGACTATTGACAAATGGTTTAAGGAGGGCAACAATCCTGACCCACATGACTCCTACGGGCTGATTTTTAAGGAATATCCAAAAGGATTTAAAGGATCATTTGGTACCTTTAAGGGCGACCTACGAAGAGGATGGATTTGTGAGGAAGAAAAAGGTATTGATCAGTACCACAAAGAGTAAAACATTTTTTGAATCAAACACTGTTGTTATACACGAGTTTGAATTTTCTGTAAGCTAAACTCACCCTCCCTTCCTTGTCCTTTATCTATCCTATCCCAACCCTACTCTTTCCGAAGGCCGCCCATTGCGATCACCTTACCAATGATACTCCATCAGCATCAGGGGAGTAGACCGTGATCCTAGCCGCATATTTACTCAAAGCTTTCTTAATTATAGGGACGTGAGATAGAAAATTTATCACTCATTCGAGGCATTGAGTTACCTTGAGAAACAGTACACTTCCTTGTTATCGGGATATCACTCGAAAAATGTATAGTGGCAGGGACAGTAGTTATGTTTAAAGTTTCTTTAACAGCTACCTGTCAAGGGATTTGCTTCGTCCATCCTGTTCCAACAAGCACAAGTCCTCCTAGAACATCAACTGGGACAAAAACTGTTACCACACAAGGTAAAACATCACCCGAACATAAAAGCAATGCTTTATCATGTAAGATCTCGGATCGAGTGTTGATTTTAAGTTTTAAGGTTGGCCACTTGGTTTAGTATTCAGTTATAACAGCCAGAAGCACTTAAAAGGATATGTATGTAATTTCCTCCAGTCAGTTGTATATACTGTACGATTTTACGCCAGTAACTAACGGCGTAATTTCTTCCAGTCGGTAATGTATATTAGATTTTACGTCAGTAACTAACGGCGTAATTTCTTCCAGTCCGTAATACATATTCTGTAAGACTTTACGCCAATAACAAATGGCGTAATTTCTTCCAGTCGGTAATGTATATATGTAAGATTTTTAAGATTTGACGCCGGTAATTAACGGTGTAATTTCTTCCAGTCGGTTATATATATATAAATACATGTATATATATAAATACATGTATATATATATATATATATATATAGGAAGTTTGCGAGTCGATTTTCGCGTGGAACAGTGCTCAATACGTTGAAGCAGAGCACAGAAACAAAGCGTTGCTACGCAACAGCTGAACTTTAAAGTTTTTAAGTTTACCGCGTATTATGCAAATTTTCCTAGTATATAAACGATAGTCACATGAATATTCTTTCATTAAACCCTTGAAGAGTGAAGCGATTCACGAAACAGGCTTGTCGGGAAATGTAGTTACGTCCTTTTTTCCTCTCATAATATTTATATATAGCTCTTTGGCATACAAAGCTTCGCTTTCATGTCCAAATTGAGCACTCTACTAGGATGAGTCATTGCTGCTAGCATTATGCATGCTCACTAGTTTATCTAGTTTGAGCACTCTGGCATGGCTTAGATGATACCACACGTGTGAGATCACTTGGGGTGGCTATATAGCCTTACCTCCGTCCTAGCATCAGCACTGCACTGATGAGGCCCAGAAGGCCGAAACAGTACTGTCTGCAGTTAGTTATATATATACATATATATATATATATATATATATATATATATATATATATATATGTATATAACTAACTGCAGACAGTACTGTTTCGGCCTTCTGGGCCTCATCAGTGCAGTGCTAACGCTAGGATGGAGGTAAGGCAATATAGCCACCCCAAGTGATCTCACACATGTGGGATCACTTAAGCCATGCCAGAGTGCTCAAACTAGAAGAACTAGTGAGCATGCATAATGCTAGCAGCAATGACTCATCCTAGTAGAGTGCTCAATTTGGACATGAAAGCAAAGCTTTGTATGCCAAAGAGCTATATGTATATATAGCTATATAAGAGCTATATGTATATATATATGCATGCTCACTAGTTTTTCTAGTTTGAGCACTCTGGCATGGCTTAGATGATCCCACATATGTGAGATCACTTGGGGTGGCTATATGGTCTCACCCCCATCCTAGCATCAGCACTGCACTGATGAGGCCCAGAAGGCCGAAACAGTACTGTCTGCAGTTAGTTATAGTTATATTTATATATATATATATATATATATATATATATATATATATATATATGATTTTACGCCAATAACAAACGGCGTAATTTCTTCCAGTCGGTAATATATGTATGTAAGATTGTATGTCAGTAACTAACGGCGTAATTTCCTCCAGTCGGTGGCGTATATATAAGTAAGATTTTACACCAGTAACTAACGGCGTAATTTTATTCAGTCGGTACAAGAATCCGCTTTTGTTGCGAGTGCCATTAATGAACTTCCAAGTCTGGAATGTATTTCAGAAGTACACGCGCCTTCAGAAGTGATAAACCCATTATCCGTTTCCATTCAGAACTCAGAAAAAAACGCTTGATTTTGGATCTCCGTCAGTTTAATCAGGTACAAGGTCTTTAGGTACAAGTTTAGATGCGAAGATGTTTTCAGTTGCAAGGGAGCTGTTGAGCCCTGGAGATTGTACGTTTTCTTTTGCTTTAAAATCTAGCCACCATCATGTTGAGGTTTTTTCATACCACAGGCAGTATCTTCCGTTTTCTTGGACATTTTCATTCGGATTCATCAGATGTTTTCAATTTGAAGTCTCGCTTTTCGGCCTTAGCTCCGCGCCCTATTTATCACTAAGCTTCCTAAACTTTTAGTTAAGAAATGGAGAACGGAGGGCAAGTCCACAGTCGTTTATCTCAGTTGACAACAGCTTGGATTCTGCTGCCAATTATGTCGAAGCTAAAATTACCAGTTTGGCGGTTCACACTGATTTGTTGAAGTCCGGTTTTCTTCCTAATGCAGAAAAATCCATTTGGGATCTAGCCCAAGATATCATCTGGCTCAGAACTGTTATAAACACCTCAGAATGCCTCATCTCTGCGACGGATAGCGGAATTTATCAATCTCTGACACAGGATTTATTATTTCTTTTGGGGTCGAAGGACTCCCTTTTTCAGGTTCGGAAGCTCGCAAGTGTGTGCAGTAAAAAAATTTTTCGCTTAGGAACTGCGTCGGGAACGTAACTAGGCTCATGACCAGAGATACTTTTGCTGTTGTTAACTCTATTTCAAATTGGAATTCCCTTGTCTCTCTAACCCCTAAATGCATAAATGAATTAAACTTTTGGAAAGACAATCTTGCTACCATCAACTGTGTGCCTTTGTGGCCCGTGAATCGCAAACCAACGAAAATTGAAATCAGATGCGACTAATTCAGCCTGCGGAAGTTGAATTCAGTTCAAAGAAAAAATCTTTCACCAGAATTGGTCAGATTTAGAGAGCTCTCGGAGCTCCGAATTTCGTGGGCTTCTTGCCGTTTCACTGTCTGTACAAGCGTTTATAGACTCCCTCGAGGCACAGACTGTCGTGCGGTACACAGATAATCAGATCGTTGTCTGCATCGCGAACATTGGTTCTAAGGTTCCAGCCCTACAGAAAACAGCTCTTCATATCCATCGATGTTGTCTCATTAGAGCCATCAGTGCTGATCAGTATTATTTCGTGTTCCTGCACGTTTTTATGACTACTGTGCTTTGGAAGCACGGGCCAGAGGCCCTTGAGATGCATCATTGAGGAGTCCGCTTGTTGCATTCAGTAACACTTAGAAGTTGTATATATTTATTTTTTAGTATAGGCCAGACGTCCTTGAGATGCACCCTTGGAGGGTCTGCTTGTTGTATTCAGTTACAGTTAAAAATTGTTGATTTTTGTTTTCCAGTACGGGCAAAAGGCCCTTGAGATGCACCCTTGGTATGTCTGCTTGTTGTATTCAGTTAGGCTTAAAAGTTGTTGATTTTTGTTTTACAGTACGGGCTAGAGCCCCTTAAGGTGCACCCTTGAGGGGTCTGCCGTTTTGCAGCTTTATAAGCTTACGAGTAAGGGTCCATGTTCGATGATTTTTCGCTACGTACATACAAGGACTTGCCGGCCTTCCGACAAGTCCGGCTTCCGTATGTCCTTGTATTTATTAATTATCATATGTTGTCGCACGGGCTCTTTTCGTTGTCTCTCGTTTTCTTTTGTATTGTTTGGTGTATTCTCCCTAGATATTTTTGATACAGATTTCTGGTGCACGCATCAACCAGTCTCACGTGAAGTTGCCTCGTTGATGGAGAAATTGAAATTCACTGCGCTAGCCTCCAGGGCATGCGGAACCTCGATCAATTACACAAGAGTTTTCAACAGATGAAGATCTTTTGCTGCAGACGTCTTAGATATCTTCTTCTCTGGGTTTTGGCCTTCTGGAAGCTCCGTCGACTAGCAGGTCAACCAGCTGAAACAAAAGCTTCTAGTGTAGCGCGCGTGGGACCGCGGTTAGGGGGTTTGAAATAGTGACCGGTTAATTATGCGTGTCATTCTACGGTCGGCCTCGCCGCGTCATCTTGCTCTGTTTAGTTTAGTTTAACTTACTCTGTTAGCCTTTATCTCGTTACCATCCGTGGTATAGTGGTCCCTATGTTTCTTAGCTATTTCATGTAGCGTCTCGTTTCTGCTCATGTTCATGTTATTAGGCTTTATTTTATTTGTGTAGAGGAGGCAAATTTCTCATTTACGTGAACGACATACCTAACATCATCACATCTAGCGTCAAGTTATTTGCTAACGATACTGAAAATCTATATATCGACAGATAATAAAAGTGGAAGATTTTATTTCTTTACAACCAGATCTAACCACCCTCGATCTAGGGACGGATTGCTGGGGGGTTAAATGTAATCTTAGCAAATGTGAGGTCACGAGAATCACTCATAACAAGGAAAAGTACCACACGGTACCAAGTCTCAGGTACTGAGCTAAGAATTGTATCTAACGATAAAGATCTTGGATCTGACCAAAACATGTTGAAGAAACAGTTCACAAAGCAAACAAGGTACTTGGCATACTTAAACGCACCATAGGCAGTAAAAATAAGGACATCTTTTTAGAAAAACTGCTCGGTGCGAGCATTTAAAACTTTGTATTACATTCCTTGGCCGTCCACTGCAAAACAGCAGCGTGAAATCACCAAAATTTGTGTGGCCTTAGAACGGAAACTCCGACGGTGGATCATCAGAGTTTCCATTTGGAACTCACTGCTGTTCACATCTGTTATTCTCAGCTTGGGGTGTAGCGCAGTAAGAGACGGTAAACACATTCAGCCATATGCGAAATTCTAACTAACGATATAAATTCATTTTTTAATCGACTTCTTCCTCGGCGTCGCCGACCTGAGTGTTGAAGGTCCCTAAAAACATTGACCAGTTTCGTACACAGACCTCCCACGGCCATGCGGTTGCAGTTACCGTTACACTGGGGTAGAATCTGGGAATGAGATTATACAAAGACGTACACTGACCTGTTATGCAAAAAATGATCTGCTGATAGATAATGGCATTCAAAAATGTTTTCGAATTTTGGTTAAAGGAGAAAGCTTTCTATGATTTGAATGATCTGACTTTGCTTCCTAAAAGTTCTGGTTGCGAGCAATTTGAAATTCTTAGCGAAATGATATGACCATACGGTGGACCGAACAAACTTGTAACAATCTCAGTCCTTGAAATGCGTCAACCACTTTAAAATCTCTAAACAATGAAATGACACAAATTAAAATTGTTCATTCAACTGTGCCGTTGAACTATTTAGCTTCACGTTATTCTATTCAAACTGTTTGGTTTCCGCAATGGCCAATACCAAGTCACTTATTCAATTGTAACAAAATTAGGAAGGAAGTTAAAGTATCAACCGCAAACCGTTTAACCGGAAGAAGCAACCACTTGTTTGTGACCTTCACATTATGTTTTATCGATATTGTTTGACATTTGAGTGAACTTCGGCCGCTTTAATTTCGCATCTTCCCTCTCTAGAAAGAGGAAGAATGTTTAAAATTTTTCCATTTTTTAAGTCTTCAATGTTTTCACAAACTATCCGTTTCGTGTGATCAAAATATCAAATTACGCAAAGTAAGACCCGAGAATAACCTGGACAGCTAAGGATGGCGAGTACTGACGTGAGTGGAAACGACCAACTTGAATATCTATGCTAATTTTGACATGATATTCGAACCGTAATTTCGGTATGCTTCAGGTGTCTGTCTGATTTCTTTTCATGCTAGGCTGTAATGGAGATTACGTCTTGCTAACTTTTTTTATGGTTGGGCTTAGCTATCATGATACTTTACAGGCCCATCGAATAAAGGAAGGTAACTGTCCAATATTTCCGTGGTTTTGATTTTCAGTCGCAAGTTTTGAAAAATGGTCTGTTTGCATAACTCGATGGTTGAAGGAAACTACTTAAAACAGTGGAGGGAACCCTCCTGAAGTCGATGAAACCACCAACCTCGTCCCTAGGGCTTTTTGAGATAGCCAGATGTTTCTTCAGGGTGACTGCAATTATTGAAAACTGATAGAGAGACTCGTAAAGTTGATGTAGACACTTCACGGAAGACAGCTCATCATCAGGCCAAAGGGCAGAAAGAACAATGAACAGTCAGGCATGGGTGCTTTAATCCTTTATACTCTAAGAGCGATAAGCATCTAATTTCTTCCAACACTATAACCCCTTGAATCAACTTTTAAGGTTGTGAGAATAAAAGAAATGATTGTGAACTCAAAAGTTCTTGATTATTAAACAAATTCTCCTTGTAATTGTCATAGGACATCTATGAAGGATTGTAGGAAGAATTTGCATACTGATGACACGGTGTAAAGGGTTAAGACACCCACATTCTTAATGAGAAAAGGAGCTCAACAAGAGTAGAGTTAAAAAAAAACGTAACGATATCAGGTAGAAGAAGGAGTCTCCACATACGAACATGTGGCTATCTCTCCTTGTTCGTGACGGGAAGTATTTACTTGAGTGTTGTTCACTGTTTGTGGATTGACTTCCTTTAATTTGTGTCCTATTAAGTTTGGAACGCGGAATATTATTGCATTGGCGTCCGGTCATTGACAGATCTCTCCATACATTTGCAGTCCGAGTGGTGAACAGAATCAGTTGCAGTTGTTTCGCAAGCTGGTCAGTACAGTAACACGTCTGTCAATGCAGGAACGGTGAGTATAACTCAGGGTTATTTCATCAACGACGCTGGAGCTCAGCGGAAAGGCACTTTCAAATTATACAAATCTCTTTCCCTTTTCCTTTCCACATAAAATTCCCATCTTCATAAACCCGTCAATTCCACAAGATGCCTACAGAAACTTTAAGCATTCATCCCAGTGATCTGGCCTGGTCGCCTTGACTTTCATTTTTCTGAAGTTCACAGTTTGCTAACAAATCACCCTATTTAAAGAAAAAAATTGTAGTTGGTAGATTGTAATTGTAATCGTAGTTGGTAGACCAACACTTGTTAGCTCTTGCCAAGCCTGTTCTCTTAGCTTGACACTCGCTGTCTCGTATTTCGCCTAAACCTAAATTGTTTGTAATAACATCTTAATCTTATCTCTCCTTGTTGATGGTCCCCTTTGAGAAATTTTAAAATTCTGCATTTTGACGCCATCTAAAGTAATGCGTGCACAACAGTGCGCTGATGACGGGTTACAATTTCCGTTTGGTAATTGTGACGCACTCACCCAGAAGTTTGAGGTTATTTAACTATGTAGAAATTATGTTCTGGAACAGACGTTGCATATCTGTTGTCTTAATTTTATGGTTGATTAGATCCCATATCTCAAGGACTGAACAACGCGCTAAAATTTTCTTTCCCGTCTTTATTTACTCTTTGTTCACCGTCTACGAAAGCAAACTTGCTTTTATCTTCGTCAATTTGAGGAAGGAATTTCGATTGATGTCTTCTATAACCGAAAAAAAAATCGATTAACCTTTTCACTCAGGCTCCCAAGATCTGATTGTTAATTCTCCTCTCTAGCTGCTACACATTTTCATGTAAATCAGTTCCAAGAATTTGGTGTCAGATCAAGATAACGTCTATCTGATAAGTCCTAGTATTCTCATTTCCTGTTCGCTGGATAAATTATGCAAATCATACGGAGGAGTTACATATTAAACACTCCTGGGAGTTAAAAGGCCAACATGGACCATATGCAATGTCCTCGTGTTATATTCTTTCTTGTGATAATTGGTGTTCGCTAAATGAAATAGAGGGTTATACTTAACCCAAAGCAATGTTTGGTATTGGTTGAACAATTTCACTTTACGTGGGCCTGACGTAAGTGACGAGTTTTAACCCTAAAAGAATAATATCCTCACTAAGCCATACGGAAATCATTCAGGTGCAAATCTATTAAGGAGGGAGGACATTTTTTTTGTAAAGACAAGGGGGGTAAGATGTCTCGACCACTGGTTTTAAACTGGTGTTATGCGTAGATCCTACAAGTTTGGATCTAAAAGGTGGTAGGGTTCCGTTGGTGTTTGTAACTAACAATAAGTTTTTACACTTTCAGACAACATGACGTCTAATAAAACTGGTTTGGCTTTTTCTGGTGGTGGCATTCGGTCAGCGGCACTATGCTCTGGGGTCCTGCGCAGGCTGCTAAAGGATAAAGCGAAAGTAGACTATCTGAGCTGCGTGTCAGGGGGTGGTTACACGGGCACATCCTTTTTGGATTGGAAATACAGAAAAGAGAAGAAAACAGAGGACAGCGAAGAATGGCATGAAGAGTTCTTTGACAACATGCGACAAAGAGCTGGTTATTTTTGTAACTGGGAGAGGCCACGTCAAGGAGTCCTTGATACGATTGTGATGTTCCTCCTCGTACTCACTGTCACCGTCATTGAACCGATTGTCATATATGGATCATACGCATTTCCACTTGCCTTCATCATCGATTACCTCTTCGGAAAGTTACTTCGAGCTAAAGTGGATTGTGATCACGTTGTATCAACCCCTTCTCCAAGTAACACAAATACTACGGCGCAAGAAATCCGGAAACACTGTATTTCTCGTCAAAAAACCGTAGCTTTCTCTATGATTTCCCTGTTTTCAGTTCTGCTCGTGTTATTTGTCATCTTCTATATTCTGTCGCAAAAGTTATCCAGGAGGAAGTCTAAATATTTCAGACTTTTATCACTAATTTCCTTCTTACTTCTTTCTCTTACTTTCCTCCCATTTGCAATCCACGATTTTTTCATTGAAATCCCCCTGTGGAGTCGGGCGATCATCGTAGTAATTGGTGTGGTTCTATGGTTCCTCCTACCTCTGTTGCGGGACAAAACGTCCTACGGCATTCTAATCTATCTCTATTCTTACATCATCTACTGGAAAGTGTACGAAGCCAAGGTTGTTGGTGTTGTGTATTCTGATGGGCTGTTTAATAGGCTGCTTTTTGCCTCTGGGTTTATTATGTGGTTTGTTCCCTACCTGGCACAATCACGGAAAAGGCTCAGCCATGTCTTCAACAGGTAAGACTCAAAAAAGTGATCCGCAGAAGAGAAAAGTAAGGTCGGTACTGGAGCCAAGTGCCCCCCCCCCCCCTCCAAGCCGGAGCTTATCCCGGCTATCTTAGCATAACTAGGAGTACTTCTACTCTCCCAGGGAAAGATGTCAGTTGATCACAAGGTAATCCCCAAGAATTTCATCAGGCTTCCCTGAAAATTCGCTGCTACCCATTTCTATTCCTGTGTGGAGAGAGGAACTGTGATAGTTAAGTGTTTCGCCCAAGAACACACCACATTGACCCGGCCAGATCTCGAACCCAGACCTCTCGATCTCCAGAATTAGAAGTTCAGCGCAATAACATTTAGGCCACAGCGTTTAATATATCCGCAGAATGTTTACTATATAATGATTACTAACTTAATCACTTTTAACTCTACCACTTTGCAGATGGAGACTTCAGAAGGCATTTTACTCAAAGGAAAGTTTAGCTACCAAGGGATGTCTGGAAATACTCCATGACATTTTCTGCCCTTTATGGACATGTCTAAAGAGAAAACAGAAGCAGTGGTCGTATCATAGAGAACAGAGAGCTAGCGTTGCTTTTTTGGAGAATGACATTGATCCAGCAAACAAAAGATCTTTGAACCTGGCAGATCTCAGAGACCTAGAGCCTGAATATATATCAAACATGACCATCCACAGCTGGAAGAAAGAGGAAGATTCTGACTCAGATGATAATCTCCTGACAATGTCGCCTACCACAATAGAACGTTTAGATCGAGATCCATCGACTGTCGATCCATTTAAGGATAGGCTGAGGCCTCGAGATATAGAGTTGTCAGACGCCATGGCGACGTCTGCAGCAGCGATTTCCGGGTACGACGATAACCTCGAGGTACTCCGCCTTTCCACGATTCTTGGACTCGAAATGGGAGCCTCAATGATCAGCAACCTCGAGGCAATTAAAAAAGAGGGATGGCTCATGAAGGTGAGAAGTTGTTAACCAGGGATCAGATAAATTTCATCTTACAATAACTCCAGCGGGACTGCTGTAGAGTTTTGGTCTTCTCAGGGAGTTTCTCTCTGAGAATGATATTCGTTTGGCAATACCATGCTGAGTGCACCCCAATGCAGTTGCGATCAGTTGCTCTGACGGAACAGGAGGGGGGAGCTTCGGGGAAGGCAGGATTTTAAGGGAATCATAGGGTTTTCAGGGGGGGAGAGATCATTCGTTACCAACAGATTATAAAGGACAAACATTACGTGTCTTCCCATAAAGCCTTATGGGAAGATCTGGTAAATTTTATTGTGACACCTCAAAAATCTATCCAACCACTCCCCCCATCGCCCCCTCCCCTCACCCCTTCCCCCTGATAAATAATGACCGATCTCTAAGCATAATATTTGCTTGGTAAGTACATATCATGTTGAAACAGAGTAACAGTAAGGTGACTTCCTTGATTCTGTCATTAATTAATGCTTCAGGCCTGCATGTATCTTTTTCTCTTTACAACAGTTCCTCCCAATTCTCATCAACATTCTCCGTGGTCTTCCATTGATCGCTGTACCAGCCGTTTACTATAGCAGAGGAGATGTGTTGTCAATTAAAGCAGGAGTGTTCACATTCTTTGCAATTCACCTCATGTTGGCTTGCATTGGAGCTCTCGCTGATACAGGAGCTCCGAACCCAAACTTATGGGAGAAGATAGCCAGGTAAGGATTGTATAAATCTTAGCACCTTACGATGATGTGGATAGACCCAAACCTAAATACTCATTAATGCCAATCTGAACAATGGGAAATATTCGAAGGAGCCTGGGAGAACTCGTGGTAAATTGTTCAATGCAACCAGCCTTAAGGGCAAGAAAAATAAGCACAAAAAAATTGGTTTTCCTAACTGATTAGTTCAGAGGGTGGTCCAGAATTTTGAGTAAAACTAAAGCAACTCTTGTGTTCCTTTGACACACCACTGGAATCGCTATAAATGATAAGTTGAAGAAGCCAAAAACGTTCATGCCTCAGTTATGGCGACCAGATTAATCCTGATCGGAAGTTAATTGAAATGAAAGCTTTCTATAATTATATATAATATATATGATCATTGTGGTTACTTTATAAATCGTCATACAACTTGAGCCCTCTCGAATTACAGAGAGGGTTAAAATTCTCAGCTTATAGTTTGAAAACTTCAGATTTAGAATCTCTTTATGGTGGCTCATTTACATTATCAACTCAGTTGACAAAACCAAATCATCTTGTAATACCTTCCACCGATGCAGCATCACAGTTTCTTTAGAAACTTACCCCCTTTAAAAAAGTGTATATTATGTTATTTTACCAAGGTGGTTCATCGTGCACGTGTCCTTTGTGAAGTTCGTGAGAGAGGGCCTTAACATTGAAAACATCGGACCCATGCCTTCTCCCGTCATGCTACTCAGCGATGGAGGCCACGTGGAAAATCTTGCTATTTTGCCATTGTTAAAGAAGAAACTCAAGAAAATTATTGTGGTGGATGGCGGTTACTATTTCAATGAGAAGAAGTATGGAAAAGACCTACTAAGAGCACTGATGCTGGCTAGAAGAGACCTGAACTGTTCATTTATTGGCCAGGGCGGTCGTGACGTCATTTCAGACCTGTTGGAGAATTTCGTGAGGCTTCAGCAACCAGATGAAAAAAAACCACGACATTTCAGGTACCTTGAGTTGGCGCAAGAGATAATGAGTTCCCATTTTTTCCACTGATTTGGGATAGCGAATCTATTCTTGGTTCTCGGATCCATGCTAAGGTTTGTGTCTTGCGCGAAGTTTGGACCGAGTTCACCATGTGCAATTATCTTCAGCTTTGAAAGAGGTTCTACACGACACAAAAATTACCACTGTAACAAAACTTCTTTAATGGCATAAAGTCAATGAAAGCTAGAGGATCTGAAATTTAAACAAGTTTATAATCTCTCGATTCAAAACAATAATTTTTTTATCCTTTTTTTCTTCTTTTTGCTAGATTTAAAGTTGAATACTATGAAAACGACCACAAATTTGGTGAAGGCGAAATTTTGTTCATTCGGCCAAGAGATCCGCGAAAAGGTGAAAAGAGCGAGTTCAAAACCTGGGAAGAGTTTGGTTTCCATCTGGACGCACGTGACTGGGGGAATAGTCCATATCTGAGCGAAGAAGACGTCGACAAGTTGACCTTCTGTTGTTGTGCATGTTGTAACAAAAAGTCCCGCCTAAGCGGTTTGTCTGAGCTCCTCTGCCACAAGTTCCCTAATCATAGTACAGCTAATCAATTCTTCACACCTTTAATGTTCTCCGCCTATCATCGTGAAGGCTTCCGAGCATGCGTTGAAGCGGAAGCTGCTGAATTTCTCAATGATAACCACGATGTCCTTGAAGTGTGATTGTTTCTCAACTGAGAGTGTGTGTATGTAGCCAACCCTTTCACTCCCAAGAGGTCATAAGTAATTCTCCTTACTGCCTGCCTTACGATTCTTATGATTTTAGTTCTGAGAATTTGATATTAGATCAAATAATAATCTCCTTGCTAAACTCTTTTCGTATTCTCATCACTTGTCTACTTGATGTTGTAGTGATATTGTAAGGAGAATTTGTAATTTGATCACTTGGGGGAGTTAAAGGGTGGTAGGTTTGTGTACATAGGTCAGATGGTATGCAGAATGAATTTTGCAGGCCTTAGTTTTTTAATGCCATCATTATTCCTCTGGGGATTATTTTTCACTTATTGCCCACGTTCACTAAATAGTGGACACAAGAAAGTCTAGTCTCGGTAAGAGTTAAAAGAGACAATCGCTTCTGTGTGACCTGTACTTCCTGTGTGATCAATATTATTTGACATTTGAGTGAACTTCGGCCGCTTTGCTTTAGTTTTAGCCTTTCTCTAATATTAACGGCGGGTAAAATTTTCAAATAATAACAAAGTGTGCGTAATCTCAGTAATACCCTTTTTAACTCGTAGATACGCGAGAGCATAGAAACGAGTTGTTGTGAGCACTTTGGGATATGCAAATTAACGTCGACTCTTCAATAAATCGTTGCCGAGCACGTGACCATAATCTTGCCGGTGTTGTTTTGATCAAATAACGATATTTTTCTCAAAACACACGACGACTTCCCATTTCAAGAAATGCTTTTCCAATTAATTTCTATTTCATCCTTATAAAAAGTACAAGCATATGCGTGTACTGAAAAGCAAAAGGGAAATTCAAAACTACGAGAAATTGCGATAAATCGGTCTCTTCTGCAACACGCGGGTTTTTTGGTGCAACATGCGTGTGTTTCCCATAAGTTACAAGTACTTTACGCACGTGGAAATGCTTCAATCACGGTATGAGCAGTGCACGGTAGAATGGTTATTGTCAACGTGGAGTGATTATGTGCGATATTTGCTTCATCACTCTTTGCCATTTCTACCACTTAAATATTAATTCAGAGAAGGGGGTCAAGGGGGATGAGTGTTAAAATTCCTAGAGATAGGCTAACAATGTGCCGATGGATAGGGTCGCATTTTCACGACTGCATGGGGTTGCATTTTCAGCTATTTCAGGAGCCCATTACCCGGAGCCTCTATACCAATTGTACCCTTAAGTCAACCCTGTCGCGTATCTCCCTATCTTTAGAACTGAGATATGTGGGGGGTTCTTCAATTTCCCGCGAAAACACGCCGACTTTCCGCGTTTTTCGCCATTATTAGAGTGATTTAGCAAGAGGACGGGAACGTCATTTCAGAACGGGAAAGCGCGCGAATAGTCTGGACACGACTCTACTTCGACTTGCGGTGTTAGCGTTGCCGTTCTCCCTAACAAGTTCAGGGCCCAGTTTTTCGAAAGCCGATTAGCGCTAACCCAGGGTTAAATTTTAATCTGGGTTTCTATACTTCTTTTTTCGATAGCCTTTTTGGGATCATTTTCTCTTTCGGAGCATCCTATCATCAAATTGTTGACAAAATGAATTCTACTGAATTTTCCTTAAAAGCTTCCAGAGCTGAAATCCGATTTCACTCTAACCCTGGGTTATCTAAACCCAGCTTTGAACGACCCAGCCCAGGACGTCATTACGCTATAGTGCATGGAGTGATATTTGAATATAATCTCTTGTTGAAGCCTTTGGTTCCCTGCGTTTGCGGCCTGTGTTTCATCTGAATCAACACGAGCATTTTTACCGTTGGTGAATATTAACTATGGCTTGTTGAATTCTTGATCGAAATGGGGAAGGGGAGTGAAGGAGGATAAGTCAAAAATAAAAGATAACAAGTACAACAGACCGATGATGGAATCTGTAAAGAGGAACATAACAATTTATCTCGCGCTATTCGAGACGGGAAGTTCATTCTTGTTTAAATGCATTTTATTATCAAATTCCCTTTTCTTTTTCTTCTTCTTCTTCTTGTCAAAAATGAAGAAAATTGTCAAATTGATGTCTGCTTACACACACACGGCCTCGTGCGTTCGCAATATGCACGGTAAACAGTCCCAGTTGTTTTCAAGACCGTGAAGTAGCGCCTACCGAGCCTCTACGGGGCCTTAATCGTAAGATCTATGATAGTCTTATTTGGAAAGTTTTAAGCATTATTTTTTTTCCTGTGTCGCTACTCTGTTACATGCACGAACTTGAAAGCCCAGGTAGTGAGCTGCAACACGTCTTGCTAACTTGAAGCAGTTGGCGAGAGATCGCAAACTTTTTGTTTGTCGACAAGTAACGGTACTCGAAAACGCCACAGTTCTTCCGCTCGTTCAGTGAGCTGTGTCTCTCGTATTCCTTTTGCGTCTAAAGCCATAAAACGCGCATCAAAAACTTAGTAAGGGTTAAGGAATTTTTCCCAGGAACGTGATAGATACTCGATGCCTAAATAAATGGAGATAAAGCTTCCGTGATTTTTATTTACTTACTAGTTCAATTTTCGTGATTTTGATTTCCCGTGATGTTTTCTTACTCACTCGTTCTTCCCCTTGTCCAGTGAGCCGTGTCGCTCATATACCTTTCGTTTCTAAAGCCATAGACTTGCATCAATAAGTTACTAAGGGCAAGGCTTTTTTTTCCAAAGGTTACGGACGCGATCGACACTCGATGCCTATGTAAAAAGCGATGACAGGAAGTATTTACTTTGAGTGTTGTCAGTCACTGCTCCTTTCATTTGGAATGCGGAATATTATCGCATTGGCGTCCGGTCAGTGACAAACGTTTCCACATATTTGCATATATTTCCGAACGGTGAACAGAGTCAGTCCCGGTTGTTTGGAAAGCTGGTTGGTACAGTATCACGTCTGCCAATACAGGAACGGTATGTATGATTCAGGTTAATTTATCAGGAAAAGCACTTTCAAATCATGCAAAGCTCTTTCCCTTTTCCTTTCCACATAAAATACCCATCCTCGTAAACCCGTTAATTCCACAAGATCAACAGCGCTAACAGAAATTGAAAGCATTCATCTCAGTGTCCTGATCTGGTCGCCATGACTTTAATTTTTAAAAAACTGAAATTGTTTTAGATACAAGAAAGCAAAGTACTGTATCTCTCGGCTCTCATCGCTGATGGTTCCCTTCGATAAGTTTTAAAATTCGGCATTTTGTCGCTATCTAAAGTAACGCGTGCACAAAGGCGCGCTGATGACGTGCACAATTTCCGTTTGGTAATTATGACGCACTCACCGAGAAGTTTGAATTGATTTAATTTTGTAGAAATTGTGTTCTGGAACAGACGATCCATATCTGTTGTCTATCTTTTATGTTTGAGTAAATCCCATATCTCAACGACTGCATTGCGCGCTAAAATTTTATTTCACGTCTCTACTCTTTGTTCACCGTCGACAAAGGTAAACTTTCTCCCGTCTTCGACAATTTGAAGAAGGAATTTCGATTGGTGTCTTCCGTGCCGAAAACAAAAACTCGATTAACCCTTTCATTTCCAAGATCTGATTGTTAATTCTCCCCTCTAGCTGCTACACATTTTCTTGTAAGTTAATTACAAGAATTTGGCGTCAGATCAAGATAACATCTATTGCTGGTTTTCACGTGACGTCACTAAATTTCAGACTTCAGAACTATTGATCCTCCTGAGATTTTACTTTCATGATGTATTAGAGCAGCTAAAAACTAATATTCAGACAAATTTTCACTCCAAATGGGTTCTTGGTTTAGTGATAGACTACTCTTGAATTTCTAAGCTTTTGCGTGACGTGGCCTTTACATGACGAGCGAGAGAGCTGTTATGTTGGTTTAAAAGGTGACTTATTTAGGGAAATTCAGCTATCTGAACAGTTCTTGTATTAGAATAAAGTATTATTGTTACGTTTATGAGTTCTTAGAGAGATAAATTCACGCTTTTGTAGCAAAACTCAGTGACAGATGTTTCTGCTGGTTTCCGGCCGCCATGTTGGTGCCTATCTAGGTGGGCACCAGCATGGCGGCTCCATACAAATCTCTATAAATTTGGGAAAAACGTTTCTCCTCATATCTTCCGTAAGAAAAATTGCTGTGACCTGAATCTTGGCGAGAGTCTTTACATATCTAGCTTCTTTCTATTTCCAGATTCTAGACTAAATCGATTGAACGGTTTTTATTTTTTATTTTGATCTATTTTAAATGGCGTGACACTGAAAACCAGCAATAAGTCTTAGGCAGTGTTCACACTTGGTGCCCGAGCACCGTGCCCGGGTTCTATTCTACGCCGGGCACCAATGTGAACACACCTTTTTTCCTGGTACCCACGCCAGAATTCGGGCACGGTGCCGGTGCCCGAGTACAAGGTCTCGACCTTGTACTCGGGCACTAAACTGGGCACTGAGTCCTTGTGTGAACACATTTTTCGTTGGTGCCCTGGCACTTTACCCACAAACCACTTGTTTTCGTACCCACAATTCCTTGTCCCACTCGAGATTTCAATAGTGAGCGTGTGCTCTGTTTATTGAATGTGAACATATCTTCAGACTGGGTACCGTGTGTCTGAACACAGCACCATTTTGTGCCGGTGCCCGGGTACTAGTGCCCGGGCACCAAGTGTGAACACTGCCTTAGTATTCTCATTTCCTGTTTGTCGGATAAAGTATTGATATCATGGGGAGGAGTTACATATTAAACACTTCTAGCAGATAAAAGGCTAACACGGACCATATACAATGCACTCGTGTTGTATTCTTTCTTGTGATAATTAGTGTTCGCCAAATAAAAGAGAAGGTATTAACCCTATGGAATGCCAACACTGTCTCATGTGATTGTAAATAAATTTAAATCATATATACGCATTGTGGTAGAAGAAACGAATATCAGTGATCCTCGCAGTTATGAACACTACTGAACTAGTGGTTGAAATAAATATACGTAATCACATGATTTCGAGTGCAATTTGGAATAAGTAAGCATGAGTAAGACAAGACCGAGGTCACAGTTTTTCACCATACGGACCGACCCTTAGCCGGTAAATAACATATTTATTTTTTTGAAACTTGACGAAATTCTTTCCGAAAGAACCCGAATGATTCAGGGCTGTAAATGCGGTAAGATCTTCCATAAACTAAACAGTTTTTGAGCGAGTAAATGGTAGTTAAAATAGAGGTGACGCAAATTCAAGAGAGATGCCTCAGCGAAACATTTTCATTTTCGTAACGATAATTAAAAGGCTTCCAAACAAACTTTGAAACATTACTTTTACAAGTATCTGTCACAATCTGACACCTGTCAATTAGAGAGCGCGTAAGTAAAAAAAGCGTAAGAACATTTGAAAAACAACGGAACTAGTTTGGCAAGGACTGTCACGACAATGTTTTCTTCAAAAATAGTCAATGATCTAACGGAAAGTATTGTTCACTCTCATCGACGATTCATTCATGTACGAAGATTTACCTCTGTACATTAAGTAAACGTCGAGGAAAGTAATTCTGAGGAAATTAAATTTTTTTATTTTGAAGTTGTGAGAGTTTGCCCGTTTGTTTGCTGGAATGGCGTGTGTAAATCCGGTCTTTCCTTCACAAAAGCTAAATTCGAATGGCACACTCCAACGAGACACAAGGGGATTTAGTGCGGCCTTTTCTCAAAAAATTCCTTCAGTTTCTGTTGTGCAATTTACGGTACAAATGCTCAAATTGAACGGACTTGGAAAGACTCACCGAGAGCGTTTATTTGTTGTAGAACTTAAATTAAAACTTCGCTCGCTCTTTCACTGCGCACAAATTGCTTGAGAATATTCAGGTATTAAATGAATGAAAGTTCCATCGTTCAGTTTAACTGTAACCAAATACTTCACGTTTTAACTTTCTAGGTACTTTTTGTGAACGATTAAAATTAATTGCAGACGTGTTTTAGGCCGCTTGCCAACCAACGTAATGACACTATTTATTGTTTATGCAAATTCATTCTGAAAGCAATATTTTTCTGTCAACCAAAGTGATTTGAGTGAGAGAAAAAGGAGGATTCATAAGTTATTCATCAGCTTGAGGAAGTGACCGAAGTGTTTGCTTAAAAATACTGCCCAGCCGGAAAAACGAGATATATTTATGAAAAATGGCAACGAAAGTTGGGATGTACTTGGCGATTCACGAAAGCGTAACCGTGGCCCGTGGGCAGAGATAGGAAAATACTGACCGGGTAAGGAACCAATCAGATTGCAAGATTCGTTATCGTGCCCTCTCAAAAAAAAATAAACAATGATATTTTCACATCTTTAAGGCGCAAAAAAGTTCAAAGTCCGGCTAAACAGTTTAAGGAATTGTTCAGTCTGTGTCCGAGTCACCTTCGATGAAATGGGATTGTCGTTTGCGAGGTTAAACCATGTTTGTTTTTTACTTCGGCGTAGAATTGCTCGAGCAAAGTGTTAAGCTGAGTCGGCTCGTAATTTTCGATTTCCTTGGCAATTCCCTTCTCTAAACACCACTTTTTCCAAACCGAAAACCAAAAATCAGTTCTTTTTACAGTGTTTTCGTTGTTAGAGCTGTTTTTCAGCTGCTGTATTGTTGTTGCGGTGGCAAAAGAAAACCTACTTAAAACGCCAGCCATTGTTTCGCTCGCAAATTTTCAGCGTATCCAAATGTTGCGACATCCAAGGCTCGCATTTCACTGGTTATCTGTGAGTCTTTGACCAATCAAAATGTCTGATTTGTTATTTCTTTGCACTGAATTAACCCTCTTCTGCATTGAATTACCTGAAAAATGCATTTATCTTAACCAGTCAGAACTGAGTAATTTTTTCATGTATATTATATGGCCTGAAAAAAAATTTTTTCATTATATGCGGTGCATTTTGCATCAAATGCAATGCTTTTTGCATTGTATGCGGTGAAGTTTCTATCATAAGCGTTACATTAAATGCAGTGCTTTGTCCAATATATTTTACATTACATGCGATGCTTTTGTCATTGTATGCTTTGCTCAGTATATGACGCACTTTTTATATTTCCTTATATTTACTTAATATTCATATTTATGTACTATTTATATGAGGTACTATTTATATTTATATTATATGTGGTGCAGCAACATAGTTTGTGCACAGTTCTCTGAGTCGAATACGGTCACGAATTGTGTTCACTCCAAATCGCTATCTTCCATAGATAATGCTACTCCTGGGTTTATCCTTTCATTAGAAAAGCTCTCTGAAAGGGTTCCCGAGCTCAACTGGTTTAAAATTGAATCCATGATGTCCGTTCGAGCGCTGGAAACAAAATGGCGGATTCTCGGAACCCATTGCATTGTAGGTTTTTATAAGCTCTTACCCAGTTCCCCGTCGAATCTCGACCTCATCCACAATATGAAGAAAGTACTGCATGTACCGCATATAATGACAAAAGCACCGCATATAATATAACAAGTACCTCATATAATGACCAAAGTACCACATATAATGACGAAAGCACCACAAATAATAACGAAAGCACTGCATAACGACAAAAGAACTGCATAGAATGCAAAAAGCACCACATGTGTTGGACAAAGCATTGCATGTAATGAAAACTTTACCGCATATAATGCAAAATGTACCGCATATAATGAACAATGCACCGCATATAATGATGGGAAATCACTTAAGACAGTGTTAGCGTTCCATATAACCCAAAGCAATATTTGGCATCGTACGACTTGATACAAATAGGTACTTCGTTTTGTGAAATTTAACCCCAAAAGAACAATATTTTTGATGAGCCATACGTAAATCAGTCAACTGCAAATCTGTTAAGGAGGGAGGACATTTTTTTCTAAAAATACGAGGGGGTAAAACTAGTTTTAAAAGTATTAAGCGTAGATCCTACATGTTTGGATCTAAAAACTGGTACGGTTCTGTTAATGTTTGGAACTAAAAATAACTTATACAGAATCGATCCTCGCAGTTATGAACACTACTGAACTAGTAGATGAAATTTATTTCAACTACAAGTTCAGTAGTGTTCATAACTGCGAGGATCGACTCTATATTCGTTTCTTCAACCGCAGTGTACACATATGATTTTCATATGTTTGCATGTTTTCATACGTTTGTTTATTAAAAATAACTTTGTACACTTTCAGACAACATGACATCTAAAAAAACTGGTTTGGCTTTTTCTGGTGGTGGCATTCGGTCAGCGGCACTATGCTCTGGAGTCCTGCGCAGGCTGCTAAAGGATAAAGCAAAAGTAGACTACCTGAGCTGCGTGTCAGGGGGTGGTTACACTGGCACATCCTTTCTGGATTGGAAATACAGAAAAGAGAAGAAAACAGAGGACAGCGAAGAATGGCATGAAGAGTTCTTTGACAACATGCGACAAAGAGCAGGTTACTTTTGTAACTGGGAGAAGCCACGTCAAGGAATCGTTGATACAATTGTAATGATCCTCCTCGTACTTACTGTCACCTTCATTGAACCGATTGTCATATATGGATCATACGCATTTCCACTTGCCTTCATCATCGATTACCTTTTCGGAAAGTTACTTCGAGCCAAAGTGGAATGTGATCAGTTTGCACCAACCCGTACTCCATGTCCAGAAAGCGTAATTTTCTCTAAGATTTCCCTGTTTACGGTTCTGGTCATATCATTTGTCATCTCCTACATTCTGTCGCAATGGTTACCTAGAAGGAAGTCTAAATATTTCGGACTTTTCTCACTAATTTCCTTCTTACTTCTTTCTCTTACTTTCCTCCCATTTGCAATCAACGATTTTTTCATTAAAATCCCCCTGTGGAGTCGGGCGATCATTGTAGTGATTGGTGTGGTACTATGGTTCGTCCTACCTCTGTTGCGGGACAAAACGTCCTACGGCATTCTAATCTATCTCTACTCTTACATCATCTATTGGAAAGTGTACAAAGCCAAGATTATTGGTGTTGTGTATTCTGATGGGCTGTTTAATGGGCTGCTTTTTGCCTCTGGGTTTATCATGTGGTTTGTTCCCTACCTGGCACAATCAAGGAAGAGGCTCGTCCATATCTTCAACAGGTAAGACTAAAAAAGGTAACGTTTATCCGCAGAAAAGAAAGGTAAGGTCGGTACTGCGGCCAAGTGGTCCTCCCAGCCAAAGTTTACCCGGCTATCTAAGTATGACTAGAAGTATCACTACCCCTCCCCCCCCCCCCTCAAGAGTTTTATCAAGCTTCCTTGAGAGTTCGCTGATACCAATTTTTACTCCGGTGTGGAGAGAGAAACTGTGAGCGTTCAGTGTTTTGCCCAAGAACACACCACACTGACCAGGCCAGGTCTCGAACCTAGACCTCTCGATCTCCAGAAGTTCAGCGCACTAACAATTAGGCAACTGCGTCTACCTTATCCGCAGAATGATTACTTACTTAATCACTTTTAACTCTAACCATTTGCAGATGGAGACTTCAGAAGGCATTTTACTCAAAGGAAAGTTCAGCTACCAAGGGATGTCTGGAAATACTCCAGGAGATTTTCTGCCCTTTGTGGACATGTCTGAAGAGAAAACAGAAGCGGGATTCTGGTCACAGAGAACAGAGAGGTAGCTTTAAGTCTTTGGCGGATGACATTGAGCCAGTAAAGAAAAGATCTTTGAACCTGGCAGATCTCAGAGGCCTAGAACCTGAATATATATCAAACATGACCATCCACAGCTGGAAGGAAGAGGCAGATTCTGACACGGATGATGATCTCCTGACAATGTCGCCTACCACAATAGAGCGCTTAGATCGAGGTCCATCGACTGTCGATCCATTCAAGGATAGGCTGAGGCCTCGAGATATAGAGTTGTCAGAAGCCATGGCAACGTCTGCAGCAGCAATTTCCGGGTACGGTGATAACCTTAAGGAATTGCGCGTTGCCACGATTCTTGGACTCGAAATGGGAGCCACAGTGATCAGCAACCTCGAGGCAATTAAAAAGGAGGGATGGCTCATGAAGGTAAGAGGTTGCTCAACCAGGGATCAGATAAGTTACATCTTACAATAACTACTGAAGGACTGCTGAGAGTTATGGTCTTCTCAGGGAGTTTCTTTCTAAGCATGATATTCGTTTGGCAAGGAAATACCATGCTTTGCGTACCTCAGTGCAGTTGAGATCAGCTGCTCTGACGGAAGAGGAGGGGGGAGCTTAGGGGGGAGGCAAGATTTTTATGGAATCACAGGGTTTTCAGGGGGGACTGTGGAGAGATCGGTCGTTGCCAACTGATTATAAAGGACAAACATTGCCTGTCAGAGAATGTTATAGAGCCTTATGGGAAGATCTGGTAAACGTTATTGTGACACTACCAAAATCTACCAACCCCTGATAAATAATGACTGATCCCTAAGCATGATATTCCCTTTGCAAGTACATGTCATGTTTAAACAGAGTAACAGTAAGGTAACCTTCTTGACTCTGTCATTAACTAATGCTTTAGGCCTGCATGTATCTTTTTCTCTTTACAACAGCTCCTCCCAATTCTCATCAACATTCTCCGTGGTCTTCCATTGATCGCTGTACCAGCGGTTTACTATCGCGGAGGACATGTGTGGTCAATTAAAGCAGGAGTATTCACATTCTTTGCAATTCATCTCATGTTGGCTTGTATTGGAGCTCTCGCTGATACAGGAACTCCGAACCCAAACTTATGGGAGAAGATAGCCAGGTAAGGATTGTATAAATCTAAGCATCTTACGATGGTGTGTGGATAGACCCACACCTAAATACTCAAAAATGCCTGAACAATCTGAACAATGGGAAATATCCGGAGGAGCACGGGAGAGCTCGTGGTAAATTGCTCAATGCAAACAGCCTCAAGGGCAGGAAAAATGAGCAGGACAACATTGGTCTTCCTAGCTGTTTGGTTCAGAAGGTGGTCCACTCAGGTTAATTAAGGCCTGGGTCACCTTGCCTTTAACCCATATTTTTCACAAAATTGAGAATAACTTAGCTATTTTGTGAGGGATTTTTCTCATACTTGGCAGAAATGTGTATCACTATCATCTCTCTCGGACTGAGTTGTGGCAGCGTAATATGATGCTCTCAACAGCCAAAAACAGTTAATTTAGGCGCCAAATTCGTCGGTTGCTTTCTTGAGCAAATTCCTACCACTAAACATAAGGCAGTTATGGCTATGAATATTTGAGACGTTTTTCATTGTTTTCCCACTTGGAATGACTGCCAAAAAAAAGAGAGATGTGCTAGGCAGATTAAATCAAGTTTTGTCTCTGCGAAGCTGCTTCCTCTATCATGGTTTTCGCCCGAAAACATCTTAGCCTTTACCTGGTTCCAACCGCTGTCAATGAAAGTAATCCTACAGGTTCCTATTTATTTGGAAAAAAGACAAATTAAAACTGTTTAAGAGGTGGGAATTTTGAAAACTCGCAGTCACGTATTCAACTTAGTGTCCGCTATTTTGACGCGCGAGTGTTCAGAAGCAACTAAACTTACCTAACAACTGCTTTGGGGGATTACTTTTGTAAGTAAATTCATCTGCTTCTTGGAGAAATTGTTTCCAAAGCATTCAAAAGCCTAAATTTTGATAGACACCATAAGTATACACATCATGATATGATAGAGGAGTTATCAAGCTAAATTTAATTTCAAAATTGAATGGTATATCCACAATGAAACTTTTTTCTATGCATTTGTTACAAAACATAGTACTTTTTTCTATGCATAAGTTACAAACATTGCAAAACGCTATTGAGCTCTAGAAATGAGCGCTATATTATAAATTCATGTTGCATTGTATTTGCAGTGAAGTCAATGAACATGTTGAGAGCGGTGTTTAGAAGTCTTCGTAGGTTCAAAAGGGTTCTCTTTGGCTTTAAGATAGCGATATCATGCCATTTTTTGAGGAAATGAAGATAGCAAAGAAAATGTTATTATCTTCTTTTGATGTCTTCCTCTAAATTGTCGGATTCACCAGCGAAGATGGGAAAAACCAATGCAAAGCCGACACTTCAAAATGGCGGATGCCGTTCACGAACTACGCGATCTTGATTCCAAGTAACTATAGTTACTCGCGCAGTCCACGCGAATTTCGCGAACCTTGCTGGGGGGGCACTGGAGGCGAAAATCATTTTTGACCTAGGCCTTAATTAACCTGAGCGGGGTTTTGATTAAAACCAAAGAAATTCTTGTATTCATTTGGCACTCCACTGGAGTCACTCTAAATGATAAGATGGAGAAACCCAAAATGTCCATTCCTCAATTATGGTGACCAGGTTAATCCTGATCAGAAGTTAATTGAAATGAAAGCTTTCTGTAATTATAAATGAAATATATGATCATTGTGGTTACTTTGTAAATCGTCACACGACTTGAGCCCACTCGAATCACGGAGAGTGGTAAAATTCTCGGTCACTCACAGTTTGAAAAAGACCATTTTTCATATATACTGTCCTTCTTTATATGTATATATTTGGCTCTGACGATGGGCTAACGCTCGAACCGAAAAATCTCTTTATGGTGGCCCATTTACATTATCAACTTAGTTGACAAAACCAAATCATCTTGTAATACCCACCACCGATGCAGCATCACAGTTTCTTTGGAAAAATTACCCCCTTTAAACAAATATATATTATGTTTTTTAACCTAGGTGGTTCATCGTGCACGTTTCCTTTGTGAAGTTCGTGAGAGAAGGCCTTAACATTGACAACATCGGACCCATGCCTCCTCCCATCATGCTACTTAGCGATGGAGGCCACGTGGAAAATCTTGCTATTTTGCCATTGTTAAAGAAGAAACTCAAGAAAATTATTGTGGTGGATGGTGGTTACTATTCCAATGAGAAGAATTATGGGGAAGAACTACTGAAAGCACTGATGCTGGCTCGTAGAGACCTGAATTGTTCGTTTATTGGCCAGGGCGGTCGTGACGTCATTTCAGACCTGTTGGAGAATTTCGTGAAGCTTCAGCACCCAAATGAAAAAAAACCACGACATTTCAGGTACATGTTTATGATCCTTTCCGTAATTTACTGCCACCTCTTCTTTGTCGTCGAGCGCCGCTTTAAACAAGACACCTGACAAGACTACCGACACCTGATTACACTCAATCAGGGAAAGCACTGGTGTTTTTCGAGTGGGAGGTGGGAATGAGGGGAAATACGACCTTGAGTTGGCGCAAGAGAGAATTGAGGTCCCATTTTTTTCTATTGATTTGGGATAGCGAGTCTATTCTTGGTTATCGGATCCATGCCAAGGCTTGTGTATCGTGTGAAGCTTGGACCGAGTTCACCATTTGCAGTTATCTTCAGCTAATCTTTTTTCCTTCTTGGTGTATCACTGCCTGTTTCATAGTTTTGTATCTTGTCAAAGTACTACATCGTTTTCTCTTTTAAGATGAACGACGTTCTACACGACATAAATTAAATGGCATGAATTCAATGTAAGCTAGAAGCTCTTAAAATTCAAACATGCTTATAATCTCTTGCTTCAAAACAATAATTTTTAATCTATTGTTTCTTTTTTTTCTCGCTAGATTTAACGTTGAATACTACGAAAACGACCACAAAGTTGGTGAAGGCGAAATTTTGTTCATTCGGCCAAGAGATCCGCGAAAAGGTGAAAAGAGCGAGGTCAAAACCTGGGAAGAGTTTGGTTTCCATCTGGACGCACGTGACTGGGGGAATAGTCCATTTCTGAACGAAGACGAAGTCGACAAGTTGACCTTCTGTTGTTGTGCATGTTGTAACAAAAAGTCCTATTTGAGCGGTTTATCTGAGCTCCTCTGCCACAAGTTCCCGAATCACAGCACAGCCAATCAATTCTTCACGCCTTTAATGTTCTCCGCCTATCACCGTGAAGGCTTCCGAGCATGCGTTGAAGCGGAAGCTGCTGAATTTCTCAAGGATAACCACGATGTCCTTGAGGTGTGACTGTTACTCAACCTAGTGTGAGTATATGTGGCCAACCTATTAATAACCAAACATGTACGCAAAAAAAAAAGTTTGGCTTGTCTGTTGAATACTGATTGATTAGGAATATTGGAAATCGTTCCATAGCAAATAGAGGTGACTTGTTCAGACAGCAGAAAGATTTCTTCATTTCTTTTTTTATCATTATGTGGACCTGATATTGTACAACGTTTAAAACAACGTATTGTACAACGTATCCTTAACTGTAGTCGTCAAGAAACGTTAAATAGAAATTAAATATCCTTGTCTTTGGTGTTCTGTCGTCCTTTGCTCCAGAGTTTAATACATCTCTTGGGCTTCCTCACCCGATTCGCGCGTAACTAACCGCTCGCATGCGAATATAATTAGCATCAAATTAATGTAGTTACTAAAACAAGGAATCGCCTAAAATGACCAAATATGATCTCAAATGACCTTGAGTGATGTCTAAAATGACCTGAAATAACCTTGACCGATGTCTTGACCTAAAATGATCGAAAGTAACCTACACTGATTATTAAAATAAAGTAAAATGACTTAAAATGACGTTTAAACTTTACTGGAGCAATTCAAAATAATAATTGCCAGCGATATACAACAGGAAAACAGAACTGAATGCGCAAGCCGAGTGCTCACCTTAACGGCTGAGACGCGGAACTCAAGTTATATACTTTTGTCTATGCATTAAAATGTATCATGAAATAAGAAAGAAATATTTATTCGAAAAAATACAAATAGCACAGACTGTGTCAACATAATTTAGCGTTAACAGCTGAGTTAAAAACGTAAATTGGCCACCGTAAAAGGTGTAAAGGCTAATGTTTCGAGCGTTAGCCCTTTGTCCAATCGCTCTAACAAAGGGCTAACGCTTGAAAAGTCACTCTTTAAACTCTTTGCAGTTTTTTGTAGATTGCCCTGCCGGCTTTTCTTCCTTCTGCGATTCTTTTTTTTTTACTCAGAATAACGGGGGGGCTCCCCCTAGATCCACCACTGCTCTTTTAGGTAATTGGTGAGGTAATGCAGGTATGTATTTCCCGTATACTCGAATACTTCGCTATTTTGCCTGACTTATCGGTTCTATCACGAACCCCTACATTTTTCATTATCTCTTTGTCTGAAGTGTTAAATAAACTCTGCACTGCTCACATCGCGTGACTAATTTAGGGCAGGGCTTGGAGTCATCTCTGTGGACAAGATCATCAGTGTTTGCCAGTTATTCTTTCAGGGTTCAGGATATCCCCTTGAGTCGATGAGCAAATGGGCTTGTCCACCTATGGAAAAGTGCAAAAAATTTACAAATAATCCACAGAGATGCACGTTTCTCCACCTTGCGACAGAGAATTCCAACCAACTATTTCAAAGTGGCGCAAATAAATTAAAGACGAGTTGTCAGATTTGCATCACTTTGACAGAAAAACATAATTTCCCTAAACATTGTTCTGTATCGAAGAAATGGAAACTGCACTCTTAAGATATGTATATAAGCATATACATGTATGTCATCAACTTCCTGGTTATATGGTCGAACATTTTAACATACAATAGTAAAAAGAACTGTGGGTGTACACTTTATAAGTCAATCTTACCTGCCATTGTGAGCTTCTATTAACTTTTGACAGGCATAGGGGAGGTACAAGAGATTTTTTCGGCCGGTGAGTTAACATCAGGAATACGGTCAGCAAAGATCTCAGGCTCCGATGAGTTCTGCCCTTCTCCTATTAGATTTCGGTGAGGTCGTAGGACCAGCTGAGCACGATTTCCTTTACGAGTCGTGCGATTTGGGCACAAATTTACGAAAGCGGTTGAAATGCTGACGCTGCCTCTCAGGACTCCAACAGTTCCACTTCGTGTGATCAACATAAAAATGGTCGTCTTTGTCCAAACCACGAATGGCTCTGGCTTCCTCGATTCCTCAGAATTCTTCTGACCCCGTTTGAAGTTCTGCACTCACATCGGCAACTTCGTTTGGGATCTCGCATTCTCAAAGCCTCATCTTCTGAAGCTTGTGCTTCAGTTCCAATCCGCTGGTATAGAAGCATACTATGCTTCGAGGGAGGGAGCACACCAATTTGGGATCCATAGATATCCGCCATTATTGGAGAGTATTGATGCTCCACCGTTTTAGGCAATGACATTATGTAGCAACTGTATATATTTTTTTTACATATTATTCACTCATCTTTCTGTATTAGGTGTATATTAGTCCAAATTCCAGGAGCTCCAACTCTGGTCCTGTAGAGGACTAATTTGAACTAGTTTGAATTGTCGAAATCAGTATTGGCAATTAGGGAAATTTGCAGGGGTCTTTTCACATACTTCCTACGTGGAGAGCGCCAAAAGCGTAAAAAAAACAGGAACAACGGAAGATTGAATGAGCGCGAACGAAAGAGGGTGGATAAGAGAAAATGTGCGGTAGGTGGACCTCTATTGATTTCCCCTCTTCTTCAGGACCGAAAAATCCCATCAGCCAAAAGGCGCGGCATGCGACAAGCAAGCTCGCCAAAATTTAAGCCTGCTCTGCAGGTTAAGCGAAACTTGGAACTTCACATCGATCAAATCCGCGTTGCTGAAAAACTAGGCATTTCGCACCAAGCAAAACCGTTTAGTAATTATCGGGAAGTTAATTCCTCAGGAATTTCCCGGGTTGTTCACGCACCTTCTACGTTTCAGTCTTAGTTTAAGTTAGCACTCGGTTGTGTAATTCCGAATAACTCCGGCAAAAAAAATCCGGCTGGGTTTCTTTTTTCACTGCATGGTCAAATAGCAAAGCTAGCCAGTTGGAATGTGTAAAATCCTTATCGATTTTGATACACACTGATGGCAGGATTGATTAGAAGCAAATGATCCTGTGCTTTCCTGAAAAAAGAAAACCTATGGAATTCATTACCGCATATCTTTAATTTCACTCAGTCAAAAAAACTAGCGATCAAATTAAGAGCGTTCTAAGGTATTTTCGTTTCGAGGCCGAACACTTATCTGAAACAAGCTGAAGAAAACCCTGTAAACAAAGATTATTGCGTTACAATGCGAATATTCATTGAGCTACTGTGAAGCGCAACGTGACATAAATTGGCAAATAGTAGAATTTGGCTTGTGTGGGCGAAGAAAGATTTGGATTCCAGCGGCTGAATTTTTATCGAATTTTGCAAATTCGATAAACGCAGGATACTATTCTGTGCTTTTTTTTGTAGGTTATATATAAGTTCATCATTCTGCGGAGTTGGATGTTCACCATACTTGAGGATCTCTTCGTGATTTTCCAGAACTTTGCCTTTTGAAATAGGAGCAACCTTGCATTGCTGCAAGACCAATAATTACTCGGGATTTCCAAAGGAAACGCCCGAGTTGAAATTCATGTTTCATCTGTAGGTTAAGTGTTTTATGTACGAGTTGGCCATAGGTATTCTTTGATTAGATAAAGGTGATAATCGTTAATAATGTAGGTTGTGCTTTTTTCAAGGGAAGCGTACGTTTTTGTATGATTAACGATGAAATACGTGATAAAATCTACGGAATAAGTTCTTACCTTACGTAAGGTTTATTGTGAAATTGACGTCGCCCAATGGTCTCGAAATATCACAAAATTAACTACAAATCACCAGGGAATTAATCAGTATAGTATTTTAGTTGTATCTTTTAGTGTGTACAGCATGTTTTCGTACCTATTGTCGTTCTTGATAAACAAATTACGACGGCTGAAAATATACATCCTTAAAGGAGAGAAGTCCGGCGATGTCAGCGGAGATGGAAATCGTTTTTACCGACCTGTTGCACTTAGGAGGGATGAAACAGGCAATGAGAAACACGAGGACATCAGTAGGTCGAGTTCCAGTTTTTTTCAGAAAAATCCAAGGGTTTCTGGGCTCCTACCCTTCGTCACGGTTTCTTCAACATTACAAGTTTCCATGGTGATTTCTTCTGCTGATATAACTTATTAATCATTGCAGTTTACTGTAACTGCACAATTCCTCTCAATGCTACGCTCAGTATCTTGAGGCGTCTTGTTGTTGTTGTTGTTGTTGTTTTTTTTTTTTTAGCAAAGGGTTCAGCTACGTCACAAGCCCGTGACAGGAAAATAGGCCGAACTTTGACCGCTTGTTGGGTTAATTTGATGCTAATTAAATTCACATGTAAACGGTTAATGTTGTTAGTATTACGAGCGAATCGGGTGGCTTCCTTTGCTTGTTATGGTGAAGACATCGATGTTCAAGAGATATGCAAACATGGCGACCAGAGCGTGGAGGATTCCGCAACTCATCCGTAACATATACACTACACGAGTTTCGGCTATTGGAAAAAATATTACAGTTCCTCCGCCACTCCCAGATAAACTGCATGATCTGATATACGCTTTTCGTGAATCCAAAGTGCTGTTCGCAGCATGTGATTTGGGTATCTTCGATATCCTTCAAGATTCCGATGCTCCGCAGTCGGTCGCGGACATGTCTTCAAAGATTGGATCCAATGCTGATGCCACAGCTTGCTTCATGGACGCATTGGTTGCTCTGGAATTGCTGGAAAAGACTAAGCAACATGGATCATGGCTGTATTCAAACAGTAACATAACAAAACAGTTTCTGACAAAGTCGAGTCCTCATTCGATTTATGGGTACATAAAACACTCCAATGAAGTGACCTATCCCATCTTCGGGAACTTAGAGAGTGCAATTCGTGAAGGATCGAATCAGTGGATGAGAACATTCAACCTGTCGTCGGAGGACTTTTTTAAATCCTCATATAACACCGAGGAGGACCGCATACGATTTCAATCTGCTATGCATTCCACGTCTCAGCACTTCTGTCACGCCGTGGTGACGGCGTTTGACTTAAGTTCATTTGAAAATTGTTGTGACTTAGGAGGTGGGATATATTTTGCATATTATAATTACCGTACAACTACTTATTATAACGGTCGAATTGTTCACTAATCTCACTCGGAGCTTTGCGTAAGCCTAGTTCAGGAAAATTGTGCACTGGGGCATGGCATAGCTAAAAGGAAAAGAACCTTCCCTCTCCTCCCCATCTAGCACTTGAATGCCCCCCCCCCCCCACACTGCTATGAAAAACTAATGGTGCAGAGCAACCTGCTACCCATATCCCCCCCTCAACACCATACACTGACAGATCTGCATCAAACAAAATTATCCCTATCAGTGCTTGGGGTGTCTGACTGCTGAAAGCTGAAACAGTATAACATTAAAGACGGCAACAACAATACTGAAAATAACAACAATAATAATAAATGATGTTAAACAATGATACTGATAGTGACAGGGAAAAAACTTATAAAGTAGTCGGCCACTCCTTCAGAGAGATTTTTGAGGTCCATTGTAACTAAAGATATTCAAGACTTGACCCCAAGTTAGATTTGCAGGCAGTAGATGGCAAGTAAGTAACAACCTCTAAGTATCAGGGCGAAGGGCTTATCCCCAGAACCATCAGATTACAAGGGCAGCCCCACATCCACAAAAGAAAACTGCTTCTTATGAATTTTCTCACTCTGTAAATTTCTCTTTTTACACCTAGGTGGAATGGGAACAATGGCTTACACTTTATGCCAATACTACCCAAACATGAAGATCACAGTGTGTGAAGTGCAGTCTGTTGTGGACTCTGCCCGTCATTTTCATCCCCCGTTAGAAGATTACCCCAATCAAGGCAACATCTCATATGTAGTAGGGAATTTCTTCCAAACAGATCTGCCAAAGGCTGATTTGTATATATTGTCACGTATTCTTCATGACTGGCCAATTGAAAAAGTGGAACTTATACTCTCAAATGTCATCAAGTGTTTGCCTTCAGGTACGTATCTTGCTTTGCTTGCTGGGATATATAATGGTAATTGAACTGAGTGGGGTGCAATTTGGACTGAAATCATAAGCATGATTCCAAAATTGAACAAGCATGCAGCAAGAGTTGGTTTTCATTTTTTCATTTCAGACCAAAATTGCATGGCACAAAGCATAATTTTCACTTTATTACATCCTTCTTGAAATCCCAGAATTCTAGTGCTCAAATACAGGTTTCTTAGTCTGTTCAAATATTTTACTGATCCAGCTTTAAGCAGGTTAGTAAAAAGTTACCAGAGTTGACTTTTATTTTCCTGAAATTTAATTGGTTTCTTTAACCGAGCCTTGAAATCTGATTGGGTGTTGTGTTTTACTTAAGCTCTCTCATTGCCTGGGAATAGGATGCAATTTAGAGCATAAAATGTTGTGTTTCATGAATAAACTGATAAACCGCAGTGATATAGCCAATCAGATTTCAAGGACATTGATTTTAAAATGGATGTAATATATCTATATACGTTACAACCTTACCCATAGCTTACATTTGATTTTGCATCATGGCAATACCCTGTTGTTGGTCTGGGAGAACTTGGGATTAACTCAAAATAGCTTTAACCCTTAAACTCCCATATCAAATTAGCACTTCTCCTAATTCTGAGAGAAATTCTGTCTTGGTCACTCACAGGAGTAATAGGGTTAAAACAGGTTGCATACAAAACTCAAGAGAAAATCAGTCTTTGTCATTCAAAAAACACTTATTGAAAAAGTTCAGAAATAATATATATTCACACTTTAACCTTTTTAAGCCCTAAGATCTGATTGTCAGTTCTCCCTTCTAACTGCTACATATTTCCTTGTAAATTAGTTATGAGAATTTGGTGTTAGATTAAGATTTCAACTAGTTTGAGTATTTTCATGACCTGTTTACTGGATAATGTACGGATATTATATATCACTTAAGGGTTAAAAAGTCAACAGCTCAATAAAAAGAGAGTATATCCTTAAGCCATATCATATAATCTGCCTGTGATTGTCACAGAAAAATTGCAGTCAATTTTTACAAACTCAATTTTTTATACAGATCACTATTTTTGCCATAAAATTCAAGTATAAAAGCAACAATCTTAACCCTTTAACCCTTTAATCCCCAAGATCTTAATGTTAATTCTCTCTTCTAGCTGCCATACATGTCCTTGCAAATCAGGTACGAGAATTTGGCATTCGATCAAGAAAGCAACTTTCACCTGAGAAATTTGAATATTCTCATTACTTGTTTGCTAGACATATGTATGGATATTTTAGGGAGAAGTTTCATGTTAATCACTTCTGGGAGTTAAAGGGTTAAACCCTGAGTGACTAGCATCTAATTTCTCCTTACAAAATCACCCTTGAATCAAACATTAAGGTAATGAGAATGGAGGAAATGATCACCAACTAAAGCAGCTTTTGATTATCAACCAAATTCTCTTTGTCAGCACCTTGGGAAGTGTGTAGTGAATCGTTTGGAGAATATGGATACTGATGTCAAGGGGTAAAAGGTTTATGAAGGAGTTAGCTTTATAGGGATTGGAATAGCACTTAGGTTAGTACCTAAGTGTTAGTGTTATTTGTTAATAATAATTATGTACTCATCTACATTTTAGGTGGCTGTTTGCTAATTGCTGAAGCTTTCTTGGATGAAGACAAAACTGGACCTAAAAGTGTTCTCCTTCAGTCACTGAATATGCTTTTACAAATGCAGGGAAGGGAACGCACAGCAGAGGAATATAAAGAGATCTTGCAAAATAAGGGATTTGTTGATATTCAGACCAAAAAGCTGGAGCCCTCTGTAAGATTAGATGCCATTCTATGTAGAAAAGCTTGATGGAAATTTAAGCAGGTCACTCTATTTTGTGGTATCAGTCAAATCCAGATAATCCTACATTTGGGATAACTGGTTCTTTGGAACAACTGTCCACATTTAATGGATAAATATTGCTTCAGCACTGTTTTGGTTTATTGAAATTTCTTGATAATGTCAAATTTGAGACCATAAAAATATTAGCATTGTAAGAGATAAAAACTGAAAGAATATACTTAAAAACCTTAAAGATAGAACAAGTATGGCAAAGGATGGAAAAGGAATGACAGGATTGAAAAATTTACATGAGAAGTGTAAGGGGTGACATTCCAACACATGGGAAAAACAAAAACCTCTTGCAAACTTTTTTTTAGCCAATTTGACACCAAAGTTGTAATTGTTTTTTGCACTAATTGATTGGTATGGTTCTAGTGAAGCACTGTACATGTTTGTGACTGCCATCTTTGACTGTTTCCCTCTGGTAAAAAAAAAAGCCTTTTATTTTTAGCTCTTCTGCTGATTGAGAAAAAGAACTGTTACAAATTTACCACAAGTCCAACATCAAATATATCAGATGTAGCAGAGATTCACCGTCATTAATCATATTAATCTCCATTTGTTTGAGAAGATTTCTTTAATTTGACACATTTTGAAGTTTTCTATGTTTTAGTCGTATTAATATATTTAAATAATTTGTTGACTCATATTTTTAGAGTTTGTAGATTGTGTCAGTTTGACCTGCAACAGAAAAAAGTTAATTATAACTTATTGAAGTATCTTACATATATTTAAAAATAATTATTCTAGGCTCCATCTTCATTTCTCAAGTGAACACAGTCTGAGGGGTTCATTTATGCAATCAAACATTTCATACAGAATAAACTTAAGACAAATTTTTTTGACTCACAGGCTTTAGAGTTTGCAACATGTGACTTCTTTATCAGGTGAACTATCATTTCAAAAAGCTAAAACAATTATTTGCCTGTACCCACTTCTACCCCTGGCTGTAGAGAGGCATTGTAAAGGCCTATTTACACGGCACGACTTTGTCGCATGCGACAAGCTTACGACAGGCTTACGACATGACTTAAGAGTCATAAGCGAGTTGTAGGTTTGATTTACACGAAACAATTTGTGTCGTAAGCTTGTCGCATTCGACAAAGTCGTACCGTGTAAATAGGCCTTAAGAGAGTAGAGTGTCTTGTGCAAGAACACAATGCATTGATCCTACCAGGTCTGGAACCCAGACCTCTGGAGCCAGAGCCCAGTGCACTGGGTATTAGACCATGGCATCTCTTAAGTGTACTAATAAAATTTTACCTTACCCTTGCATAGTTCTTCCAGTCAAATTCTGAGTCTTTAATTTTCTATACCATGTTGGAGGGTCAGATTTTGTCTAAATGAAGAAAGGGTAACAATCTTAGTTCCAAAAAGGAATCCAGTGGTTTCATACCCATGGTCCTTTTGTATCCAAATACAGTCGATTCACACTTAGTTTGAGTCAGTCCATTTTTGAACCACTGGTCAATTTGTACCCATCCCAATAAACAGCCATTAAAAATACGTCAACTGAGAGCGCATGGACAGATACTGATTATATTGCATGGCAAATTAGCAGAGTCAAGCGAGTAAGATACAAGCCAAATTCTGCTGTTTATGCTTGTGACCTTCTTTAAAAAAACCATTAAATTATTGCTTAGTGCAAGTGTGATGTTTTTAATAGCACAGTCTATTGTTTATACTGTAAAATTCTTAACAATAACAGCTAGTGTAAGTGACTTTTTCCTTTACCTTTGTTATTAACCGTAATAAATTTTTTCATTCTTATTCATTCATTTGTTCTATTCTTACTGTAAACATACTTAACATGTAAAACAAACTATATTGGACAGTATGGGTACAAATGACTCAACTGACTGAGTATGAATTGACTTTGCTGGGTATAAAACGACTATGGGTATGAAACAACTAGTAAATATGGTTTGTGCTATGGTTCAACTCGCATCTTTTTAACCTGTTTGATTCCCATTTTAAATTGTTTGAGGTCATGATATTGAGTTGAAGACATGAGAAAATAATTTCACTAAATTTTAAACCAAAGGAAAAAGAAATAAAACAACAACATATGCAAGAGGCTATTCCCATAAAAACCAAAAAAAGAAAAAATGCAATACCCCTTTTATCTGTGGCACTGATAAAAATGATTAAAGCTCTTAGACAAAATTGCTAGAGTAATACAGACAATTATATCCCTTCAATATCACTTACAAAAATAGTTGGTTTAGGTTGGTGTGCTGCAGAGCTGGATGTGTCTTGAGCCATAGAAGTTCTAATGCGTGATTCTTGGCCATGGACACCTGTAGATGTCCTTGTAACTTGTGCAGTAGAACCTCTTGAGGACTTTAGACCAAGAATGGCTTGTTTCATCACTGCCATCTCCTTTAAAAGGAAAAGGTCCAAAAAAATGAGTGAACCAGCCATAAACTAACCCTATCACTCTCAAGATCTCATTAGTAATTTTCCTTGCTGACCGCTAAACAATTCTTATGATTATGTTAGTTTGAGGAATTTGCTATTGGATCAATTAAAGATACCCTTATTTATACTTTTCTTTCATTCCCATCACTTATCTGCTTGATATTGTGAAGGTTGTCCAATACACCCAAACCACTACGATTCGTCAAAGGCAGCTTGCGAATTGTTCTACCAGAAGTCAGATCAATTCAACTTGAGTCGAATGACTCTTCTCAGTTTAAGTCGACCCATGATACTCAAAGTCGATTTGCAAGACACTTAGAAAATATTCTGCAAGTAACTACCAGGGGTTTTTGAAAATGTTGCTGAACCAACTTGATTCAACTTGAGTCCAACTACTCATCTTAGTTAAAGTTCAACCATCACACCAGAAGTCGATTTGCAAGACACTTCTAGAGAATATTCCACAAGTAACTACCAAGGGTCATTGAAACTGTTGTTGAATTGACTTGAGTCAAATGACTTGTCTTAGTTAAAGTAGAGCTGTCACACCAGAAGTCAATTTACAAGACACTTAGAAAACTAACAACCAATGTAAAACCAAATAAGTTTAAAACCCTCTTTCCTACAAAATGAAGGACTGTGAAAAGACAAAATAAATGAACACAATCTTTGTAAAAGCCAGCCATGTTGCCTTCTGGTAACACGTCTCCAAAGTTGTCATTTTCAAAACAAACACTTAGAAAGGAGGTAATCACATTACAAATCTTTTGCAAATTGACTTCTGATGAGACGGATCAACTTTACTAATGACGAGTTGTGTCAACCCATGCAAATCATGTGGATTCGTCAACATTGAATACCCCTATTTAACGCTTACTTCTGTGAATCGACTTCTGGTGACAGATCAACTTTACTAATGATGAGTCGAGTCGATTCATGTGAATTGTGTTAATTTGTCAGCATTGAATATACCCCATTCCGACAATGGACTTCCAACCATTTCATGCTTTAAGAACGTGGAAGGTTCATGTTGTCATTTTCTCTTTTCATCAGGCTACTCATTTTCACATATTGCTCACCCCCTGGACTTCCACCATGTTAACACACAATTTGACTTCTGGTATACCATGCTACTCCTTTTCACAGATTGCTCACCACCCTCCACTTCTGGTATGTTAACACATGATTCCACTTCTGGTACATCAATTTGTCAATCACCGTAGATGAATCATAGTGGTTCTGGTGCATTGGGCATGTATTGAGAATAGGGAGAAATTCTGTCTTGGTCAATTGTGGGAGTCAAAGGGTTTACTTAATATGCTTTCACACAAAGTGGGGCTAGACAAATTAAAAGGAAATCACTGGCTACTTTCAACTGAGGTTGTCAATTACTTGAACTGAGGTTGTCAATTACTTATTTCCTCAGATAAGTGCCCAGATGCTTGTTCAAATTTTTGGCTAAAAAGGTGGGCAGTCTTATTGAAAATAGGGCACTTTATCAAGGTGGGGTGCTTATTCATTATCATCCACTTTCTTCAAATGCATCCCGACAACTTAACTATCATAGAAATAACTGGTATTCAAAGACTAGAGAATGGTCTTGTTGGTCTTGGGAAGTTTATAGCATTTACCAATAGTGCAGCAATTGGAACAAAAATTAAAAGAACAGCAGGCACATGGAGATAGAAATAAGTGGAAGTAATCTAATAGAAAAGAAAGTACTCTCCTTTACTGATTCTGCAATAGTTGAAGCTTAAAAAGTTAGTAATAGAGTGGCAATAGGAATAGGTTGTCCTTGTATCCCTTCTTTTTAAGAGGTGGGAGACAAAGTGGGGGGGGGGGAGGGGAAGGGGGGAGGAGGTCTGCATATTCAAGGGGGTGCTTATTTGACACCATCACCTAAGGGGTGGGTGCTTATTTGTGACTGGGCACTTATTAGAGCATGGGCATTTATTCAAGGAAACACAGTATCTAAATTTTTTTAGGCCCCTGAGAGTTCCAACATGGAATTTAAATCACAAAGTTTTTGGACTCTTGATTTCTCTAAAGATGCACTGTAAGCCTCACCTCGCGCTGGTTTAGAAGTCTCTCCAAGTCAGCGGATAACTGATTGCGGGTCTTAACAAGATCTTCTTTTTCTGTTTTCAGCTTCCTGTTTGAAGGGAAAAAGTCATTCAATTTATGTCTTGATCTAATTGCTTTCTTGGGCAAGCCGTGGTAATATATAATTACCAGTAGGTAGCATCAATCTAAGGAAATACATTGTATGATAATCTCTATAGTAAATCATTATAATAATAATTGTAAAAGAAAGGTACAAGCAAGATTACTGTAAATAATCACACAGGAAAAGGACCAACTTATTTCTGAAGGTTCTTCAACCTCCCTTTACCAGAATGGTGAACATGACTCACCCGATTTCCTCCTCCATCAATGTGAGCTGTTCAGTAAGGGTCTGATTCTGTGTATCCCTTGCTCTTATGCTCTCAATCAGATAGTTGTATGGCTGCTGTGCTTCATTTAGCAGTGACGTAGCCTTGGAAAGCTACCAAAGAAAGTAACCTTAATTGTCTTGAATTTTGGCTTAGTACATAAAGTGTACTACAGATAGCTTACATAATGTATTGTGACTGAGACAATAGCCATATATTTAAAATAATGATTTTGTCTTCACCTCTTTTCCCAGCAAGTCTTTCTTTTTCTTCTCTCTTTCCATCTCATTTCTAAGTGAAGTGTTGGCTCTTTCCAACTGAAGAACTCTCCGTGCCAAGTGAACACTTTTAAAGCCATAAAACAGTGATTAGGAATCAATGTGAGACTTGATTCATCTGTCACCAAATTATTGTTCATTAAAGTGACTACTAAAGGGCAGCTTATTGCAGTAAATTAATGGCTCATCAGACCATAAAGCCAGACTGCCACCCAATCAAACATTTAATAGCTCATCTCATTATTACCAGGCAATTAGTTACTTATTTTGTTGGGCTACTGGTTGGAGATATGCACAGTCATGTGAACAACTGGGGCAATGGTAACTCTGATGACAATTTTCTTTCAAGACTTCAATAAGCCCAGTTGATACAACACAATAAATATTTAATTGCGGAGATACAACTAGTAATAATAACAAAAAAATTCCTCTTCAAATAAAAATTAGAGGTTAGCCTTATGCATGACAATTCCCATAAATAAAAAGCGTAAATGACATGTACAGTTTAAGAACTATACCAGTTGTACAGGTATGGATCAGTCTCATTCATTCAATTGAGAAACGCTGTACGTCAATTAGATTTCTCATTATCAGATCAGCTACACCCACATGGTCAGTATTGCCCACGAATACCTTTGCTGCATTCTCCTCTTTGCTGTACTGGGTACATTGGCACCATAGCCATACGAGAACAGCACTCGTTCAGCCTCAGGTTCATTCTCAACTACAAATTAAGGACACATTGTTCACAATCAACTAAAGAGGGGTTATTTCCAATCAAAAACATTCCCAGCAAAAAGACTGAAGCGTTCACAACTGAATAACACCCTGCAGGGTCCAAAATTAACCAACAGTCATTTTTCATTAGCAATGACAACCAGTGGGTCTCAATTCTGTACCTTGCTTTACAATACAGAATGAATACTATTTCATGCAGACAAGAAGCGATGAATACTATTTCATGTAGACGAGAAGTGATGAGAAGATACATATCAATAAGTAGATACTGTTTGATTTCAAAACAAATTATAACATAGCTAGTAAATTTGTGTAATCAAATTCAATTGCACGAGCAAGAAGCTAGAGTTGCTCTCGACTACGCCTTGAGCAACTCTTACGCATCTTTCATGCTCTCCAAACTTCCCACATGCTTCATATCTCAATGAACGCACGCTGACGTATGAACCAATTGTTAATTCTCAGAGTTCAAATTAAAAAAAAATGTATCACCCACAGTATGAAGAGTCTGTTAGTATTTGGATCGTGGAGTTGAAAGGAGAGGGAAAAGAACACATTTCTGTGTAATGATAGCAAGATGAAAAGTTGTTGTTCCTTACTCTCTGCAGCCTGCATGATAACATCATCCAGTTCCTGCTCAAGTTTTTCATACACTGCCAGCTTATCTCCCTGTTCCTTACACTTTGCTTCCAGTTCCACAAGCTGTTTTTCTGAGGAGTTTTGCAGAGTGTAGTACTCTTTATTTAAAACCTTGAGAAGGAAAAATGATTGATATACAGTATTATGTCAAGACAACTTTATCCCTTTAATAACAAGGTCATCACACCTCACTCTTGCTCTGGTACTTTTCAGCTTCCAGTTTTGCTTGATTGAGATTGTTAGCTGTTTCATCCAGAATCATTTGCAATCTCTCCAACTCAAACTGTTTGACGCTGATCTCTTTTTGCAATTCAGACTGCCTGCTGTCAGCCGTCAACTGTAATTGTCGATACCTTGTATAGACATAAAAAGACAATATGGAGTAATCATAAAAGACTCATTGTAAACTGACACACATCACTTATTGCTTGAACTCTACATTGGTCCTTGAAGTGTCCCTGTGTTGTTAAATTACATTTCCTTTTTGTTTGCTCTTGATTTTGATTTTATGTTTGGCAGCTATGCACTATTCTAATTTTTGCCACTCAATTTCAAAAATTGCTATAATTTTTTTTCAGACTATAGTATGTTCCAGTCTAGTTGCATTCAAAGAGCTAGATTGTGAGAGAAAGTGTCTTAAAAGACTTCATGTAATTCTTGAAAAGGTAAGCTCAGTTAATTTAAGAGAGGCAACTACATGTAACTTTCAAAAGCCTGAAAATCCTGTCCTGCAAACCAAATTAGCCTGGCTCTCACACTGAAAAATGGAACTCTTACACATCTTTGACATCAGTTTCTCTGAATCCCTCTATCTCTTGATCCTGCCCTTTGACTGCACCTCCTTTGGAGTGTAATTTTATAGTGGCTGACAGTTTAAGTGAGATATAATTGCCAGAAAATTTAGGCTTTAAATTAATTGGTAATCGCCATGGTGCATTCTAGCCAAAAATACAATCAAACTCAAGTGAGATTGAGATCAACATATTTTATTCATAGTTAATGGAATAATTGTGTTAATGAAAGTTAATAATTTAATAATGGCATAATTACAGAATTGAGTGCATAACAATAATTGTGCACTGATCCTAAACAAAAACAAAAAAGTAAGCTGGAACAATTCATTTACTTACTCAGATTGAAGGAGATCATATTTTGAGGCAATTTCCTTTTCACTAATGACAGCACGATCTTTTGCCTCAAAGGCATTATCTCTTGCTTCTCTAAGATTTCTACAAGAACCCACAAATACTTCAATACATATAAAGTCATCTGGTTTTATTTCTACATGGCAATGATAAAATCACCCTCAACTGAACTGCTGTAATGAAACCTTGGTGCATATGAAATTGTAAATTTTGTGAAACATCATCTAGTAACTGACAAAGTGACCAACTCACCTATTTTCCCTTTCAAACATGTCTTTAGTATCACCTCTTATCCTGTCCAATTCAAGTGAAGTCTTGCCCTTAATGTCATCTAGTTCAGATTTGAGTCTCAGTTCATATTCTGACTTGTATTGCTCTCTGACACTGATATACTTCTCATACAACTCCTCTCTGGCCTGTTTTGTTTCTCCAAGCTGCTGCGACATCTGCTCCAATCGTTCCTCAGCTAATGTGCAGCGGCCTCTGAGCTCTTGAAGCTGTTTGTTCAGATACTCCTTGTCTTGCTTCAGTAAGGCTTCCGTTTGTCTGCGGATTTGCAACTTAAAGTTGCAACAACAAAAATCTCATGGATTAAAATTAATCCCTGAAAGATTAAAGAGGCTAAAGAAATCAATTTTAGATATTGAAACAAGTCACATACAACCTGGGTCATCAACACACAATTTATCCTAAGTTTAGTTAACAGTTTGCACTATCATTGATTGTAATTTGATTGGCTTACCTCCTTCTGTACTTCAAGCAAATTCTCTGTTTTTGACTTCAATGCAGCATCCAAAATAGTATTACTTTTCTTCAACTCCATCAAATCCCTGTCTAAATGATCCCGCTCACTGAAATGACACATTAAATAGACTTAAAAAAAAAGAAAACAATACTCTAATTGAAGCTAACAGTATCGAATGTAAGATAAAAGTAAAGAGGATCCTAAAACTTCACCATTTTTATACAGATCACTCACAAAACTATTTTCTGATTATCATCACCTTCTGATTTGATCAAAGTTTGTAATTTTGTAATCTCCTTGACTGACTTGGGATTGTAATTTCTCCAGCTGGAGGCTGAGTCTTTGCACTCTTTGCTCTGTCTCTGCACGTGCCATGCGTTCATCCTCAGCCTCCTGAATATTAGATGGATAATTTCAAAGTTGGTTGGTAGCAAACTGTTGTAAGCTGTTATAGATCATTTTCATGTTACGTCATCAAATTCCAAAATCCAAAACTAGTGAGCCACAAGACTTTTCATCCTCATCAAACTTGAACTTGGTTTGGAAACCAGCGTAGTTTGAAGTTCAGAGTTATGGTGGTAAGTGACATGCAGCTCCAATCACGTTTGTGAAAAAATATAAATTTATCATATGGTTTTTAGCCTTTAGTTAAAGAGTTAGGAAAGATGCTTTCATAAATGTCTCTGTGTTTATATCAGATAATCAGTGGACTAGATTGCCAAAGTAAGTTCCAGGATATTTGAACTATTTTCCGGCCACCATGTTGATACACCATAGAGGTGTACCAACATAGCAGCTCCGTACTTGGCTCTGCAAATTTGCACAAAACATTTCTATGAATATCTGAAGTTTGGCCAGACAAAGAGACCTAAAACTTAGAGAGGCGTGTTCTTTACCTATCTTCTATAACGTTACATCTTCTTGACCTTATTTATTGAATAATTTTTATTTATATTTTTGTTGTGTTACAGTGAAAACGTTCTATTCTTCTGAATAATGAATTAAGTGGATAAAAGTTGCTGATGATACTACAATTATCAGTTGAGTGAAGTGTGGTCACTCCAAACAGAGGCAATTCCCATGACATCAGTCAAAACAAGGTCATCAAACTTTTATCACCCCTCACTTAACTATAAATCATAGTGTGATGCTTTTGTCATAAATGAAAAAAGAAAAGATTGAATGGCAAATTCCATGAAATATTCAAACAGAGACAAATTTGAACAACTAATTAGACAAAGAAAAATGGACAGTGATTGAGAGAGAAAACTGCACAGTGATAATTATTAATAAAAAATAATAATGGTAGTTAAAAAATATTCCCATGGCTAGTAATCAAATTTTAATAGACGAATCAGATATAATAGCACACTGGAAGGGTGCCTGGTAGCTTTACATCATCAAGAACAAATTTTAATGAAACAATATAATTTTGATACTCAAACTGAAAGCTACAGGAAAGGAAAGGTACCACATGCTCTCTATAAACTACAAGAATTAACTTCACCTTTCGGAAAAAAGCAGTCTCCTCTTCTTTAGTGTGAAGTTGATGGGTCAAAGTTTCCAGCTGTTCTTGAAGACTTGAACATTCCAAAGCTAAAGGATGACGAGCTTCATAAACTTTAATCTGTAAGAGTTGGCAGGAGAGATGATGTCTAGAAGCCCGTGACACAGGTAAATTTTTTATGTTTGTTCTGCGTTGGGGGAGCAAAAATAAGTAGACCAGGGAAAAAAAAGGTTGTGGAAAGGATGAGAAATAGAGGCAAACTCAACCTGTATAGAAACACAGTTCAAAAATTGGACAAAAGTTAAAAACAGAGGAAATAAGTCTCCTGCTACTGCACTATCTACAAGTAGTAGATAGCAATCAAAAAAACATCAGCATATGCAAGATCTAACTAAGGGTATGGTTTTAATATACTCAGAATGAACACCCGTGAAAAAAGGTTATGCAACTAACCATTACGAATTCCCTCAAAGAAAGTTCTTCTGAGTCTTTGGATTTCAATTCCAAGTACAGCTCATCGGATAATTGTTCAAGATCAATCAACCATTTCCTATAGTCCATGGCTTTTTCTTGTAGCTTCTTGTTCTCGATTTCCAAAAGCTGCTGTCGTTTAAAGATTTTGGCCATTTCAAGCCTCGTTCGTTCAAGAGAGCTCTTAGCTTCCTCTTGTTGAAGTTTCAGCTGCGATTCAAGTCTTGCCTGAAGAATTTGTTTCTCGTGTCGAGTATCGCCCAAGAGTTCCTCTAACTCATCCACTTTGCTCAAATGCTCAACTTTCATGTTGTCGATTATGAGGTTTTTCTGGCTCAACTCGATGCGAACAAGTTCCAAGTCATGTAGTAGCTGTTTGCGTTCAATTTCATGCTTAGTTATCCTGTTTTCCGCCTCGCTGTCCACTTGAGTGGAGGAAAGAGCCGAGCTTGTCAACAAAGTTGAAGATTCAACGTCGGTTGTATTTTCCAAATTTCCAGTGATATCATTTTCCGTTCGCAACGTACTGTCACCATTATTTTCGCTGGCATGAGAACTTCTGGAGCTACCACTACCTCTCTGTGACATTTTAGAAGCCAAAAATAATGCAATTTCAGCGAACAATGGTAAAAGCAAATACAAACCGGACAGCCGCCATTTTTCAAATTGATGATAAAGTACGGGGTGTAACTATCATATAGTGAATCATCATTCATTGGAAATGAAAAGGGCAACCTCGTTTTCAGGGACCCTGGGAACGAGGTTGAACCATGGATGATGTGGACGAGCGGAAAAAAGACAACACGTAAAAGCTTTCGGACAGAAACAGTTTCCCTTACATCCTCCGTTTTTAGCTCATCCACTCGCTCTATCACTCTTTTTTGCTGACCGAGAGCCTCACAACCGTTAGAGGCCTTCCAATGTGTCATTAAACAGAGTTTAATTCGGACTCTCTTGAAAAAAAAGATTGAGAATATTTCCTTGCCGAGATTTTTCTCATCGCAAGTTTTCCTAACCCTGAAGCAATAAGAAAAGAAAAAAGAAAAGCTGTAATCTAATCGTGCTATTTCCGAATTGTTTTCCCTTGAAAGGTGGTGTTTTTCCTACACGGGGTCGAAATCATCAACTTTAGTTCCTACCATCCTTTAATTTCGTCTCAGTATTTTTTTTTAGGATGGTGTGAGGAGGACAGGTTTGACGGGGAGGAAGAATTGGCCATAAATAGTAAGTTAGTATAGAAGGAACGTTGGCGCTGTTAGTCAGAGAACAAATGCTGACAAAGAAAATCTCACTGGAGGAATCTGGAATATTTTCACATGTTCCTGGCCATCAGAAACTATCTATCGTAATCTAACACATTACGCCAATGCGTGGCTTTCACTGATCTCTCTTGCAAAGATGTAATTTTAGGCCCTTGTTTGGCCGCGCAAAGTAAAGTTTCACCATATGAGGAAAGTCAACGGGGACTGTAAAGAAACATGAAATGAAAAGCAATCAGTTTGGTTCTCGTGCAAAGTCAGTTCTTTCAGGATTCCTCACGTTAATACGCTGTAGTCCAAACGAAATAAAACGAGTTCATCTCACGAAGCCAAAAGAACGTCTAGGTCAAGTTTGATGTTCCTATAGAGTCTTTTTCGATCGAGTGTCGAAAGATGATCCGTAATTGCTTTGGCTTTGCTTCACTTTGACCAACGACTGACCCAGAAAACTCGCCCCGACTCGAAAACCAATCTTGGCTTGGTCGCCCGCGTTTTCGCACACTTTTGGTAGTTTGCCTATCTTCAATCTGACTTCCCATCAGCTTATGTTGACGCAAACCTCTGTTAAGATTAGCTTTTGTAAATACTTTGGTTTGGGTTTTTCGATAATCAATTGAAAACTGCTCTGGTCCAACAAAGCCATGTGAACTTTAATATACTTTAAAAGCCAACTAGAAAGCCTCTGCATCTCACAAGCGCCCTCAGGAGCCGCGAAGGAAAACAAGATGGAACTAGATGTATTTCAGTGAACCATTTATTACTTAGGTTGTTCCAACTTTCTCTATAATTCGCAGCAAATACTGCACCATAACGCCTCGTTACAGTTCAGCAAATATGTTTACCACGTAAATTTTCATACTAAATCTAAAACTGAAAGCGTTGCTGACGATGCAAGGGCACACCATCACGAAAATTTTAAGTATATACATATTTCTTCAAACGCTTTATAACTTCTTTACCTTAACTTATAGAAAATCTTAATCTACATATTCTTCTTGCTGGCCAAGCGAAATAAACCAAACCAAAACAAAAACCAAACGGTCGTTGGCAGCAAGTCTTATAGGCGACACAATTGCTCGTAAAAAAAACTAACTCAATCTTTCCTGATGATCAGGCAATCCAAATAACTCATTCTAAAACGTTCGTCCTGTTGACATTCTCGTGTAATGTGGCGTCGTTGAGTTTACGACTGTTGACTGATGGCGGAGGTTGTACGTCTTCAAGAAACCGAGCAAAGTAAGCAACTCCTACAATTCATATCGCGATATGATCAGCCTCAAGCCCACTTTCGTGTCTTCTCCAAATCTTGATCAGTAGACCTTCTAGGTCGCGCGCGTATTGCCTCGTATTGAAAAGTGGACTACGAAGGCGGGCGTTCCATACTTTATCCTTTACTTTCTTCAAGCTAAAGAAACAAGAAAAGTAAAGTTTTTATTAACAGTGCTATCATAAACAACTACGTTATAATACCTTACAAGAACCTACGCTGCGAGGATGACTAAAATTCCCACCTGTTGAACACCCTATGTATGAAGACTTTGCCAAAGTCAAAATTTTGATCCAAACATTTCTCTTGAAATGATTGACAGAGGATAAGTGATCACCATGTTTAAAAGAACTTTTAACTAAGCGTGTCGGATTAGGACACTAAGGTAGTCTTACGCAAAAAAACGAAAAACAAACAAAAACACACTACACCCCACTCGTAATTTACAGCCCAAAGATAAGGCGCACCACAGCTCTAAAAAAACACAACACTTACTAGTTAGCGTCGTTTCCAAGTCGTATAGCAATATTTTCGTAATCTACTCGACTATTTGCTATCAGCTCTGGACAGCCAAGTGCTGTAAGCTGGGATGAAGCTACTCGGGATGCCAATGTTTCGAGAGGAAGCGTCACCATGGGACATCCAGCCCACAAGACATCCATGCCAGTCGTGTGACCATTGCACAGAGGAGTATCCAGGCAGACGTCAGCCAGCTGACCACGACGAACATGTTCTTCTTTAGGCGCCACTGGGGAGAAGATTACGCGCTCTTGGGAAAGCCCCATCGCCATAGCCTGTGCTTTTAGGTTGGGTTCTCCTACTGCAGGAAATCTGAGCAACCACAGCACAGAGTTGGGCACTTCTTTCAGGATGTTCACCCAGCTTCGTAGAGTCGGCGGGTCGATCTTGTACAACTGGTTGAAATTACAATAGACAATGGCTTCCTCAGGTAGGCCATAATGCGAGCGCGTAATGATAGGTACAGTCGAAGGGATCCTCTCACCGCTGTCCTTGCATCCAGAGTATTCTCTCTTCTTTTCTTCGATCAATGCACCAACCTTTGGTGCCAAGTTTGGGTCGTTTTTCTCATCGTCGAGAAGCACCGCCGCAGCATGAGATGGTACTAAGCCATTCTTAGTTATTTCTGCAATCATTTGGTTACTAGACGCTCTCAGGTACTGTATAAGGTGCGGAAACATCTGCTTGTGGTCACCAACAAAGAATGTATGAGGCATGTAGGCTAGCCTCTCCGAATACTGATCAGCCAATTCGAGGGGTGAGGTGACTTTATCAGTGATGATATAATCCATATAAGGAGCACCACTCGTTCCTGGATAACCCAGCCACATTACCTGCAGAGATGATGGAAAAAAGTGCACAATTTCTACACTTCAGACTCGCCATAACCACACAAGTTCTCTGTCTTTAACAATATTTAACTCCCAAAATTATTTACTCATCTACACTTCCTTAAGCATTCGTTAGGAGAATTTGTTGATACATCTATATACAACTGTCATAATATTTTTATTCCTTCCTTATCGCTTGAGTCATGAGGATTAAGGAAAGTATCATCAACTTAAGAAAATCTTGATTGTTCAAACAAATTCTCCTTGTCAGTCTCAGGAAATGTATGGTTGGTTTGGAGATTATGCACACTGATGTTGGGGTGGAAGGGGTTATATATATGTCGAAATTGTGCTGAGAAGTTCCACATCAATCTCTTTTGAGATGTGAAAAGTCGAAGACCTTTAAGAGGCACAATATTGTTTTAATTGAAAAAAAAAGTGCCATGTTAAAAAAGTGGTTTTTAGAGTACAAAGTATATCAATTTTCCTTGCACAAGCTCAGACCATTTAAACCAGTCAATCTTTAATTTTTTGTAAACATCACAAGGTACCAATTGTGCCCATTTCAGAAATTAACCACAGCTAGATAAATAATCAGAATTGAACTACTTTTTCAGCACATAAATCAACATCACCACAGTTTACACAATTACCTGTACTGGTGCAGGACGAAGTGCAAAGATTTCATTTCTGGCTCCTTTGGTGTAGCCATTCATGTTGACAAGGACATGAATGCCATCCGAATTAATGCGATCAGCAGCTTCCCCATGACAAGCAATGGATGACAGATCAACAAAATGCTCTGCATCTCCCTCAATCTTTCTTCTAAAGCTGGTGCTGTCGTCAGCAGTGAGAGCATAGCAGAAGATCTAGGGAATATTTATGAAGACCATAAGCAAAGTCACATGACAAAACTATCACAAGCCAGGTAAATTCCTACCAGGATTAGATTAAAAAAAAAATCAAAATATTAGAGTAGAAAAAGGAAAATAAACTTGAAACTCTAGTAAGTGTGGTCAGATGAAATGTGCAAGCATTCTATCATACTTTATAAATTTCCTTACTAAGTGTTAACCCTTAAACCCCTATCATTGAATGATCTCTGATTTATCCTCTCATTATAACCTATGACTCAAATAAAAAGGTCATGAAAAACATGGAAATGATCACCAATTTAAAAAGCCCCTGGTTGTCGGAAAATTCTCTGTTCCATTACCAAACAAAACAGAGAGAGAGAACTGTGTGGAGGATGTGAATACCAAGTACTGATATGGTATGAAAGGTTGAATCTTTACACCCTAACATCAGCATGTATATTTTCCATACTGTTCTCCATAGATTTCCACAGAGGCTGACAAGGAGAATTTGCTTCACAATCAAGAGCTGCTTTGGTTGGTGATCATCTCCTTTATTCTCATGACTTTCATGTTTGATTCAGGGGTGATATTGTGAGGAGAAATTAGATGCTAGCCACTCTTGAGGGCTAAAGGGTTAACTGCCCAAAATTCCACACAGCAAAAAACAAACAATCACTAACCTCAACCCTACTGTGGTCATGAAATCCTGGTACACTCTGCATCAGGTGAGAAGTAGGGTGGTTGCCAAAATCACTAGAAACGTAGCCTATTCTGAGTCTACCTCCACTATCCTTCAAAGACCTTGGATAAGAGTAGGGTGGTTTGTGTAGAAGAGCAACCTAGGAAAATTCAAAATAAAACTGATCAGATAACAATAATCACAACAAAACAAAATTAAACTTGACTTTCCCAAACTATGAATATAGAAATATCCAAATGCTGGTGCCTGACAGTCAACAGGAGTATAGATTCCAAAGACTGACAACATTCCTGACCTCATAGAGCTCTAGTCAAAGTTTTGGGCAAAAAAATAAAAAGTAAAAAATTAAAAAAATTCTGCCAAATACAAGAACAGGGAGATGTAATTCCTGGTGCAGAACAATTCTCAACACATCTCCTGCAATTTAAAATCTTCTTGGCAAAACCCAAGTAAAGAATCACTAGCTTACAAGAAAAAATAAAATAAATTTTTGTGATACCTTCTCCACACAAAGATTGCCATGTCTATTGGCAATGTCTCTTCTCATTTTGTGTGTAAGTGGGTATAGCATACTATGATGAGGGTGCACAGATGGAAGTCTGTTGTTCTCCAACTGGTCAGCTACGATTGACACAAGTTTCTTCATACGAGATTCATAATCTGTCCAGTCGCAGATAATCTACATGGAAACAAACAAAATCAGTTTGATCACAGAGTAAAGATACTTAAAGTTGTTCAATCTTTAAAACAGAAACAGAAAACATGTTCACTGCAAGGCACTCAGGTATGTACTAGTGGAAAAGTAATTAATTAGTATGAACTTAAAGTGTCATCAGTTAGATTAGAAGTTCTCACACTTTTAAGTTTTGCCTTTCATCAGAGGAAAGACAGGTTTAAAGTTTGTATGAGTTACAGACAGTGGAATAAAAAAAATCAGAATTTTGCAGCACAGGTGCAACCTTACTGTAACCTGTCAAAACTAGGCACTCTATCCCAAATGAAAACTGATACTTCTCCAGGCTTCACACCGAAGACTGGCCCAAGTATGGTTATTGAGGGGCACTAGACAAAGTATGTAAATATATCAAAGTGTAGGATGTAAAACATGTTAGTTACCTGTAAACAATGAGCCAGGTTACAGTATGCATCAGGAAAGTTTGGCTTCAACTTTAGTGCTGTTCTGTATGACTGGATCGCTTCAGGAATGTTTCCAGAATCCTAATGAAAACAATAATGAGACAAACCCAACAACAATGCATGACATAGCATAAGAACACTTCCAAATTGTAAAGAAAATGGGGAAAAGCTAGAACATGATGTAAATAGCAATAACTTATTCACCACTAAAGCTTGCATTCGCAAAGTTCAAATTCGCAAACACTTAGGTAATTATTATGCATTGTTGCATCCCTTTTGCCCAGTGTGTTGTACTTGCTAATAATTTATCATAACATTGGAGCTAAAAATCCAACAGAACACTTGCTATTTCTATGATACAAGCAATTTATTCCTCCTGCTCATATTTTTTTGCCTCGTTTGTAAATTATACTGTGAGATAGCACACATTCAAATTTGATGATTGCAATGGGGGCTGCTCATACAGAGTACACCTCACCACATACCTTGTGAACTGATGCTAAGTTACTGTGCGCATCAGCAAAGGCTGGGTTTATTTGTATGGCTCTAGTGTAACACTGGATTGCTCCCTGGACGTCTTGCATTTCTTTCAATGTGTTTCCCATGTTGGAATAAGCATCAGCAAATGTAGGATGAATTCTAGACATTATCAAAAATTAATGAATGATCAATGCAGGAAGGTGGGGCAAAACATCTTGTTCTAAAATTAAACAAAATGTATCACTCATTTGTATTCATGTTAATTGGCCTTTGTTGCCGAAAAAAACTCACTGAATTCTGGGATATAATTGAGTTAAAGACATCTAATTATCATTCATGTCTCAGAATAATAAAATTTATCAAGTCTGTAGCCTTACGGAACAAGAAAGAATGGCACGATTAAAAGGATTTAAGGGGGGCAAACTTTCAATCTCATAACTAGGAAAAAAGTATGCAAAAGCTTTATCTAGTATTAACCTGATAGCTTCCTTATAATGCAGCAAAGCTTCATGGAGCTTCCCTTGTTGTTGTAGAACACTTGCAAGATTTGAGTGGGCAGCAGCAAATTCAGGAAAGATCTGTAAAGAGATCAAAATACTCTTAGTTTTTTCCTTCTCAAACATGCACAAATTAATCACAACTGAAAAAAAAAATTACTAAAACAGTACCTCAAGAGCTTTGCAGTACAGCCTAACTGACTCCTCTATCTTGCCTTGCTCTCTTTTGATATTGGCAAGGTTGTTTAGAGAATCTGCATGGGTAGGACAAAGCCTCAAAGCTGTATTATAGCATTCTTCTGCCTCAGATACCTTGAGAAAGAGAGATGTAATCAACATATAATCCTCAATACAAATGATTCAACAAAAAACACCACTTGATTGTATTTCTTTTGAAACAGATAAGTATAAATATGGTGCATTAAATGGCAGAAGAATGGGAAAGAGCACACAATGCAGAAAGTAGAAAAAGTGTTTGGGAAATAAATGAACTACATACACAGCTGACCTTTCCTTGTTCCTTTAAGGCATTGGCCAAGTTACAATAGGCATCTGGGAAGTTTGGTTGAAGTTCAATTGCTCTTCTGTAAGTGTCCACTGCTAAATCAATAAGTCTGTGAGAAAAGAAAAGAAAAATAAGAATAATGATATCAAAACAAGGATGCCAGTAACACAAAAGAGTCACCTGCAAGGGAGAATCACTTGACTAAAATACTATTCTACAATTTCCTTACCCTTGTTCATAGTACACACAAGCCAAGTTTCCATGGACAACTGCATGATTGGGGCTCAAGTTTAAAGCTCGGAGGTATGCAGCAACAGCTCTGATGAAAATTGGAGAGGAAACAGACAGATTACAAACATTTCCACTTCAGCCACAAAATCATTCAAAATGGAGCCGAACTGTTCAAAACACACTAGCAACAATTCCTGAATCAGCTGCATACACAAAGTGTGCTATCATATCAATTTCGCTGAATATGAACACAAATAACACTGCCCTCACCTATCAAAAATTCTGGCCTCCTTTAAAACATTCCCTAGGTTAATGTAGGCATCAAGAAAGTTCTGATCCAGCTGAACAGCCTTGATGGAACAAAAATAAACAGAGCAGAACATTAAAATAACATGTATGAAATTTACAGGTTTTTTCACACTGTAAGACAAAATCAGCTGACCCCTTTTTTAAATTTTGCTTAGGTCTCCCAAGCTAAGATCCTCACAGTTTTGAAACTTAATGTTTTCATCATAATACATATAAAGTAAAGATGCAAAAATTTCATCATCCCCAATGGCCCATGGTGCAACAATAAATCCCAAACAAGGTAAAAAGTTAAAACTAAATGCAGAAAGTTCAAATCAAATGTATATATTACACATCAACAATGGTAGGGTCCAAATTTCATACAAAATCATTTTAATTCTCATAGAAACATATAAATGCTCTGTTTTTTGTAGCATGGACTGGCTTATTGTTCTCAGAGATCCAATATGTTTACTTCCTCCTTAGACATGTTCCTGCCACAGCTTACTACCACCTTACAAACTAAGGGATCCACCTGTTTCTGATGTCTACAATATATGTCAAAATTATCCTTGGTGCCTAATTTCTCAGCCTAACTAAAAACCTAATTAGCATGAGTAGTCATACAACTCTTTAGCCACAAGAAACACTTCTCTGATCAGTAGTATTACCTTCTCAAAGTGATGAATAGCCAGCCATATTTCTCCTTGAGCATTGAACACACAGCCAAGATTACTCCAGGCCACTGCAAAACTGGGCTGTGTTTCTATTGCTTTCAAGTAGCACGCCTTTCAATTCAAAAATGAGCAGCAAAATGGGGGCAAAAAAAATTGATGGGAAAGGCACACAGCAAGCAATAAGAGAGCAGATGGCAGCGAGAGTAAACAGCAGAGAGCAAGAAAACAATCATAGCAAAAACAAGAGTTACACAAAAACACAGGCAAGACAGATAGCGATAGTAGAGAGCAAAAAGAGACAATCATGGTTTTGTTCTCATCCTTTGTAACAACGCAATACTATTTCGATATTTTCCACCAACAGTTTAGTTGGCCTCTTGTTTTGTCCTGTCTTGGCTGAAATACAATGCTAGATTACAGTATCCATTAGTTCACAAAACACCTTGTCCCGTTGGAAAAGCTTACATATTTCTTCATCAAGATTGTGTGAGAGAACAAATACCTTGTCTTGCCTCAACACATAACCAAGTTAGAGGCTTGAGAAGTAACAATGTGGCAAAAGGCATGGAAAAATTGCAATCCAGATCAAGAAAAATTGGACCAACATATAATGACAGGATATAAAAAGGGAAAGTTCGATGTGGCAATGAATGAAATTTAAAACCAAGCCTGTGCCAATATTTCAGTTTGCAACTTCTTTCACCCCTAAGAAAACAATCCCCAAATTTCCAGTGATTGAAAGTAATACTGCTTTACACTCAATACAAATGCAGACTTGTCTCAAATGAAAGCAGTAAATTATCCCATCAATTGCTGGAGATCGGGAACCATTTTATCAACGTGAGGAGACAAAACAAGATTTGCATTCTTCACATCAATCTACAAGAGCAACGAAACGACAACAGTCAGCCTTGTCTTTCAAAATTTTTCCCAACCACTCAACATCTGATTCTAATAAAACAATAAGCAAAGCTCCTTCGTAACTGGGACAAGGTGTTGAATGGATAATAAGACCATTTTCTTTCTTTCCAAGGTATGAGATCAACCACATGACTTCCAGGAAAGGATGCAAGCAGACAACTCAATCCAGTAACAGGAGTTTTTCAATACAAAAGCTCCTTTGCCAGTACTTTGCTGCATTACTCAAAGCAATTAAAATGCAATCAAATTAACTTATCTCTGAAAACCTGTGCTCCTACCCAACATAAAAAAACCCCTATCCAAATTTAAAGCAAATTCAAAATTTTCACAAAAACTGTATTGAAAACTTCTGTTTCTGTTTGAGAAGTCTGTAACAGCAAACTGGGCAAAGCATGGTAGACAGGGAAAGCAAGTTTGGGAAAGGGCCAAAGACGTGCTTTGAGAAGTTCATCTTTCTGCAAACGGTTCCCTTCAGCCGGTGTACTCCATCAAGAGCGTACGTACCCTGTATAAGTTTACTGGGAGAGATAAATAAAAGGGGAAAACAAGGGCAGATTGAATGTTAGGGATCACATAAAAAAAGTTGCACATTCCAACTTGCAGTCTAACCAACACAACTGTGCCACTTCTTGAGCAAGCTCCACCAGCAAAAGGAACATTTTGATAACCCTACCGGTTACTACAGTATAAACAGCTTAGGAATCACCATGACACATCAATTTTCAAGTGCCATACAAGGCAGCCAATTTCATGTTGAAGTGATGTGCTCTTCAAGAATATTGACACAGATATGTTGGTCTTGCCAACACACATTTCACAATCCATCCATAATACTTTAAATAATGACCCCAAAGCCCCAAGATATCCAAGTAACCCACCCATCCCACACAGGAAAATATCCAATTTGCTATGAGAGTATTTCCAAAAACCCTGCATTAGCACAAGTGTGTTATCAAACACAACTGTTTGATGTTAGAACTTTCATCAGCAAGACCATTAAATATCCTCCATAATTCACACAGCCTTATCAAAACTTGGGACTTCCAAAAGAGATAAACAAACTGGCAACTGTAACAAGATCTAATTTATGCTAATGCACAATCTATCATCACACTGCAGAGTATTGAGAAATTCACTCTCATGCAATTAGAATTATTCTGGTTTCATTAACAAAATTCTGAACATGGAGCACACACAGCTGAAGACGTCACCTTAAAAATCCTCTATTCCCACATTTAAAATATCAATAATCTTTGAGGACTGGGTGATATAAGTTTTAGCTCGTAGAAGGGAACTTTTTCTAAAAAGCCTTCCCTCATTGTGACATGTAATCATAATGTGAGGACAATATACTTTTTTACCTCCTGGAAATCAGAATGATAAAATTGAGGTCACGTTGAATGTTGAAATTAAATTTGCGTGAGGCACACAAACTGTGAACATTCACAAGGTTGTTTCCAGAAGCACTCAATACTAGGGAGAGAAGGAACCTTTCATTGTCAAGACCAGAACGACTGCCTTGAATATGAAATTTTCCCCTTCTGTTTTCCAGAAAATTGGTAATGTACCTTAGCCTCCTCTAGCCTCCCTAAAGCCTTTAAAAGGTTACCAAGATCACTGCGTACACAATAGAGATCCTGTTCACAAAAATATAAAAAGGTGCTGTCAACTCCACAAACCACAAATATTATTTAAACATTGAAAAAATAAATAACTTCATAAATAAGGAAAGGAACCTTGATTTCATCGCCATTAAAAAATTAGAATCATAAAAAAGACCTAATTCCTTGCTTCAGTTTGGTAAAAGAAGCCATACAAAAAAATAATTGTCTAAAAAGCACTCAAATAAAATTGCGAAAAATGCTACAGGCAAAAGACCATGAAAACTGTCATTGCTGAGTTAAACTACTTCATTCTTTGCTATACAAAATTAACACTATAAATAATCGAAGCTTTCAGTGCTTCTTGCAATATTAACAAAATTAGGATTCTCTTGAACCACTTGGAACAATATGGTGTACAGACTTAGACATTAGTCTGCGGTGGCCAATGGAAAGGGCCCAAAAAATATTGACAATATGCCAGGTACATTGACAGAGAAGTCAGTCAATCTAAGAGTTGGAATTATCAAGCGGAAGACAATAATTACTGTAGTATCCAAATGCCATTCATTACACTAAGCCATTTACTGCATTAAGAATACTCTCACTAACCAGGTAAGGTATGAAGGAAATTCATAAAAAAGTTATGTTCAGTTAAGTGAGCGACTATTTCGACAAGAAATTCAATTGACAAACACTAAAACGTGAAACAAAATAACCGACTTATTTCACATTCCACACGTCAACGAGATTGAACCTTCTTCAGCATACCAATATGACCGGAATTTCAAAATCCTGGCAAATATTAAGAAATACTGAAGACTGCGACTGCGGCTATTGAGATAAAGCTTTGAGTTTGTCAAAGCATGGAAGACAAATAACACGTTTCTTCGCGTCAGATGTGACATTAGCACAAATTTATTTGCTCAAAACAATGAATGGAAAAGATCGCGAAACTTCAGCTGGATGGACGAAATTTCTCTCAGTCAGAATTATTCTCTTCATCATTCGCTGAGTTGTAACACACAGCAGTCGATTTGTTTTTTAAGAGCTTTAGATAAATCTCACCGAGCTTAAGCCGTATTCTAGCGAAACAAACAATGAACGAAAAAGTAACAGATAAACTCAGTACTATACCGGGTTATACTGCAATGCTGTTGCATACGCATTTACTGCTCCTTCTAAATCTCCAGCAGCCACTAATGCCGCAGCTAAATTGATATATCCATCGATGAAATCAGGCTTTAACTTAACAGCATGTCGGTAGTTATCCAAGGCGTCCTTCAGCTGACCTCTTTCTTTATACACATTTCCTAAGTTAGAGTACGCCTCGGCGAGAACTGGATTTTGTTTGATGGCTAAGGTACTAAAATGCGCCGATCTATAGAAAATGAAAACAGAAAGTGCTAAACGATTTGAAAAATGCTTTTAAGGCAAGTTATCAAGTTGAGATACGCCATAAAATTGTAAGAAATGTTGGTTGTTGCGATCCTATCCTCAAAACAAAGTACAACAACAGCACGCAAGAAAATTCGGTTAACGACTTCGTGTACCTGTCTAATCGACGACATTGAAAGTGTATTGACGATAACAACAACAGAACTCCAGTGTTTTCTGGCTGTTGTCTCCACAACTGCATACAGATTTGTTCGGCACGATCATAACTGCCCGCCTGGTATTCTCGATGAGCCAACTCGGCCAGAGTGGCTGTTGAAAGAGAGAGAATGGGTTACGGTAAACACAATGAGCTTAGCTTACCGACACAAATATTCACGAAAGAGCATTCCCTAACCAGCATCGTCTAAAATAGTCGTTCCCATGACCATGACGATGAAATTGGCGGTAGAGAAACACAAAAGTTTCCCCTTTGAGATTGAAATAAGAAAACGAGGGCATGAAGAAAGATGGCGTGTATTATTGTATGCACAAACGCGACGTCATGTGCGCACACGCAAAGAAAAGACTTACCTCCATAATGGAACGATTCTGGCTGAAATTTCATTATTTCACATTGACGGAACCTTTAAAATAAACAAATTTCACTCATACCGAATGAGCTACCACTCAAAACCGCGACTGAATTGATGTACTTTCACTATCAAGGCATTCTCAACATGAACAGCCCCTAGAACTGCCATGATCAATATCGAAATTCCTAATAACCGCAATGCGCTTTGCCAATGACGTAATCTTACGTTTTACCTAACAACCCCACGTGGTTGACAGGTTATTGTAAAGAGAAAATAATAGTCCATCCCTTTAATGTAGTACGATTTTTACCTCTAAAATGATACATAGCAATATATTATGAATCATTTTATCTGATTCCTCTATCAATGATAAAACTTTAGTCCTAGAAAATAACATGATAATGTATACAGGACAGTTTTTGGGTGAAGGAAATTCGATAGCTTAGTGGTCAAGTTACATATTCTTACAACAGATGCTTTATAAAAAAGGAAGCCCTCCCTTATTTTACTCCGCTAATTTGTGAAAATTTCTTCAATATCCTACCAAAGTGCCTATCTCAATGAGAGTGAAATCCGAAACTTCCTCAGCAGTCAGAAAAATGCATTATAAGTTTGTTGTGAGGTAACCAAAGCCCCTTTTTTTTGTGCACGTTCTCATTCCTTGGATCGTGTTTGTCTCAGCTGACATCTGGCCTTTTGACACCTTGGCGTCACGTGTCTGATGTTTGATTGACGTGGCCAATGAATAAAGAGGCCAGCAGTACCGAAAATATCGGGGTCACTTCGTGTGAAGAATTCGTGGTGTGAAGTTGCAGCTCTCTGTCCCGTGAATTTCTTTAAGGTAACTGCTGTAGCCCGTTGTTTCCTCTTAAGACGCGATTTGGTCGTTATTAGTTCGTTGATTTTCTAAATTTTAGCGTTATCTCTGCAGTAAGAACGAAATGGGCGATAAACCAGACGTATCTGAGGTGTCAACGTTCGATAAGAGCAAGTTGAAAAAGACTGAGACACAAGAGAAGAACACTCTTCCAACGAAAGAAAGTGAGTCTTATTTCGCTTAATTTTCCTTCCTAGAGAAATATTTTCGTGAGCTAAAGCTGAAAATACGTCAGTAAAGCAGCTATTTGCTCCTTTAGGGGTGTGTCATCTTGGGAACACTTTGAATTCGAGAGCGACACGTTTTTAAAATTCCGTACTCATTATTGTATCCAAGCTTCAATGCGCAGCGCGAGTCCCAAGCATCTTGGCTATAATTTTTCGACGGGCTTCGTATATAATGCAAGCGCTTTATCCGTCTTTTTGACACACCCTCTCTATTCTTTCGTTTCAGCAATTGACCAGGAGAAGAGCACCTAAGCCAAGAAATTATTGATCATAACCACTAGCGTGTTGTTGATGTTATTCAAAAATTTGTGTCCTTCTTTTTATGTTTGTGTCTGCCTTGGAGAAGTTGTGCGCTTATAGGGAGATGAAGTTTATTAGCATAAAGTTTGTGATCCCTAAATCTGTAAAATTCAATTGTAGTCAAATTTATGGGAAAACGAAAACCATCTCGTCGATTTCCTACACTTGATGTATTCGTTCCACTTTCGTCGGCCTAGACAAACATAAATTGTAGTGAAATATTTTTGCACATTTTAAACAATAAAGTTGAATATTGAACTTGAAATTTGGGTGTTTGTTTAGATTACTTTGCTGTTGCTGGGAAATGCGTAGAGAAATTGTAAAATAGTCTTTCGCAACCTTCGAACAATTGTACTAATCCTTTCTTCAACACACTAACATTTTTCTACCCAATTGGCTTGAAGTGCCCATTGATAGAGGTCGTTTACAAAACGACAAGAAAATCCCTGAGGACCTAAAATTATAGCTTTGTTATGCCAACTACTGCTGTGATTTTCCTAGCCAACACTTGAAAGCCTTGTGAATGTGAAAAAATTTTATAGATGAATTCCTTTTAAGGGAATTTTGCCAAGTGGTGTGATCAGCACAAAAAAAACTTCCTGCAGGAAATGACAGTCAAGGTATTAGATTACCTCGGGGTTCAGTTTAAAATATAATCCACATTTAGATGAGACTATTATTTTTATTTAATTACATATTTCATCTGTATTGCAACAAGTGTTCAAAATATTTTAGAGACTGTTCTGACATTTTAGTTACTTGAAACTAAAATGGTTTCTATCTCATTAGAATTGAGTTCCAAACAAATGTCAAAGAAATGCATCAAGAGTTATCTGATTAGGTAAGATTTCCACACAGCCCTGGCCATACTCATTATGCATACAGGTAACAATGAGGAAATCAGTACAGTATCTCCGGGTCTACTGCTTTTTATGGAGTAGAATAAGGCTGTGTGGAAATGTTACCTAGGATTAAGTTGCACAGGAAGTTTGTAAGAATTTTGGCCATCATAGGAAGGTTGCTTGGCACTGAAATATTCTTCTCAATAGACCTACTTAACTTTTATTGTTTATTTTCCTAAGGTAGGTCTCACAGAAATTTCCGTCTTTGTCTTATGTAAATTATGCTTCCATGTGCACATGAATAAGAGGACACTTAGAAGATACAGTTCTCTAGAATAACACATGATCTACACTGGAGCAACAAAACATGCTTAAGCTGAAGAGGTCTATTTGTGACTTCATAGTTTCAAGTAGGTGAAGCTTTAAAATACACTGGAATGTAAATGAGTAATGCTCTGTTTGCATGAAGGGTTGGGTAACTTGCCCTTTGATCATTAGTGTTTGTGGGAGGCGAACTTCCTCGCTCGGTAGGACTTGATGCAAGCATGTTACTGAACTAGCCAGTTATGTGACGAGTTATGTGTAGAGTAAAATGGCCACAAGGCAAGCAAAAGAGAAATTAACAATCTTTATTTGAAATTGCCAATTGTCTTGTCCATGTAAGATGAAAGTGTGAGTGCCTCAGAGCTTAACCACATCAACTCCTCAATGAGCATATTGATTAAAGCAGCAGCATCTCAGGTTTGTTCCGTTGCAATGGCTTTCTTCAGTCCCAAGTGTAACTCTTTTACCTGCACTTCACCCACTTTTCCACAGGCAAATGCAGAAAAGTTGGTGAGACATGGAACAAAACTTGTAACTAGAACACAGACACATTTTATATTCACTGGCACATGAAAATCTGCTTTCTGAAGAACAGTGTTTCAAAATATAAAAATACATTCCTTGAGAAAGGGGACATTGTAGGCCTCCAATCTCCCCGAGTTAACATCACAAGATAGTAATTTTATAGGGCTGCAGACACTATGTATTGCTTAAGATTATAATTTTGCGTGAGATAACCTTACTGTGTCAGACAGTCTTCCAAGTGGTAGACATCCCAAATGCTGAACCCAAACAGGGATCTTATTTCTTCCAGCAGCGACCAACTAGACTGTTGTTTGCTAAGTACAGAATCCAGCAGGGGTTCACAACTTCAGACACCCTTAATGGAAAGTGATGGATATATTATAATCAATATGCCAAAGTTGTATAATTTGATTGCGTAGATGCTGGGTAACTCAGGAAAGGTGAAGGAGATCTTTTCATGAAAAAATGTATGCATCCTTGTATTTTAGTTGTTGGCTAGGAAACATTTTTATGAATATTTCCATGGCTTTTTATGTTATTGCCAACATTGATTGACAATCCTGCTTTGTTGCCTTGTTGGGTGTCTGGGATTATTAAGTCAAACCTTATTAATCCAAGGAATTCTCTAAACACCAGGACATCTTTGTGAACAAATCAGTAATTAAAATGGTGGTTGTTTTGGTGTAAAACAAATTGATAGCAAATCATAAATAGAGTCAGCATTGGGGCCCTGATTGATAGATTGGAAGCTGAACTTCAGGATGCGTGCAGGAATTCATTGCCTTTTCCGCCTGAGAATTTCGGTATATGAGATCATTGGACCGAAGAAATCTGATCTGACCCTGTTCGGTTTTAGCTAGCTGAACAGTCGGCGCCCATACCTACCAGATAATAACAAAAAGCTGACTGCGAGTAAAATTTGCATAAATCGAAACTCGACACATCCAGACGTGTTTAAAACCATTTTCGCTTAAAATGAAAGCTGTGATCTGTGTTATACATAATTTATATCAGGCTTAAAACGCGGATTAATTGACGCGACGACTGTGTCGCATGATGTCTTGTGTTTTTCACAGAGACCCATGCGGAAACCACACTACCCCGTGCCACGTAGGCAAAAAAGTAGCGCATTAATTTCCTGACTTCAACCTTTCAGTATATTTAAAAGTGATGGTTATTTCTCATTCGTTATCAGAAATTCCACTTTTGGGAGACGTCACAAACTGATTACATCTGCGGCATATTAAAATGGTCAAACCTCGTGTCTGCCATTAGCCGTGTCGCCAGTGTGATCATTTGTTTTGTCTCTCGGTTTCATTGCTGTATTTATCCAATGATTGGCGAATGTAACAAAGTTAATTGAGCCATTCGTTCAACTTTACTGTAAGAGAATAAAAACCATCATAGTAAAAAAATAAGATATTGATAGCTTCAAAGTATGGAAATTAAAATATAATATTTACTGAGGAAAGGAACAAAATAGTTGCATAGTATTTATGAAGTTGTCATTTTCGATGGAAAGAAAAATCAAAAACCTGTTCAATTTGTCAAAGAAGCTTTAGCTAAATGTTTAGAGTCATAACAGATATTGTTGTTTTAAGCCTTTTTTTCTTTTGTCTCTTGTCGAGCCAAAATACCACAAAAGAATAAAAAACCTTCCTCTCGTATCTGACCACACCCAAGAGAAAAGCTTTTTAAATACTTTTGGCCCTTAAGTGGCTAAAATTATCCGTGGTTTGACATCTCAAAAACATGTTTTTTAAGTCGGAGTAATTAATGAAAAATTGGCCTTCTAGACTGGTATTTGCATTCGAACGAGACTTCTTTTTTTTTCCGATTTGATTTTTTTTTACTCTTTATCATTTGTGCATTTATGTAATGTGATCAGGATTGAAAATTGACGAGAAGATTCCTAAAAGTGCATCTCTTCGTCTATTGTTTTCCTATTTTACGAAAGTCACGTATCTGGCTTGGCTGATCATGCAAGTGCATTCAGTGGTAAGCCAGCTTTCTTGAAATTTCCTACACTCATCGGAAATAGAACAATAGGCCCTTTTACAAAGCTTTGGGACCCCCCTTTGTAGTTTTAAAGTCCAAACATTGAAATTTTTTGATCATCGCAACTTTTGAGTGGCTTACACTAGGTTCATTTTGGTAACTATTATAAAATAAAGTCGTTTAAAACACTAGATATTTACTTTTGCTAGTCAACGTACTGACGCAAAAAATGCTGAAAAATCTATTTCCGTTGAATTACCCTTGTTTTGCATTACCAGGCTACCGCGGCCGCGTATTTGAGGACTAATTCTATCAAAAGTTTAGAGATGCTGATTTGTTCGATGATTGATGAGCCCAAATTTAGGTCAATGTGCCCCCAGCGAGCCAATCCTATGCTCGGCTCTTTGCCTATCTGCAGTTAGTACAGGATGAGAAATCTAATCGGGTTGGATTTCAAGTAATTCCAACCATAGCTTAAATCATAACACTCCCTAGTCATCGGGTCATTATTATTAAATCTACCATGTTGACTCCTGCTTCACTGTTGAACAACGACAGTCGACCAAGTTGTTGGAGGGGGAGGGAATAATGTAGTGGATATATCATCAGGAAAAGGAGTGGATCAAATCCTAGCGAACTGAGAAATCGCGTGATGTAGGCGCATGCAATACGAGCGGTGGACGGTGTTCATCCTGTCGTCACCTGAAATTAACTTGATTTGCTTGTTATGGTAATATCGTGGTTTTATCACCTGACCTTTATTGGCTGTCTAGAGATTTAAGCACATGATGTACACAACTTTTCTAACGTCACATGAGAGAGAAAAATGATCCCCAATTTGGTCCAAGATTAGTAGCAAAGCTGACATGGAAGTAATATCATATCATATATTTCAGTATCTTTACTTCCTTTATGGGAGCCCACGATTATTTAGCTCAAGGGGTGGCGACCATGCGTACAAGTGCACACAGGCGAACCGATCAGCAATATCAAGAATGTATTTTTAAACATGTTTATTCCTTTGATTTTTTGTCTGATTGTTTTTGTTATTGGCAGAAACAAAACATGGAATAGGCGACTCTCACAGAGTTCTCCTTATTACATTGCCCATGATGTATGCTGCGGAATCAAATATGAGAAACGCTATTCAGTTCAATGATGAGTCTCAAAGTCCAACTTAGCTACAGAAGTGACTGGAAAATCACAGATGACAAATTAAATGCCGAGGTCACCTGATAGTGAAACAAATATAGAAAAATATTCTCGGCAAGACTACGCAAGCCACCAGTTTTATCTGAAATTTATTCTTCTCTCCACTTTGCGATTGGTAAGGCAATCTGTGGCAATCTGTTCTGTTGAAATAGGTGGCATCATGAGGGGGATGAAATTTTCACCTCTGGCAATAAATTAACTTCCTATTCGTTCCCAATGTCCTCTCCCTTCCTACCTCCAGGAAGACACGTGACCAGCCGCCACTAGGGTCCTTTCGCGGGGGTCCCCAATAGGTTTTTCGGGATCCGGAATTGGGCGTATTTAAAGACTGGGATCCGGGAATTTAAAGCAAGAGGGGAGCGCGAGATGCGGGATTGCTATTATGAACGGGAATCGGTAATTTTGAGGAGCGGGATTCGGGAAATAATCACTTAAACGAACCGAGAACTGGGATGTTCGATGTCAGGCAGCCGGCGGCCGATGTCGAGAATTTATGAAGGAATTGATCTCCTCAGTCCATGAAAAGCACCAGGCGCAGAGGCTCCCTAGCATTAAAGTGGTGGCCGGGCTGTTCAGCGACAATCTTCAGTTATTGCGCGAGAATGACAATTATATCAGTACAGCGAAGTTGCCAATTTACCCTAAATGGCTCACAGGGTAACGTGACATGTAAGACTGCTGTGTCCATTGAAATGCTTAAGAAAGCAGCAAATTTCAGAATTATACCGATATGACGCTGTTGACATGCTGAGTTGCATGACACTAGACGTGAAGAATATTCACTCGGTTGTGCATCACAAAGATCAACTGTTCACGGTGTTAAATTACCAAAGAAACTTTGGAAATGCAGCCAAAGAAGGCGTAAAGAGGGCAACCCATCGGGCGGTGTACTGTATTACAGATCCAAATTCTTGGTATCCTGTACCCGAACGTGCCGTGATCCTGACGGCCATACCAGCAGTAGTCAACCGTCACCACCAGTACCGATGGCACCACAGAGCATGCAGAAGTTGAGGGACTGGGCATAAACAACGATGGCAAGAGCTGGAATTCCCCCGTCGTACCTCTATTAGCCCGACGAACCGGTCAGCCTCTAACGCTCTGACTTCGAGGAGCAACAAGAAAACAGCGGGAAACGAGACGAAGAGGAAAATGGAATATTTGAGCACGATTTCCCGAGTGATGATGGTGACCTTCCATCTTTGGAAAGAGAGGCTGATTTTCAACTCAGAGGAGGTTCCCGCTTCTGAAGAAGTATTCGTTTCAACAGCAGAATTGTGTTCAGTCAATTCTTCTTTATGTCCCTTGTTATGGAACTATAAGATTGCCGTCACCTTTTGTGTTTTATGCACTTGTTGACATTGTTATTCATTTCTTTGATACTGACCTGTCTGTATTAATACGTTTGTCCGTGATCGAATTTTAACGGAAGGAAGTCGTTACCGTGTCTAGAGCGTACGCTATTCGAACAATGCTTTGAGAACTTCTAAAATGAACGATATCATCATTTTGATGAAAAGAGACCAACATACACCTTACGGTGACCAAAGACTTCAACAGAAAATCATCACCAACCGAAATGGCCCTCCTTGGTGTAGGAAATCGACTAAGACAACATTGTATGATCGAGATCGGGATTGGCCGGTATAAACCGTCGGGATCACGGGATTGAGAGAAAATTTTAGTCTGGACCCTCTTCTCGTGAGAGGAAGAGAGAGGATCCTAGGAATGAGATTGGCAATTGGCGTGTATACCCGTGTGGTGTTTGATGTTTTGCGGCTCGCGAGTCCAAATCGTTTCCAAAACGCGCTGGCAGAGGAGAACTCGCGCGACGGACATCGCTGTAAAGGGGGACTTCTCGTAGTCTACTGTCTTCCTTCCTTAGGCTACCTATCACACCTGCAGCTTCCGTGCCTCCTGTGGGGTAAGGAACGGCTGTCTCAGGAATTTAAAAGTGTATAAAGGGGAGGGGGGAGCATCTCGCATTTTCCTTGTTACGCATATTAATTAAGTCTCCACTATTGATCTTACAAACCATCTCAGCAAAAAAAAACATGAACACTAGGACTCCAAGCTGAATTTTCTTCAAAGTCACCGTGATGCGGCCTTGCATCCTTACATCCTGGTATTCTGAATTATACTTTTGTCGCAATTTTTACAACCAAAATGACAAATCATTGATAGCACTGTATGGTAATCATACTTTAACCCTTTGATCTTTACGGGTGACAAGCATCTAATTTCTCCTTACCATATCAAACCTAAGTCAAACATTCAGTTCATAAGAATCAAAGAGATGATCCCAAACTCAAGAAGCTCTTGATTGTTAAACAGATTCTCCTTGTCAGTGCCTTAGGGAAATGTACAGAGAACAGTATCATATGAAGAAAATACATATTGATGTTAGGGTGCCAAGGGTTAAGATTAAACCGTAAAGGTCACTTAAGAAATAAAGTGGCTGCTTAATGACTGCCAAATACCGCAACAAGTTTAGCGGCCAAAATGTTTTTCTCTTCCCCATGCATGGCGACTGAAAAGGATCTCAGGCTGGGGTGCTGATGAATTTCTAGGTACTCAATGCTTTTTCCATTTTCTCTCTGGAAAACGTTGGAGATGTCATTTCCGAGTTACTGTCAGAATCAATAATCGCGATGGTTCAAATTCGTGTCATTGGAGCTCGATTAAGTTTCTCTACAGCGCATGCTTCGCGAAATAAAAGAGAAAAACAAAAAATTTTCTACGTCCCTGAAGTTATACTAAAGATATGAAATAGAAGAACCATTGGAGAAGACGCAAAAAGAAGATATGATTGCTACTTAAAACGCAAATTGAAGAAGAAGAAAATTGAAAAAAGGATAGATAAATGGATGGTTGAAAGGATAGATGGATGGGCGAACGAATACAAACGAAAGAATCAATTTATCTCAACAAATTTTATCACATGATTTTCAATTTCATTCAAAAGTTTAATCATTTAAACCAGAATTTAAAAACCTCATTTTGTAAAAAAATCCATTTACGAAAAAAGAGGCTAGATTCCAACTAGTCCAACAATATATTAAACTTGTTGAATGAACCACAAAATTTGGCTAAAATAAAAACCTCGAATCTTCTTAAAATTCCAAACAAAAGGGTAACAAATTTTCGCGAACGAAAGCTCAGAAATAAGCTACTTAAATTATGCGAAAATAAACAAGAAAAATACACGAAAAATTTCCACGTCAGTTTTTTTATTGTCGAGGTTAGAGTTCTTTGACGTGATTGGCTAATTTGTGAAATCACGTGCGCCGTGCACACAAAGTGGGAAGAGGGAGGGAAAATTGTTACTTAAAATTTAAAAAACGAAAGAGATTTTCTACACTTTTGTAATAATGTTAGTGATAAAAAGAATTTTAGGCGAGTTGTTTCACGAGCTCCAAAGATAACCTTTAAATTCCACTGGTTTATCACAGGATCATAACCATGTGGCCAATAAACAGTGGATCTCAGTGGAGATTATCATGTGATCAGCATGTGACATTATCTCGTCAACCAATCAGTGTCATTCATTTTAGGTTTCAGCACGCCTTTAGCGCGCGCGTGATGACATCATAGTGGCTTAAGGTATAAAATTGACGCACGTTACCAGACCCGTCATTTCCCTGAAGCCGTTGCTTGAGTAACTTAGGCCGATTTTTCGCAAAGAATCAAAAGTCGACAGAGTCAGAAATGAGATTCAGCAATGCTTGAAAGAGAAGACAAAGGTGAGCTAAGATTAACTGGTTAAAAACTTTTTCAGACTTCATTTGATTTTGCGCGCTTTTGCGCTTTTTGGAACTCCTGCGAATGCCTGGGCTTTCAACTTTTTTTTCTTCAGCCGTTGTCCTTTATGACGTCAAGCGCGCGTTACCCAGGCCATACAAATTTAACATCTGTGCGAGATCTGGGCCCAGTTCTTCGAAGGCCGATTAGCGCTAACCCACTGTTAAATTTTAATCTAGGTTTCTATACTTCTCTGTTCAAAAGCTGTTTGAGGACAATTTTCTTCATTTATTTTTAGAGCATTCAATCAACAAATTGAGGACAAAAAGATTTAAGCTGAATTTTTTTTTCAAGCTTTCAGATCTTAAATAAAATTTTACACTAACCCTGGGTTATCTTAACCCAGCTTTGAACAACCCGGCCCTGGGATTGCGCATGCTGCAGTGCCTAGCGGAAACCATGGTGACACATTTTACGATTTTGTGTAAGGCTCTAAATGTTTGATTTGCTTTCCAATAATATAAACTCCATGAGACGAAACAAGGACTCCCATACTTTATGCACTGCTATTAATATGAGTTACGATTGGGCTTGTTAAATCTAAATCTCTCCCAAAACTCTTTTCTGCGAAAATACGAGGACTTAGCCGTACGGCTTAGAGCGCTTTTCTAGGGAATGTCGCAAACGAAACCAAATTTATTACGAAGGCCAATCCGTCAGAAGAAAGTAAAATACTTTTAAAAGAAAATGAAAGCTCAAGGAAAAACCAACCAGCTTGCTAAATGCCTAAGATAACATATTTAGAAGCAGCAGTTCAGCGATTGGTTTTCGGTATGACTTAATTTAAATGCGAATGGAAATCCATATAAGTTCTAATATCGAAATTATTTTAAAGTACAATCTATACTTTCTTTGGAGGTACTTTAATCAAAAAGCTAAAGAATTGTTTTTGGTCTTAACCGGCCCTAGAGACTTAATACCAATCTTTCGCTAATTCCTCCTGGAATCTCTAGAATTACTTATTTGGAACCATGATTGGTTTTTCTCTTATTTTCCGCTTGTACTGAGGTCTCACCAAAACAATGTTTTTACAGGGTAAATTTGCTCTGACGAAAGGCTCACGCTCGAAACACCAGCTTTGAAATTCTTTACGGTGGCCAATTTACGTTATAGACTCATCTGATGATACCAAATTACCCTGTTACACTCTCCCACCGACGCAGCACCACAGTTCCTTGAGAAACTTACCCTATTTATTCAATTTTTTTGTGCAGCTGGTGGTACTTTTACTGTCGCTTTAGTTTCACAACTTGAAAGAAGACATTCTAGCTGCCAGAGGATCCTAGGAGGGTAAGCCGTCAATCGAAAAACAGCCCAAAAAAAAAAAACATTTAGCCGTTAGGCGTAAAAATTGACCAATTATAAAACGTTAACTCTTAAAAGTGACTAGCATCTAATTTCTCCTTACCATATCACCCCTGAATCAAACATGAAAGTAATGAGAATAGAGGAGGTGATCACCAACTAAAGCTGCTCTTGATTGTTAAACAAATTCTCCTTGTCAGCCTCTTTGGAAATGTATGAAGAAAAGTAGGGAGAATATGCATACTGATGTTAGGGTGTAAAGGGTTAAATATTTTTTTTGTTAACCATAACAGAAAGAAATAAACGTAACCATCAGCCGTAAAATGGACAAAATTTTTAAAGCCGTCACCCCATTGAGACCTTCCCACTAGTGTGATTTGAAAATTAAGTACAGCTTCCAGTTAATTTATGGAAGAAAGCACTACATGCGGAAGGTCGATCCTTGTTCTCCATAAATAAACCGTCTACTCTTGTTGTAAAATGTTATTACGCAATAACCTTTAACTGTATTTCTGTAAAAGTACTATTTTTAAACTTAAATAGAACACCGCCTTATAAACATATTGTTTTCATTGTTTTCCTCGTTCTTGTGTCTTTTTGTTCTCGATTGTTTTACGTCAACTGTGTCTTCCACACTAAGTAAGAGCGGGGAACTTTTTTTTTTGTAACTTACAATAGTATAATCGCAGAATGAAATTTTCTAGGCACAATTTTATCGAATTAAGGATATTAAGTTAACTGTGAATATATGAAAATCATAAAGGTAAACTGCGGATAAAGACGCGAATATGAAAGCGATCTTAGCAGTAATGAACACTACTTGAGGAGTAGTGAAAATAAGGCCCGAAAGAAAATACACGCCTGTAACTAGCTCCCAGTTGGCTTGTTAGCTCAGTTGGTACTACTGAGCTAACAAGCCAACTGTATACTGCACCGGTATCGCAGAGGTCGTGGGTTCAAACCCCGTACAGGCCTGAATCCATCCCATCCCATCATCCGAGAGGGAAGGACAACATACGCCGGGCACTCCTACCATGAGGGCAAAGGGGAGTTCGCGAGTGATTTCCTTCTTTGGATGAAAAGTCAGAAGCACTCCCATGCTGGGAAACCACGAATGAACTTCGTCGTTTACTCATCAGAGATATTTGAATCTATGTCAATGAGCTTAACAAAAAAGTCATTATATATCGCCTGACCGGGGGAGTATTTTGGGGGATCACATTGTTTTCAGGGGAACAGAGGGGAGATTAGTCATCACCAACGCTGTATGAAGAAGAGACTGACTGGCAATTAGCTTCCAATGAGAGGGTTGGGGGTGGTGGTGGGGAATAGGAGTATTACAGAGCCTGGGATAAAGAAAATTACATCGTGACATGAAAAAAATCCCCTGGCGCCCCCTCTCTCCCAGGCGGGAAATAACAACCGGCCTCTGAGAATGTCAGGAAGATCAGAGAGTCTGGAGAGGCCGGAGGTTTTTGCCCGGGAAATCCACCCAACATGGATAGGGCAGGGACTTTGTTCGTGGACGTTTTAAATTCTCTTGTGTAACGGGAGCACAATCACAGAGCGTTCATACTTGTCAAAACTTTTGCAAGAAAGTTTTTCAGTCGGAACATCTTGCCACAACATGTTTTGTACTAAATTACTACACTTGCTCTTGTGCGGGCCATCCTTTACTGATTGATATTTCGGAACGAGCAGATAGTTGCTTTAGCACAAGGCAATTTATACCTTTTTAGTCAAATCAGGTCATGCGCTGCTCCTTAAAAAAGTTCTTTCCGGCTCTTTGTTTCTGACAATAAATACAACGTTCGATTCGGCGCACCAGTAATTTAGATCTCTGTTTCAACACGTACACTTTTTTTTCTCTGGTTTCAAGAGGAGACACGCTTACAACATGTGACCACAATTACCCACAATCCCTAGGCTTTTTATCTGTGACGCGCTCTACGTAGGGATTTTTGCAAAATGGACCTCGACAAGGTCGTGTCATCGGTGTTAAACTTTATTAAATCTCTTTCTTCCCCTGTGCAAATCATTGGATTGCTTGTTATTGTAATAATTATTCGAAAAATTGTGCAATCTAGATTTAGGAAACCGCCTCCCCCTCCTCGCGAAAAACCTCTCGAACCTATGAAGAAACGAGACTTCACTCCTGAAGAGTTGGTAGAATACGATGGGGTGAAGCAAAAGCGTGTCTTGCTGGCTGTCAACGGCAAAGTTTTTGATGTCACTCGAGGAAAAGACTTCTACGGTCCAGGTTAGTCTCAAAAATGATTTGTGTTATTGAAATACTCAGAAATGTACCAGAAATATTTGAAAGAAGTTTGCTATCGATCGTTTTGTGTACGATTTGATTAGTTTGCAGTAAACGATGTTTTCTTGTCGGAAAATTTCAAGTTGCAGGGGTTACTTGGTTGGGGTACTCAGTGTTCCCTATTTCTAGTAAAAAAAATGCAGAATCTTTCATGACGCGATGTTGAAGAAATTGCGAAATCCTGTCTGGGTGATCAGGAAGACGAAACTTGCAAACGGCTCTTGCAAACTGATGGCAGGATTCCCGTTTCAGATGCTTACTTTGCGGGCGTCATCTAGCCAGACGGCTTTGCTTTTCACTGAAAATAACTTATCTCCTTAATCATTCGCAAACTGAATTTCACGGCCATGTTTTTTAAGTACAAAACACTAAACCCAACGTGCTCAAAATTGGCGCTCTCTCTTAAGTTTCGTCTTTTGTTTGCTTTTGAATGCATTGTTATTCAAATTATTGTTAAGATATTAAAAACGTTCATTCTTAGGACTGTTTCATGCTAGCGTATCTAATGGATCTCTGCGACTATGTTACTTTTCCTGTTTGTATGTTAAAATTGGCTAGTTCAAACGCATCAGATTCAATTTTACAGTCACGATGAAAAATCACATCAAAATTGTGTTGGATCGAAGCACAGTATAACTTTCTTGTAATTCAAACCACTTGGGATGTAAGGAGAAATTAATAGTCGAGCGGATATAAGCTAACGGATTTTATGCTCTCAATATTCTATTGTTATGCTATCAATGCTATATGGCGTGTTTTTAAAATTGTGTCATTCAAGGTTACTTGATATCTTCTGTTACAAGGTCAGGTCTTGGCAAGGGCACAGTCGTGATCTCGTTTTTCATTAAAAAAAATATGTTTTCTGCTATGAGTGGTTTATTTTGCATGATCATGCAGTCATTTTTTTATAGTGTTTTCGTCAGTAAATGCTTCAAGACCTAGAAAGCACCTTGAAAGAATGTTCATGTTATTAATATAAGCAGCAGTGTGGTTTAAGTCCAGAATAAAGAGTTTAAGGCTGACGTTTTGATTGTCAGCCTTTTGTCTTTTGCTCCGACAATGGGCTAGCATCTGAAAAATCAAGTTAGGAAACTCTTTATGTTGGCCAATTTACATTGTCTACTCTGTTTATAAATCCAAATTATCTTGTAATACCCTCCACCAATGCAGCACCTCAGTTTCCTCAGATACTCACCCCTTTCATGAAGTCCTGAATACCCTGCTAGTTGAAATGTAGCTCTCACAGTCTTGAAGTTTTCATAATTGAGGTCTGATTGGGGCCACAATCATGGTCTCTTGATCAAAATAACTGTTTGTATTAGTATTGCTTGACAGTTTGAGCTTTATTTTTAGTGATAGGTATCAAGGCTTAGGTTTGCAAGTTGGTGGAGCTATTGTGTGTAAACTGAATGTTGTAACTGGATTACCATATTTTGCCTTCCTTCAAAACTTTTTCACTAGATATGATTTAAAAGAACAATACATGTAAAAATTAGCAGCCTACTCTTATAACAGAATTGATCTAATGAAAAGTAAGGAATAGATACTGTTTTTTCAGTTCTTACTGCAAGTTATGGACCAACTTTTTCCACTCGGATTTATGGCCCAAGCCCAAAGAGCATGAGCCATGAATTGGCAATTCTATTGTTTTCTTGCTTGGGCAACTCTTTATAGGTCTCAGCTTGCTCACAAACATTAACATTATTTAGAACTTGTCATTCTGAACCTGTTCCCTATAAAATTGGAAGAAGAAACTTATTAAATAAAAATTTATTTTCTGATTAAAATGCTTGAGTCCAAACTGGGTAAATAAGGATGTTCCAGTCATATCAATTTAAATACAACATTTGGCTTTGAATTAAGCTAATTCCAACCAAAAGTGGAAATTTTCCAGTACTAAAAGCTCAAAAGACTTTAACTAAACTCCAAAAAAATATAGGTTTCTAGGAAATTTTGTCATAAACCTCATTGTCAGGTTCAAGTTCTCTGAATATGACAGGCTAATTAATCAGATCACCATGTTGCACACGAATTAAAAAATGAAAACATACCAAGAAGAAGGGAAACAGAAAATTGTCTTTCAAAATACATTCATGAAAGCTTAAAAAAAAAAAACTTTAATAATACTTAATTGTAATTCCCTTGCAATCTTACAGGGGGTCCTTACAGTGTCTTTGGCGGACATGATGCAAGTAGAGGTCTGGCAACTTTTTCAGTCGGAAATGATGCTGTCAAAACTGAGTATGACGATTTGTCAGACCTTAACAGCATGCAGATGGATTCCTTGCGGGAATGGGAAACACAATTTTTGGAGAAGTATGACATGGTTGGACGCCTGCTGAAACCAGGCGAAAAACCCCAACAGTATGATGAATCAGAAACAGAGGAAGAAGATGGAAAAGGAGATAAGAAAGAACAATAGAAGATTGAAGAAGAACTCTCTAGGAATTTCGAAGGATGTGAAAAGAGAAAAGTTGCATGAGGAAACTGTGTCAGTGAACATATAGCCCAGTAGTTATACGAAAGAGAAATTATCCAATGTACAGAGGCATGTTCAGGAATTTGACATTTATTTTTAACAGTCAAGTGATACTTTGCTAGTTATTGAAATTGTTCATGAATGTGTTTTGGGATCAAGGTCAGTATCTGAGCAGCTGTGCACCTACCCCCTCCTAGACTCAATTTTAACCCTAACTCAATATTAACCCAAACTTTCTACAAATTGACTGTTATTGGGCTATAGGAGGGGTATGTGTGCAGATACTGACATTTATCTGTGTTTTGCATGGTGTTAGTCACTTTTAAATAGATTTTACTCTGGCTTTTCATTCCCCAGTCTGAAATAATAATAAGTTATTTGTCTTCTCCTTCATACTGGCCAGTGAATGTTAACACTTGAAGATAAGGACAGGTGAATGCATAGATCAACCAATAATGACCAAAAAAAAATGATTACTTTAAGGATATTAGTATTGTTATGTTTTAAAATACATGTACTATTGCAACCTACACCAGCTCCCATTTGGGTGTGAGTGAGTCTACTTGGACACAACATGTTTCAAGAGGTAAAAGGTTGTGTTCTTCACATCTTGAAAGAACAGATCATGCTAGGGACAAGTACATAGGGATGTGCTTGTTACAAATGGGAGATATAGAGAGAATTTTTTGAGAGACAGGATGATGGCAAGAAGTCCCAGTAGCTAAACTAGAATTGTTCTTCACTGTCCATCTGTCTTACATGAGTGGTTGTCATCCCACATCATCATTGTAACATGAGTCTCTCACATCAGTAAAAACTGGAGATTAGAAAGAGAAACTTGGCAGCTTAATTTACAAAATTTCATTGTATTTCTTTCAATGGTTCAGGAAATTTTCAGTTGAGTGTCAAAAGCCTGGAAAACTTGTGTCAAAAAATTATTAGACGCTAGAATGAAACCAATCTTGGTCAGCTTTGTTCTCATTGGTTTTAGGTTATTTACATATTATCTGATTTTCCTCAAATTCTTATCAACCTCTTGTAAAATTTGCCTTTGCTCTGATTGGCCAGCAAGCATGCATGAGAACACACAAACTTGTCAGGTGGGTGTTATCTTGAACTAACACCAAATTCTCATAACTAATTTACAAGGAAATGTCTAGTAGCTACCAGGGAGAATTAATTACCAGATCTTGGGAGTTAAGGGGTTAGCAATTTCTTGTAAGATTAATACTAGAGCAAAAAGGGATGCATTGGGATTTTTTTAAAGTTAACAACCAATTATTTTCAGATTACTGCCTCGGAAACAATAAATTATTGCATGTAACTAAATTCCAGTGATATTTAAGTGGGTGATTCAAGCACATGAATTAATTACGGTACCTTAGTATTTGTCTTGCGGACTTGACAGTCCTGTAAAGTGAGTGCAGAAATCTTACGTGCATTGTGAATACTAGAAGGATAGAAAGGAGAATCCACCCTTGAAGACATGTAGCAGGCAAAAGAATTTGTAGAGCAAGTACTAGACAACTTAGCTCAACGCTGTGGGTTTACTTTTGTTAAATAAACATGTAGTAACTTGGTTAAGTATTCTCCTAGTTTGTGCTTATTTACATTTCAACCCTTTACACCTTACACTAATATGATACCGTATTTATTCACCTATAAGCCGAGCGATTTTTCCAACAAATTAAACTGAGAACAGGTAAATTCTCGCCAAGGTAGGGGGTTCGGCTTATAGCCGAGTATTTTCGCCAAAAAAAATTAGCATTCTCTATATATTTCCTGAGTAAAGAGAAGCCACTGGCTTTAACCCTTTAAGAGTGATTAGCATCTAATTTCTGTTTACAACATCATACTCAATCACACAGGGTTTTTCAAGAATAATGGAAATGATCACCAACTGATGAAGCTCTTGATTGGTAAACAAATTTTTATTGTCAGCACCTTGAGAAATATAAAGAGAACAGTATGGAGAATGTGCATACTGATGTTGGGGTGTAAATGGTTAATGTGCTAAAGTTCTCAACAGTGCAAAAGTTTGTGACTAAAACATTTGGGCCACATTGTTCAAGTAAGATAGGTCCTAATTCAGGTTTGACAGGTATGTAAAACTGTGTTCCTTGCATACAGCCAACCTGTGATTAAATTAAACTCATTACAATTTTAACAGCCTAGCCTTACCCCTTTAAATCCATTAAGTGACCAAGACAGAATTTCTCCTCTCAATATTGATACAATATCAAGCAGAAAAGTGATGAGAATAAAGTAAAATATCAATTATGGGATTAATAATTGATCTAATACCAAATTCTCCATACTAACATAATGAGAATCATTTGGCAAACAGTAAGGAGATTTTAGCTCTCAAGATCTTGTTAGTAATTCTCTCTACTGCCTGACATACAATTCTTATGATATCAATTTGGAGAGTTTGGTATTGGATCAACTGATAATCCCCTACTTGATATTTTACTTTATTCTCATCACTTCTATGCATGATATTGTATTGATGTTGTAAGGAGAAATGTTCTCTTGGTCACTCATGGGAGTTAAAGGGTTACCCTTTAACTTGCAGAGGTGATTAACATGAAACTTCTCCTCATAATATCCATACATTATCCAGCAAACAGGTAATGAGAATACTGAAGCTTATCAGATAGAAGTTGTTATCCTGATCTAACAACAAATTCTCATAACTAATTTACAAGAAAATGTGTCGCAGCCAGAGAGAAGAATTAATAATAAGTTCTTGGGAGTTCAAGGGTTAAGCTATGAGGGCAAAGTTTGCTATGCAGCAGGTCCTTTCCATGCGAGAACCATAACTGCACTCAAACCTCAGCCATTTTCTAAGTGGCTATTTGGCAATCAGAAAATTTGTACTCAAGCCAAGTGACCCACCCATCCTCGGCTTATCCCAGTTTCCATGAAGCATAAACAAACCACAAGTATTATTACTTCCCTCTGGATGGGACCCTTGTCCAGTGCAAGGTTATGTTCCAGCATTTGGTCAGACTTCCCTAGCAATTTGCTGGTACCCATTTCTACTCCTGTGTGGGGAGAGGAGTTTAGTGTCTTGCCAAAGAACACAACATAGTGACCAGGCCAGGTCTCAAGCCCAGACCTCTCAACTCAGAGTCCAGTGCACTGACTGTTAGGCCACTGCTTCTTTAATTTAGATAATTTTCCAAAAATTCAAGATGCTGCATGAACCCCAAGACAACATCAGGCATACAATGTATTGCCCTGGAAAAGCCTACAACTGAGCTCTTTATTCAAGAATCAATGCAGTAATGACAAGGCTTACAAAGGAGAAACAAGCAGTCCTGCTTAGTATGCTGCTCACCCATTATTGCCTTTCCTCCCAACACAATTTCCAAACAAAGATAATTTGGTTTTATCATATAAGTTGATAATGCAAATTGGCCACTGTAAAGAGCTCTGATTAACAAAGGGCTATTACTTGAAACATCAGCTTTAGAAACTCTTACTAGTGGCAATTAACATATCAATTCAATTAAAAAAAGACAAATTATCTTGCAATATTCCTCATGGATGCAGCACCACAGTTTCTTCAAAAAATTTACTCCCTTTATTCCAGACAGAGAGTATGCTTACAAGATGCCTAGGTTGAGTAAATTTTACCACTCAGTCCCACATATTTCTTTATTTTCCAGTACTAGTATCATTGACAAAAGATGTTAGTTTAGCAGTGCTGCTTGCTATTTGTCTCTGCAACAGCTCCTTCTTTAACTGATCTCTTCGTTGTTCCATCTTTTTCAAATTTTGGATTAGTCTATCTCTCAGTTCTTTTTCTTGTTCCTCAAGTTTTTCTTTCTTTCTTTTCTCCTCTTCCTCCCGTTTCCTCTCTTCCTCTTCAAGTTTTCGCTTCTTCTCTTCCATTTGTTTCAGCATTTCTAATTCTTTTAGTCTCTTGTTCCTTTCCTCTTCAAGTTTTTTTCTGTCTTCCTCTTCCTGTTCTTTCACTGCAGCCACACGTTGAAGAAGTTCCATAAGTAGCCTCTTTGCACCTATCTTTTGTTCTGCTTTCTCCTGTTCCCTTTCCTGTTCCAACTGCCTTTGTCTTTCTTTCCGTTCAATCTCCCTCCTGTTCCTTTCTGCACGTTTTTTTCTTTTCTTTTCTTCCCTTGCCCTTTTCCTTTCTTCTTTTCTCCTGATCGCATCTTGTAAAATTTTTTTCCGTTCAGCCTCCTTTCTTTCTTCTTCCAGACGTTCCATTTCTTTCTGTCTCTCTGCCTCCTCCTTTTCTCTTCTTTTCCTTTCTTCCTCTTTCCTTTCCATTTCAATCAACTTCAGCCTCTCTTGTTCTCTTTTTTTAATGTTTTTGGCTGACAAATGACATGTTCTGTCGAAATCCACTTGGATATTAGCAGTGGCAGCACGTCCTTCTTCAGAAATGTGCATTAATTTCATTCCTTTTAATGCTCCCATAGCATTTGAAAACCCTTGGTATTGATTGTATTGAATAAAAGCATCAAAGTGCAGGTGTGAGCCGAAGTAAAAAGTTTGAAATTCATTGTTTGACAACTTCTGTCTGTAAGGATCCAAGATTGGTATATCTACGCATCGGATTTTGCCAAAACGACGAAAAACAGAAGCCAAGACATCTTCGCTTGGTTTGCTCTTTGAATCATCGTCTGCAAACCACTTACACGGTAATCCTTTGATAACAATAGTGTCCGGTCTTTCGCCTGGATTTCGCTCGTCTAAGTTCCCTGCTTCCCTGAAGAAAGAATTCCAATCGTTCACAGAAGGAAATTTCACCTTCAGTTCCGCTGCCCGAACTTTGAGGGGTTCCGCGAATCCGCTTAATTTTATAAATTTTCCTTCTAATTTTGAAATAAATTTTATAATTAAACCTTTGGTGTCTGTTTCTCCCTCAAAGCGAATGAACTCCATCGAAGATTCAACAACTTTTAACACGTTGAATTGGTCTGGAGCCACCATCGATTTTAACCTCTCCATTACTTCCCAATTAGATATCGACACTCCAGCGACCTTTATCTCTGGTAAAGTGACATGTATGCCAAGTTTAGCCGTAGGTTTAAGATGTAAACGCTGTGTAGCGCACAGCTCTGTTGCCTCGGAAGTGTCTCCACAAACTTGAGTCGCCATCTCGTTCAATACATTTGGTAGCCTAGCCTCGATAAAGAATAGCAACAAAATTTGTAGTGCATTGTGGGACACTTCAAACGCAATGGCGGACGTTTTGTTTGGTCTGGAGCGTTGACAGTTTCTTTGTTCGTTGGTGAAAAAGCGCGCTGAAAGAATGCAACTAAAATGTCGCGCAATAATTCTTTTACTTGCGACGATTCGCCGCATGTATTTCGCACGAGATCAGCTGTGCTAAAGCTGTTAGAGCAAGTAAGAGCAGAAAAACCGTCTCTTCGTGTGATCTCAAAACCGTTGGAGCCTGTGGTAAACAGAAATTCAAAATTGAAATTTCCAGACCCGAAGAAGGATTGTTTCGTTAGTCTTAAAGTCAGCAGTCATAATGGAAAGCTCTGTTTGCCGATTAACTACGAGACTCTGGACGAGAGCGATCAGAAATGTTTTGGTGGATTGAGGTACATTTTACAAGTCTTATCCGTAAACAAACTTGTACTGAATGGCAAACAGCCGAGATCAAACGAGTGTCAAGAGGATTTTTGTCGTTTTTCACCACTTTCAACACACAAGAAAGGCTCAGCTAAGAACTGCCTTGGTTTCTGGTTTCGGTTTTTTGGCAAAGATGCGACAATTCGCATAACTGTTGCCCTTAAGATCGATTTTGTGTTTGCTAGAAAGTTGATAGGAAAGAGACTACTCACAGATCCATTGTTTCAAGATGATGGAATGGTTTCAAGTTTAGAGTTTGATATTTCCACCTGCATGAGATCCTCTCTTGAGATTGCTTCAGAAAAAAATGGATTGATCAATGCCGCTAAAATTTTCCCCTCTCTGTATCTGAACCAAGAATACAAGAGAATTGTCACTAAATTTAAAGACTTGAGGCAGAAACTTAATTTCAAGGAATTGGACAAATTTTTTGCTCAAACATTGGAAAGGCTCAGTGATAATGACCTGAGAGTTGTTCTTTTCCTTGAGCAAAGTCAAGAAGCCTGTCGCAAGAAGCTCTATGAAAAGTCAAAACAGCTTCTCAAGCAAGCAGTTGACAGTACAGCCAAATGCAAAAACAAAACCTTGCTGATAGGCCGAGCTTATTTGTATTTATCATATGTCCATGAAAAAGATGGCTATCTTGGAAATGCAGAAGAATGTTTAACAATTGCCAGGAAAAAGCTGCAAACTTTGGAGGTGTGTGAAGACACTGGAGACCTGTGCTTTCAGGAAGGACTTATTTTGACCAGTTTTGCCCAGAAAATGCCTAAGTTTGCTTTAAAACTGATCTCAGAGGCTATGTTCAAATTCGAACAAGCTGCAGCAATATTTACCAATTGCCTGACTGTTGACAGTGCCCTGGACAAGTTGTGTTGCTCGTACATAAGACTAGCCTCATTGTTGCTTAAACAGACCACAGAGGGATCATGTTCACAACACAAGATTGATGTGTCAAACAAACATCTTGAATGGGTGGCAGGTCATTTGGATGAGTTATCTGAGCAGACTAAATTCCATTTCTACGTTTGCAACACAGAGCTGCTTTACCAGAAAAGGCAGTTTGAGGAAGCTCAGAAAAGTCTTGATGTTGCTTATCAGATTGCCAAGGCTTGTCAGTTTGAAGAGCAAACTCTGTGGGAAGAATTACCTGGAAGCAATTGCTGCAGTGATCACTACTTCCAAGAAGCATCAAGTAATAAGGAACCAGCTGATGACTTGGTGGTTGAAAATTTTGTTGTTGATGATGTCTCTCCTGGCTATCTGGCTGATATGAGCTCATGAGTGATGAAAGGGGTACCATAAGCTGTCATGGGTGGGAGATGTGGGGCTTTATACTGTAGCCTACGTGTAGCAGTACCCTCCCCCTAAGGTGAAATGGGAGCAAGGGAATGCCTGCTGTTCTTCTTGAAATGTCTCTATTTCAAAAGTTGTGCAAACTTGCCTCAAAACCTCTTCGTAGATTGCTGTCGTCTGAAAAATTGACCTCCAAAGCATTTTGTTCACCATCTTGTTGGTTAGTATGAAAATAAATTACCAACTCTGGCCAATCAGAATTGATGAAAGAATCAACAAAAGGGGTTAATCAATCAAAAGTCATAATATATTTTTTTGCAAAAGGGTGACGACATGGAAAACAATTAATGTCAGGTTTGCTTAGGTGTTCCCTCATCACCTTGGGGGGGGGAGAGGGTACAGCTACATATAGGCTATTTATATTTATAGTGTTAAGATATCTTACAATATTAGTTTTCCTTGCAATTCTTTGGTGTTTTTATATCCTTTCACTCCCATGAATGACCAAAAAGGAATTTCTCCTTAGAATTTTTACTACATTTTCAGGCATTCTCATCAACTGATATTGTATTGATATTGTCAAGAGAAATTCGCTCTTGGTCACTTATGGGAGTTATAAGGTAATACCATGTAACTTTGAATAAGGAACATGGTAAGGTTTTGAGCTTGGTAAAGAAATGGTGAAAGATGTTCTTTGTGTCTTGTCACAAGCGGGTGACTAAGAAAAAATTCTGAGTCCCCATAAGGAATTGATCCTCAGATCTTCGGATTTAATGCTCTGTGGCTTAGTGGTAGAGCACCAGAGCACTGAATCTGAAGGTCTAAGGTTCAATTCCTTATGGGCAATCAGAATTTTATTCTTCATCCCACACTCCTGACAAGACAGAAAAAATCCTTTCTATACCATGTATGCTTAATTGAATATTGTATACACTATACAAGGCTTTAATTTTGTATTGTGAAAAAAAAATTCATTTCTTTCTGGAATGGTTAATTTGCAGGTACATTAATTGCAAAGATTTTAAAGGATTTTTTATATGAAGTGTTTCAAATTAACATAACAATTATGATATACAATGATTCCACAAATTAAATTCATTTAGTGCCAGTATTTTTATTATATAATACATGGTATTTCTATTAGCAAAGCACTGGTGCATATCAGTGTTGGAAGACATTTCCTTTTATCAGATCTCTCAAGTAGTACTTGAGCCCTGATTAGTCAATTTAGCAGGTCATATTCAAAGCCATGTTTGAATCCAAGTCTTCTCTCTCCATTCGAAAACAGACATGATAAATAGTTTTCTTGGTCCATACTGTAAGTTATGGAACACCATTTTCCCACTTGAATTTATGGCCTACACACTTCATGCTTTGGCTATAAATCTGAGCAGAAAAAATTTGGTCTGTAACTTACAGCACAGACCTGGAACTCAGTTAGTAAGGGTATGTAATTATCTTTGAGATTTCCAACCCATGTGTTGGTGCATGTGTTCATTGTGAGTATGTCTGGAGCATGAATTCTCTTCTCAACAATTGTCATTGTCAGTGGTCAATCTGAGATTATTTATTTAAGTGTAAGAAAGTATTTAATGTCTCTGATGGAATACAGTCTGCTGAATCATATAAATATCTAGAAAAGCAGTTGTGTTACAGGATTTATATAAATTTCCATAGATAATTTAGGTTAGAGTTATTGATTTATTAACTGAATTATCAGATGTTTATTAAATACCATTAATTATTTAGATCTGTATAATAAATATTTAAAAATCAATTCTTGCCTATATTCAATGAAGAGTTGGTTTGTTTCCTGGAATAACCAATTAACTCCAAAGATCTGGTTATTAATTCTCCCCTCTAGCTGCTACAAATTTCCCTGTAAATTAGTTACAAGAATTTGGTGTTAAATCAAGATAACAGCTTCTACCTGATAAGTTTGATCATTCTCATTACCAGTTTGCTGGATAATTTATGGATGCAGAAGGGAGAAGTTACATGTTACCACTAACTCTTAATTGATACAAGCCAACACAACTGGTATGGTTCAGTATCTTTAATTAATTTCATTATCCTTTGCATGAATAATTTATTTGATGGTGGTTAATATCTGTAATTACAGTACTATGTACATGGTATCTTATTCTCAAATAAATAGCACAAATAAAAATATTAAACGACATAAACACGCCACAATTTTCCAAAAACACTTGATCACATGTTGATGTGGTAGGTAAACACAATGCAAGAATAAATGATTAGGATGTAAGAAAGAAATAAACGTTCAAGTTTATTATCTCCACCTTGAGACATTGTTATGTGGCAGAATTAAAATGGGACACATGTTCCACACATTCAATTTTGACACATGAACCACTTTTGCCATAACAAGTGGATTGAATGAAGTATGTATTCAATGCTAGCTAGGGTCTTCTGTCATCTGAATAAAAGGGATAAGTTTCTAAAGAAACTGGGGGGGAGGGGAAGAGAAGTTCAACAAGATAATTTGAATTTATTTACTGAGTTAAGTTCGCCTTGGTTATGAGTTTCCAGAGTTGATGTGTCTAACATTAGCCCTTTGCTCAAGGTCAGCTGTAGAAACTCTTTACAAGAGGCAATTTACATTATCAAATCAATTGATAAAACAAAATTATCTTCATCTGTCTTTGCAAGACCAACAGGAATGTCTCAGCCATTCATTCAAGTTACTTGCAGCGAAGAAAGGAAATGGCATGGAGTGTATGATCAAAGTGACCATTAGCTTTGAAATCCCGATTTCACAATGCAAAAAAACATAACTTTTGATCAATATAAACTCAGTTTCTACTGAAGTGTAGATGTGAATTACTAAGCAAAGTGTTTCTTTGGACTCAAAAGCCTTTTGGACTGTGGGTATTTCTGTGCATCATCCTCTTTCTTTTTGTTTACTCCGTCCTCACCTTCTGACTTTTTTCTGCCATTAAAAAGAAAGAAATGTAACAACAGTAGAACACCTCATAAACCAGTTTAACTTTAACCCCCTGCAAACTTGAACAAAATATTATTTCACTTAATTAACTTAACCATACCTCTTAAAAATTTAGTAAGTTGTAGAAAGGTAAAAAAAGAAAAAATTTATGAGATTCCAGACTTAGATATTGTTCTATAAGAATATGGCACCAAACCTTTTCTGTGAGGTGAGTTGTGAATTGTGTTATTTTTGGAGACTCTGCTCCTCGACTAACTGCAGTGTCTCATGGCTGACTACGAAATGTAAGTGCTTGTGTATGGTGTATTGCCATCCAGTAGAGAGCAAATGAAAGTGTTAAGTTAAATACATTCCACTGATGCTTACTTTTTCCCAGTTTTTGGTCTGCCTGCTGTCTTTGGCCAGGATGACTTTGGACAGCTACTTTTGGGTCTTGTCGTAGGTTCATCATACCCCAAGGCATAGTTCATGTGTTCATAAGCCAAGTACACACTGGATAAATCTGTTTCATTGAGCTAAAAGCACAGAGTTATTAATAATAGATTAATGTTATAAACCTCATCTTCTCAGTCTGCACAGCGAGTTATGGAACCTAGTTTTTCCTACTTGGAATCATGCCCATGTGCTTCACAATTGAGCCATAAATCCAAATGGGAAAAAACTTGAGCCATAACTCACAGAATGGATCATGAACTCAGTTGGTAAGAAGTATTTATGATTTTAAGGAAGGAAAAGTAACCAATTAAGTAAGTGAATGATGGTATACCTCCTTGTTCTTGTCTTTAGGATCTGGACTTGGAGAGGCTTTTCTCATGTTGTTCCCAGAATATGCCACAAATTTCTGAAGGGAAAGATGTGACTTTTTAGTTATATAATCATATCAACTGGGTTGCACTAGGACAACAATACAAGTAACTGCCTGAAACATTCTTATATTAACTAGCAATCATCATGTCAATAATTTACTATTTTCATTTCACATATTCAACTTTGCACTTCTTTCAAATAAAATAGTATTTTTGGCTGAATTATTTATTAAATTTATGTGATCGACACATAAATCATGACCATGAAAAATCGATGTTAAAGTTGAAAATATTTATGATTATCCAACCAAGCTGGCAGACCAGAGATATAAGTTTTTAATACTTTGTCATTAGTATCATCATTATTATTATCATTGCAGTTAAATGCAATTTGATGGAGTTAAAAACAGGGCGTTCTCTAGTAGTCAGCAGTCTTTGGAAAATGCGCGGCCGTTGGAATTCCATGTGCTCTTCGTTGGAGGTGTTCTTGTGTGTGCTTTGAGTGTGAACTTGCAGTGTTGTAAGGAGTGGCAGCTTATTACCCAGGCAGTTTTCCCCACCCCTTCCCTCCCTCTTTCCACTGTTTATTCAGTGTGACAGGTGCCTTTTCCCCTTTCTTGTGTGGGGGCTCATGGCTGGGGTGCCAAGATTTGCCAGCTATGGGAGAAGTCTCCATCTAGGAACTGGCTGCCAATAGTAGAAGCTCCTGGATGTTTGAGGCACCCAAACTCCACTTTGCGATGCAGTTGTTGGTAATATAATGATCATTATCATCAATATTAATCTTTATCATCATCATCATTATAATTATTATCATACAGCATCACTTACAAGCTGCCATTCTCCTAATTCTTCATTCCATGATACATGCTGCTCAATTAGATCCTGAGAAAAAGTTTAAGAAAGTGTAAGTTTGCAAAAGATAACAATACTTATTTATCAGCTAACTTCACTCATTGTCAGAAGTGGCCATAATCAAGTGTAGGATGCAATCTCACCTGAAATTCAAGAGGAATGAAGCTCTCAATCAGCTTGGTTTCAAACTGAAGTTCTTTCCGCAGCTCCCTAATACTGTCTAACAAACCTTCTGTTTCACGCTGGTGTTCCTGTTGTTGGTCTGCCATCTGAAGAGGAGAAAATTGCCAAATAAGTTATTTAAAAAAAATATGAGAGTACGGTAATCAATCACAAACAGCAACAAAATTAGTTGACACACAACCCCATGCATGTAGTCACATTTAAATAAGTATTTAGGAGCAAAAATTTCCCTGAGGTGCACACAACTTTTAGAATGCCCCTTTCCATCCAGGTGCATAAATGGCAACAACTGCAAGGAGGAAGGGGGAAAGGGTTGCAATATAGAATGGACTAGCATCTCACCCAGGGAAAAAAAGCCATAAAAAAATTGTCACATACATGTAGTTCTGTAGAGAGCAGGTTTAGCTAAGGAGGTATAGGCCTCTTGGTTTGTTATTGGTTTTTACAATTCAATTCTCAATATCAACATATTAAATACCTCTGATTTTGCACTCATAAGCATGCTCCAAACTTTCTTAAGCTTCTTAGTTTTCCCAGCAGCTTCTTCTTGAAGATTTGCATACTTTTCCTCAATGTCAATTCTCTCTTGCTACATGAAAGACACATCAACCAAATAAACTCACTGTCAGAGTATTTATCATCAAATCCACCATTAAAATGTACTGTTACATCTCTCAGTTAGTAACCATTGGTCTAATTAGCAGGTCATATTTCACTGTAAGGTTCACTAAATTCAAAAGATTGTTAGAATTGGAATCTCCCCCAACTATCTGAACCCAAAGATAAAATACATATCTTCAGTTATTAACCATGTTTTCTATAGAAGCTACAGACCAAGTTTTTTTTTCCACTTTTCCAGCTTTCATGGCCCAAGCCCAAAGCAAGCACGCTGTAAATAACAGTGGAAAAATTGAGGTTCTGTAACTTACAGAATTCAACTTACTTGAACTCAACTTACTCAAACTCAATTTGCAAGAGGTATCTTTACGGGCATTCTCAAATTGATGTCAGTATAATTTGGGAAATCACTTGAGTCCATCTGATTTAACGGTGGCTATAAAATTCTTATCCACTGTTTAGTTGGGATATTTTGCACACATTCAACTGACCTCTTTTTCTTCAATAAGTTTCTGCAATTCTTCCTCTCTTTGCTTTCTAGCAGAGAGTTCTTTCGCAGATTGTTCCAAGAGAAGCTCTTGTTCTTTGGCCTTTTCCAGCTATAAATTGACAATGACACAGTAAAGAACATTTTGTCTCAAAGGTTGGACCAAAAAAAAAAAGTTTTAACTGCAAGACCATGTCAACCACTCACAATGAAAGATTTGCATTCACCCTTTCCACCCTAAGATCAGCATGAATATTCTCCATACTGTTCTCTATACATTTCCAAAGGAAGAATTTCCAAAAAGAATTTGCCTAATAATCAGGAGTTTCTTGATTTGGTGATCAATTCTTTTCTTTTATTCTGGTGACCTTAATGTGTGATTCATGGCTGATATTGTGTGGAGAAATTTGATGTTAGTAATTCTCAGGGGTCAATGGATTAACATTTAACATAACATACTAGTGAAATTCAACAAACTATTTACAAATGTAGGTAAAATTCTTTTTAAATTAGTGCTAAAGCCTTGGAAATCACCATCTTCTATACAGAAAGTACAGATATGGCAGTTGAGGTACCATATCATTCAGACAGTAACAATCCACATTTAACACTTTCACCCCTAGGAGTGACCAATTTGTAATTTCTCCATACAATGTCAGTCTATTGTCTGGAAGAAAGATGTTAAGAAGATAGAAAAACATCAACTTATGGATATTGTTTGGTTTGATATTGAATTCTCTATGCCACAATTATAAGAAATGTATAACAGAGGGTGAGCAGAAATGATCTTTGGATCTTAGGAGTTAAAGGGTTGAAAATGAAGTGGGGTAAACTCAATGTCATAGCTGGCTTACTGACCAGATTCACTCCCCCAACGATAATCTTGCTTTCCACAGCCTTAAGTTTCTCTTGAAGTCGTATGTGTTCCATTCTTCAAAAAAAAAATTTTAAATGGATTGAATCAGCAACTAAGCTAACACCTTTTCAAATTTTATGATGAATTATTCATGCATTTTGATTGGTTCTTCAATAGTTCTTCCTTATAATCTATTGTAGGGCAGACACATGGATAACATCACCATTAACAACACTTTGCCTTTAAATTAAACACAACAAATCAATTCTTGGTTGTGGTGGGTCTGTTCATTAACAATCACAGAAGAAGTCAAAATGTTGCGAAAAGAATATCAGTGACAGACTCTGCTAAGCTTCACATGCCACCTTTTAATTCACCACAGATTTCATATCTCAGTACTACAACTCAAACAAAGTCCTGCAATAAACAAGAATGAATTAAGTCCATACTCAGAATCCTTGATATCCTTCTCTCTCTTTTCCAGTTCTTCTGCAGCCTTATTTCTCTCTTCCTCTGCCATGTCTGTTTTCTGTTGCAGATTTTCTCTTTCTGCTTCTATCTTAGCTCTAAGTTCTTTTACTTTCTCAGGCGGAAGAGCATGCTTGCCTACAGGAGCACAAAAACAAAATCTATTACTCTATATAAGAACAGGTAACCTGGAGTACCAGAAAATTCAGTAATAAATTAGAACTTCTATGTATTGTACATCAAATTTTGAACAATAATTTCAAGTTGAGTTGATATTTCAGGGTAACCAAGAGCTATTAGGAACAGCCCATTAAATTTACATTTTTTTTGTATCAAACAAAGTGAAAAACCATTTGATTTTTTTCTTTAAGTGGAAAAAAATTAAAAATTTGAAGGATAATACTCAGCCTTCTTAAAAATAATTTACATCTCACTTAGTCTATACATGTGATAAAAAAAAATTTAAGGAATACTGGTCAGAATTTTAGATATAACCTGGCCCATTCTGAAAGTGAACAAATTCAAAACAATGCACTTCATCTCAGTTCACAAATTAATCAAACAATGTACACATTTTCAAGCTATTTTCAGAAGGATTAATATCAGAGGTTTTAAATTGGTCTTAAATAAGGTTCCCAAGTATATATCAAACCTGTTAATTGATAAGTTTAGCAAATCATAATCTTTTAAGATTCATTTCTTTCCTATATAAACTTTATTCAAGTTGTAGTATCCACACTGGGCCCAGTTGAATAAAGGATGCATAACACTATCCAGCACGTAAATTGCTATCCAGCTGATAAATGATAGCAAAACATATTGCATTGTCCACTGTCTAGCAATTTATCCAATGGATAGCATTATCCAACCTTTGAACAACTGGGGCCTGTTTTCATTGCTTGCTCCTGTTTTCATATGCATGCTCATTTAGTCATTTCTTTTGATCCGTAAAACTTGTCATTGAAGAATTTTCAATGTCTATGTTGCTTCCACTTTGATTAACCTTGCTATTTTGCAGGTAGGGATTGTTCCATGCGTATTTTAATCACTAAGGAAAATAAATTTGTTGCTTGTATCATTGTTGTTTATCAACTTACTTTTTTTTCTGTGTTTCTTTTTCCTTTTGACTATTTCTCCACCTTCTTCAACTTCTTCCTCAGACTCACTCTCCTCCTCACCACCACCTCCCTCTGATGAAACAGAAATAATTATTATTAATGTAACCCTTTTTCCCTCAATGATCGCTAATAATTCTCCTTACAGTCTGCTATGCAATCTTTATGATGTCAGCTCAGAGAATTTGGTATTGGATCAACTAATAATCCACAAATAATTGATATTCTACTTTATTGTCATTACTTGTTGGCATGACATTGTGCCTAGTGATATTGAAAGGAGATCCTGTCTTGGTTACTCATCAGGGATTATTTAAAGGATCAACACATTTATCTGTCATTCCAGCCACATGTAAAGGAAATGTTGTAATTTGTAGTGAATTTCTTGTTTAGAAAATGATTACAGGCCCAGTGCCCTGATCACTTAGCCACACGGCCTCCATATGTATACATTAAGTAAACTTGCCTTCCACAAGCTGTGCCTTAAGTCTTTCAATCTCCTTCTGAAATTCTCTCAGCAGTGCATCCTTGGGATCTTCATTAATCTTAGCTTTGTTCTTGATATTTTTGGCACGGTTTGCATATCTGTTTGTAAATTTTACATTGCACACATGAGGGAACTTAACTCTTAAGGGCTAAATGTTATTGAAATATGATTAGTGCTATAAACCTACATTAAAAGTTTGTAACCTTTGTTTGGAGTGCTCTTGCATGAAATTGTATTTTGGGACTGAGTAATTTTATCAAAGTGAAATTATTGACTAAATTAACATTTAAATCCATATACAAAGTCATAAATTAATGATACTAATTAACGAATGGCTCATTACTTATCGACTGGGAGAGGAGCAAGGAGGGGGGGCTCACACCTAGTCTTCAGATAAATTCTGTGTATTTTCCTTAAAATTTAATTTTAGCATACATGAGTATCTTATCAGCACAAGTTTTAAAGACAAAACTTCACCCACCTGAGGGTACTTATTGTTTCATCAAAGTTGTAATCTGCTGGGCCAATGTTAGCAATCTGAAGAATTAGACATTATAGAGTGTTAAAAGAAGCCACAGAATCTATCCAAGCCAAAAATGTTTCAGTAACTTTTGTTCTCTGCAACAAATAGTTTCCTATAGCTAATCTAACAAAAGTTTGCATGTGAAGCCTTGTACAGTTGTCAACCTTAAGGCCCACATGTGGGGGTTAATTTTGGCTGCCAGGAGCTCCAATTTCCTGTGCAAATTTTTCAAGGAAAACATAAGAGACAACTGCTGTCTTGCAAAAAAGTGAAGTTCAACATTCATAGAAGTTTGAGAAAAGAAACAAAAGTAGGAAAAACCAAAACTCAAGACTTCTCAAACACAAAACTTGTTTAATACAGGTAGCTTGTTGATTTACCTTAGTTTCTGTTTAATGAATTATCAAAAAAGTTATGCACATCTACAACACAGTGACTAATGATGGTTAATGTGTGGTTGTTTGTAACTCATGAGACTACATGGTTCTGACAGCCTGGAAGCACCCCACTTAGTCATTACAACATTTGCACAAATGAAGACATTTGACAGCTGTGTTGTAAAAGCCTACGGTTAGTACTCCAAGGACCTTGTAGCTGCTCATTAAAATTAAAAATGAATGTGATGCCTGTTGCAAGTGAAACTACATCAACACATTTTCATCACCATTTTCATATTTTTTAAATAAGGTCTATAATTATCATTCTCCATACATTCTTCAGCAAACAGGTAATGAGAATATCCAAACTTATCAGGTGGAAGCTGCTATCTTGATCTAGCACCAAGTTCTCATAACTAATTTACAAGGAAATGTTTAGCAGCTACAGGGGAGAATTAACAATCAGATCTTGGGAGTTAAAGGGTTAAGCTAATTCTTTAATTCACATTTCCTTTTTATGAAGAAATTAGATATAATAGTAACTTTAGGGGTTGAAGCATTAAACAATTAATTTATTACAAATTCTGTAGCTTCACAGTTTACTCACCATTACTGTCTTGGAATTCCCACCCAATGAGTCTTGTAGCAATCTTGTAAGTTTAGAGTTTCTGTAAGGAATGTGAGTACTCTTTCCATCCACCAGTGCAGATATAACATTGCCAAGGGTGGAGAGAGACAAATTGATCTGTGTTGCTTCCTTCAATCGCTGACCTGTTGCCCCAGTTTTTGCTTGTCGTTCTGATCCCTGTGATTAAATTTGTGAAAAAAGAAAATGGTTTTTTTGTGACCACAAAAGGATTGAAAAGATTTAGCCCAGTTCTGGTCTTTAAGGCAGGTTGACTTTCTTGTCTGGCAAGTAACTTTCTCTAATACTGATATATCCACTTAGCAAGGGACTTATCAGAAAGATGGAGGGAGAAAAGCTGGTTTCTGTACTGCATTAAGAGTTTCGAGAGCTTTCAACTGCCTGAACTACAATCTTTGATGGGTGAAATGTGAATGACAAGGAGCGGAAAAAATTTGAATAAAAAAGTAAGAAACTATGAAATAGTGATGCAAATGCAGTGTTATCCTTTTCAGGCAGTAACTAGTAACATTTACCACCTGTAGTACCTCTTATTACCATTTAAAATTGCTTGGAATTCTTGAAAATTCAAAAGGTAAAAGGATTGCTTTACCAGTTTGAAAATTTATTTTACCTGTCATGCTTAAAATAAGGGAGAACACTACAAATGATTATGAATGTTTGCCGGTTAAAAAGAATGTTGTATTGTCCAGGTAGTGGACATGAATCACTGACCACAGCAGGAGTCAGTTTGGTACGCCATGCTTCCAGAGTCTTCCTTGTTCTTAAACCACTGTTATCAATGACAGAAGCATTTTCAAAGCCAATAGACAAAGTGTGATTGTGTGACCAGGCATGATTTACAATCCTTGAGCCTTTGGTCACCATTTTGACATTTTTGGAATATTCTTCTTTTTTTCTTATGTTGAAAGCTCTGCCTGTATGGTTATTGTTTTGAGAAACTTTAACATAAATTAAGGTGACTGTTTTGCAAAACTTTCAAGAGACATACAACAGGTTGCTGTTCGAGTATGTCCAGTCAAGCCAACCATGAAGCAAACTTACAGCCAAGTCCACAAGATGCAGTTTTCCCATGCGTACATGATTTTGGCCATCAAGCCCCTTTTCACTGCACTCCACAGTTATGGTAAAGATGGCATGAGAGCGTGATGATCGTTCGTTCATGTTTGTAGCCCCAACAGAACCTATAATCACAAACAAGGGAACAGATTGGACAAATGCTTTACGAGAAAAAGTTATATTTCATTCAAGGCAAGTACAGGTACCTCTGAAAAGTAAACTATATTGTCTCATTTGATAATACACTCTGAAAACTGATCCTGCAGTTTTTGAAGTCACATCAATGCTCTTCAAGTTCAGATGGCTAACACCATTGTTCAACAAATTCTCATTGTTTGCACCAAAGGAAATAAAAAGAACAGAATATTGAGAATTTGGATATTAATGTTAGGAAGGGTTAGGTAACACACTCACGATTTTTGTTCCCTGTTGTCATTGTCTTGTCTAAATCATCAGCATTGTTCATGACATATGTAGATAAGTCCTTTACATAAACTCCAACATCGGGTCTCTCTTTGACCTAAAGTGCCAAGAAATAGAAATTTGACACAGTTCTGAGTAAAATCAGTGTAACCTTGGAAAGATGATATAAAAATGGTGCTTAAGTTTTCTGTCCTTAAAGGTTTTTAAAAAAAAACCACTATCACAACTTGCCTCTAATTTTGCATTCTGATCCTTGCCCAACAAGTCCCGCACGTTTTCATTGTAGATTTCCAAATATGACACTCGTACAAGAAACCTGGATAGAACAGTTATTGTTTGTATCAACTGAAATGCTAATATCAAGAAAGATAAAAATGTGTGTATTAAACAATTTCACCTTTTTTAATATCTGACCTACCTTATGTCACCAGCTACTTTGGCAATATGTCCAAATATATGTGCAAATGAGTTTGGGATTATTCCACGTAGTTCAGGAACTGACCTGACCCCTTCCATTGTAAAAGTTTTCCCTGTCCCTGTTTGTCCATATGCAAAGATTGTACCTGGTTTTTAAGAAAAAGATGAGTCAGTGCATACTGCTTCATGTGATGTGACCCCTGGTCTGTCCACTCAAATGCCTAGATCATTTTCTAGGAGATTTTAATACTTTCTTTACACCCTTAACACCCTAACATCAGTACGTATATTCTCCATACTGTTCTCTTTACATTGTTTAATTATCAAGAGCCTCTCTAGTTGGTGATCATTTCCTTTATTCTTGTGACCTACATGTGTAACTCAGGGGTGATATTATTAGGAGGAATTAGATCTAATCACCTTTTGAGTCAAAGAGTTAATGCAGAAAATAAGCAGACAAAGTGATCACATACTGATACAGGCCCAGACAGGCATTTGAGACAATCAAGTATCCAGGGACATTTAATTCAAGTATACAGTCAAACCTGTACTAAGCCGCATCATATTGACCCTTTAACTCCCATGAGTGACCAAGACATAATTTCTCCTCTCATTACATCAATACAATATCAAACAGACAAGCAATGAGAATAAAGAACAATATCAGTTAGGGAATTCATTGTTGATTCAGTATCAAATTCTCTGAACTAACACCATAAGAATTATATGGCAGATAGTAAAGAGAATTACTAATGAGATCTTGGGAGTTAATGGATTAAGTGGTGACCCTGTATTTACAAGCAGTTGGTTGTGAAAGTCCCAAATTTTTCCCCACTGTAATTTTCACCTCTATTAAGCAATCATAATCATCCTTTACTGAGCTCCAAAAAGCTTTTTTGTATTGTTCTCTTGCAATATTGAATTGTCACTTAGAATGAACCACTTAAATAAATCTAAGAATAATCTTTCATGAAAAATTTGATCCATGTTTTTCTCCAGAAATTAATCTTGGTAGTGTTTTTGAACAAGTTTTTGCACATTAAGTGGTCAATTATGACATAATATGATGTCATGTTTTTTATCCTTTTTTATGACAACTTTGTTCTTAGGACCCTATGTAAAGCGTTAACCTGTATCAAGCATTCATTTCTTTGATTGATTTACTGGTAATTGATTAATTTGATTGCAAAGTGTTTTGGTTTTTCAGTAAAGGTGTAAATTATCTTGTTTCACATAAATTTTTGATATTTGATTTGTAGACATGAGTTAACCCTTAAACTTGTCTCCTTGGAAAATATCTGATATATCAGTATTCCAAAACCCTACCCCCCGCTCCCTCCTCCCTTCCTCCACCTCCCCCTGGCTGCAGATAACTGTGACTCAATCAGGAATAAGATATCAATGGAACAATCACTGCTTCATGGTGAATAAAGTTAAGACATTATACAGTAAGAGTCAGAATATTAATTAAAACACTGAACTTTCCAGCAAATCCATTTTCCATCCAAAATATACACCTCATGGGAAAACTGTTCTCCCCCCTCCACTCCAAAGAAAAAAAAGGAACTAACGGTGATTTTAGCAACAAATATCAAAATCGTTTAATCATGAAAAAGCGTGTGGTTTAAGAGCTAGAGCTGTTGATAGAAAGTAATTGTAAACCAAAAAGACTTTTTGAGAAATTTAACCCTTTAACTATATAGTTCGCATATCAATTTTGACGATGATAACGCACCCTGACAAGGCAAATAAAGGCGAGAGCAAAGGCATTTAACTGTAAATCTCAGTATGAGAAGGTCTTCAAATGTACAATGTATATGTATTTCGCACTGTTCATCGTAGCTTAACGAAAATTTTAGCAAGAGTTCTCACCATTGTAACCCTCCAGGACACAGTTGACAATAGGCCTGGCTGCATCGTTGTAAACATCAACTTGCTTCGTATCTGGGCCAAACACTCTGTCATAAGTGAACTGTTTTGGTGGTTCCCCTGACCGAGCACCAGAGTTCTTCACGGTTATCATTCCTCGACCTTCTTCGACGTTCACTGCCACACCACAGTGAGAGGAAACCTCTTTCTCGTTCATGGGACGACATCGCACAACCACCCGAACGTTGTCCGACTCTGTGTCCACCTAAAAAAATACATCGATCATGAAAGATTTCCAAACATAACAAATTTCATCAGAAGTACACCCTTCTTTTGGCATCAAAGTATCATTCAAAATCATGATTTAGAGAAAAAATCTTACAGGCATAATGTTTGGAAGCTCGTAACAATATTTAAATGTTTCTCAGCTGTTCATGGTATACATCATAGTGAAATATTCCAGTTTTTTTTTTAAGTAGAGACACTTTCCGCCACATTGAATTTCTTGCTGAGGTACGTAGTCATGAACGCTCCGTTGCTTGGGCTTAGTAGCCGCGCTTTCACTGTAGTGTGTCGTGTGGGAAACAATCAACTGTCCAACATAAATCTTGACATCGCAATCTTGAAGAAGCCTTAGATATCTCATTGGCGAAGTGTGAAATTTCATCATATCCCTCGTAAGCTTAGAATGGACATTCCAAACCCTTTCTATAGCCTCTGTGATAATTCCAAAATTTGTCGCGACTTTTATCCGAGTAACCTTCCATTGACTGAAATGAAAATGAAATCCAAATATTGCTCTATTATGGTTAGATCAACCCGTTGCTACCCGTTATGTTTTTTCTTTTATTCTTATATCTTTTTGTCAGACCAGTAAATAAGAAGCGGCCTGTTGGTCTAGTGGCATGATTCTCGCTTTGGGTGCGAGAGGTCCCGGGTTCGACTCCCGGACAGGCCCTAAACTTATTATTTTACATAGAAGAAGCGTTTTTGTCACACTATTTTTTGAGAATGTCAAGAAGTACATTCTCTGTAAACCATGATGAAAATTTATTCGAGCAAGTGCAATCAATTACAATTTTTCACAACGTATCAGCTCAGCTATAATCCACCGATAGCAACTTGCACAGAAACTAATTTTACTAGTTTTACTTTTGCAAGTTTTTAATTTTCTTTTCTTCACAAACGACCGAGATTCATGTGTTTGGACCACTGTTTATTCTGATTTGCGCTTTTCACCTTAAGTAAAGGGATGTCACGTTACCTAATTGGTCAATACCCTTGCTGGTTATTGGTGTGACTTTTCCATGGATAATAACGAATCAAATCTGAAGCAAAAAGTAAGTTGGACGTATGAAGGGCGCCGTAGCTCAGGTGGTTAGAGCGCCTGTCTAGTAAACAGGAGGTCATGGGTTCAAATCCCATCGGTGCCTATTCTCATTTCCCTCTTTTTTTTTTTCATAAGTAGTGGACTGAAAAGCAGGCTGGGGCCGTTTTTTTGGTTCGTCTTATTTATCTTGTGTGAGAGGGCAAACAGAGACAAGAAAAACCATAATGGTGAACACTAATTCTCGCACTTTCCTTGGAGGTCAAGGTAGGTAAACAATACTCGATCACTTGTTCTAGGGCAAAATGGTGGTCCATGGACAAATTTGCCAGGAATTGTGGGAAACTTAGACACGTTAATTTGCTAACAGTGTTGACTGGGGTGTCCGACTGGACGTAAATAGCTTACTTTTGCACTGAGTAGAAAACGTATTGCTTGTTCTTTTCTCTTCAATGATAAAAAAAAAAATTGTTTAATCATACATTAGAGGCAACTTTAACCCTTTAACTCCCAGGATTGACCACGAAATAATTTCTCCTTACAATATCGATGTAGTATCAAGCAGACCAGTGATGAGAACAAAGAAAATATCAATTACTAACTTATATCTGGCAGACGGTTAAAGAATTAATACTGAAATCTAGGAGTGAAACGTAGGAAACTGCTGAGTATTCAAGAGGTCTGGATAAAAGTCGACCACAAGCCATAGGAATAATATGATGTTTACAGGATATTATCTTGAAACTACGATTTGTTGTATTATGGGATAAAGGAATAACCATTGATCCAACCAATAACATTTAAACATGAAAGAGCTGAGTGTCCTTTTGACCCGAGTTCAAAGATCCGCCGTGATATATTCATCAAGACGATTACTACATTGATTAAAACGAAATCGTATTCTTAAAACAAAAGTAACGCCACGAAATTGAAAGAGAAAATTATCATTACAACAGCCAACTTCCGGAAGCATTGCATCGTCTTTTTAAACAGCTTTCAGGGACTTTAAGCAAACCACAACGGTGACGGTAACGAGAACGTGGCCCCAAAGAAAAGATCTCATGGTCAGATCAAAAGCTCAGCACGCGCGTTTTAAAATTTTGTATATTTCTTAGCCATCCTCTGCAAAACAACAGGGAGTTTAGGAAACGACGACGGTGACACCGTGGACAATGTCGGTTAAAAAATGAAATTATATTCTATCTACGAATTTGGCGTTACTATAAAGTCATTTCGTTTATTTCATTTATTTTATTCCCCACTGTCAAAACTATCTCGAAACTGAATATGGAACACAGCCCTAAATTAGAAATTTAAAAAAGTAGCAGTAATTATTCTTCTCCAGACGACGCAAAGTTTGGTTATTTCACGTTGTTGTTTTGCAGAGGACGCAAAGAAATTTTCAAAGATTTATAAAACACGTGCACAGCCATATTTTCACAAAAACGCTCGTTTTTCACGAACGGCTTCTTTGTTTTTCCAAGCTTGGAAAAACAAAGAAGCCGTTCGTGAAAAACGAGCGTTTTTGCACAATTACTCTGTGTAGTGTTTGAATATGTAAGTAAGTAGCTGTTCTGGGGAAATCGTGTACCAAACGGTTCTTATCGGTAATTTTTATCTAAGAGGACCAAAATCGAGGACTCACACCCTTTTTAACGACTTAGCTAGTAAGTGAGGTGAGGAGTGTGAGCGATGTTAAAAAAATGGCTCGAAATATATTAAAAAGTGTTAAACTGGTACAATAATTTAAAAAAATTTCCTTCAAGGTTGGTCTTGTATTATGAACCTGTTGCAGTGTGTCCTCAATATGGACTGACACGAAGACATCTGAGAGGAAGTTGACGCCTATTCTGTCTGAAACAGCAGTTCTAGTAAGCTATCATATGATCTTTCAGTGGAGGTAAATGTTCTACACGGGAAGAAACAATACGTGGTCTGCAGGTTCACTCGGATACAAACAGGCTCCTGGCGCAACAAATCGATCTGGTTCAGAAGTGATTACTTGTTCTTTGTCGTGTTCAAACAAACTTCCACCGTGGAGATGAGCTTCAGACCTTGGAGATGGGAATTCAGGTGATGATTGACCAGCGTAATCGCCAACCGACGGGTCTCCATGACCATTGACAGAAAATGGGATCTCCATATAATCTGTAGATAGTTGATCGCCGGTTCGTCGAGTAAATATTTGATGCGGCACCGGACAGCAGCACGGTGAAAGACAACAGCATCCATCGTCAAAAATGAATGAAGCAGGGTCGCGCAGAATTATTTCCACTTTCTTAACCAAAGACAGCCAGTGCATGGTGTTCAAGCAAAACAGCGAAACCTCTGATTTGAACAAATTGACGGAGCTGAACCAGTGATGGGGACAATTTCTAGACTTCAAAGCATCTCGAAGCTCCGCTAGCAATACCAGGAAACATTCTTCTATGTTTTCCTCCACCCAGAAACCAACTGGTATTTTTTCAAGAATATTCAAGAAAATAGTTTTGATGTGATAAGAAGTAAGTCTTGGCTCCACGGGTTGAAGATGGTCTTTTAGGATAATTTTTAGAGCTAAGAAACATTTCCTCGCTGTGTCTGGGACAAGTTTGGAAAGCTCCACCTCGGCGAGGGAAAACGAAAATCTCCAGCTCGTTTTATTCTTGTCGCTTGGTGCTGGTTTGGCCACAAGATGGCAACCAAGTGACAAGATTCTCTCTACATCTGTTGCACTGGGCCAGTACCTTGGACGAGAAGACCAGTCACTCATGTATGGCCACTCAAGGCAATGGATACAGATGGTGAAGTCAGCCTCGAAAAGAGGAGCAATACAAAGCTTCATCGTGGGCCCCCTGGAGCTGAAACTGACTTTGGGGCCGAAGTCGATTGTGCCAAAACAACATGTATCGCTGGGTAGATTGTCCACGGGCATGTTTTGAACAGCATCAATCGCCTTCTGTCTGTGAAGGGTTGAACTGACAAATACTTTCTCGACGCTGGGAGTGAAGTAAGTAAGGTGAGCATATCCCGTGAAACCTTCCCTGCCACTGACAACTGGCTCAACAAGGAGATCATCCTGACCGGAAAAGGAAGCTTTTACTCCTGAACAGCAAAACATCATGTCAAGGTCGGCATCTAATGAGCCTAAGGGTGCCTTTCCGAAGCATCTTGGTTTCTGCGAAATCATCATTGCGATGCCAAATCTCTCTACTGTGCTTCCTGAGAAAAAATAATTGGTTGGCCTCCATCCCTTTTCCAGAGCAGTCTGAACGTCCGATAAATAGGGTAGAGCGTTAGTTTTTAGTTCTTGAAAATCTTGCTCTGTGGGAATTTCTTTGTCGATGGTCAAAATGATCTCTCGAAGAGGAACGGAACTTCTTCCGGTAAATACAACTTTTCTGTGGCCATACGCAACGGGAAATAACAAAAGCTGCAGGTAAAAAGAAAAATACTTCCTTTAGGTACCGAGGTCAGGCGAAAATTAGTGGAAATGACAACAAAGTGAGTGCATATTTGGAAACATAGACACTAAATAATTGTATCTGTTCGTGACGAGTTGATAGAAAAGTGATATCTGATAGACCATTAAACCCTCTGACAGTGATACTGAGCTGCTTTTCGACGATTGACGGTTAACTCTTAGGCCGTTTGACGGCTGCAATGTCGGTTAACCCAGGCCCTCTTCTTAGAAGTCCAAACCATCTAAACACGAATCCACGTGACTTGGATATTTGTTCTTAAAAAAAAAAATCAAAGGAATTTTCATAAAATTAATGTTTAATTGAGAGTCTTGATTGCAGGTTAGCTTTGATGGTGGAGGGTTTTATTTATTTTTTTTTATTTTGACGGTTGACGGCTAGTTTTTAAGGCCTTTGACGGTTGACGGTTAATTTTTGTTTAATTTTGATTTTGACGGTTGACAGTTATATTTTGTTTTCGATTTTGACAGTTGACAGTTAATTCTTAGGCCTTTGACGGTTGACGTCAATTAGGAAGATATATCTCTTGGAGTAAAAATTGATGTTTAGTATGTCTGTTGTTATTTTATTATGAATAATGAATGCTATGTTAGTATCCTGCCCACTTTTCCTATTCTCTTTCATTAATAACAATGATAATAATAATGATAACAATGACGATAACATGATAATGAGTTATTTTTAGGGCATTACATCATAAAATCTGAATGCTCATACAAAAATATTAGTAATTTAGGATCCAGTAAAACCTTTGCAATAATCAATTACATTGTAAAACTGAACAAAACAAGGAACTAGACCGACACGCTTAAAGACTGAATAAAAAGGTTTAAGTATGTTTTAAAAGTATCAACGGACGGGGCGCTCCTTAAGTAAACGGATGGTCGTTCCAAACGGTGTGGACACGAGATGAAAAAGAACGACCATCATAGTTCTTTGTCCGGCCTGTACAGTCGCAAATTGTCAGTGGTGTTTGAGCGAAGACGCCCGTTCGGTTGATGTAAAACTAGAAAATTTGCAAGTACCTAGGAGGGATTTACTTATAACCTTGTAAGTAACGAAAATAAGCTTAAATATGATACGTTCATGCACAGGTAGCTAGTGTAGCTTAATTACGGAGAATTGGAGTTACAGTAATGTGTTCCATATTCCTTGTTTTTGTGATTGGTCGGGCGACCGAGTTCTGGATATGTGGGACCAGTTTGAAGACCTCTTTATCAGGACGATCGTACAAGAGACTGTTACAAACAGTCCAAGATCGTACAAGAGACTGTTACAAACAGTCCAATTCGGGTGACACAAAGGCGTGTATCAGTTTTTCGGTGCTTGATTGATCGAGGTACGGCCGAATAGTCCCAATACGCTTGAGGGCGTAGGCTGCAAACTTGAATAGGTTACTAACATGAGTGAAAATCGTCAAGCACCGATCGAGAGTCAACCCAACATCACGCGCGTTTATGCTTGTGTTAATTTCAGAGCCTGAAGTATTCTTTTTAGCTATAAGTTGACGCTCTAGACAACGAGATGAAAATTGGACCTCTCTCGTTTTCGTTGAGTTACACATTAGTTAATCCCATGTTCCTCCCGGCTCCCGCCCCCTGTCCCCTCCACTAGTGGCATGTACAAAGACATGCTATCAATGGAGTCAGCTATTTTTCAATATTAAAGTATTAAGTCAATTATAAAAATATTTTTTAACTGCCGCTTTTACAGGTGAAAATCAGTGAAAATGACGATAACCTGATCTTTTTTTTTGGAAATCTTTGGTTTACCAATTCTAAAACTTCTTCCAGGTCTAAAACTGTTGTTGGCAAGCAGCCAGAAGAGAAGATTCTTTACATCGTTTCACGGAAAATATTGATTTATATTTTTGACGGTTGACAGTAAAAGTCTCTCCTTTTTGAGGAATGACGGTTAGATTTTAAGCCCTTTTACGGCTGACGGCTTAACCCCGTCAATGAGACCCCCTCAAATGCGCGCCTAGTGCACTGGGTTCAAATGACCGACTTAATAGCATCATTGAATATTGTGAAATAAAATGAGTATCGATGAGGTGTCCATACCATGCACGCTCTCAGTATCGTCGTAATCATCAAAACCCCAGAGGTTAGAAAAATATAGGTAATTACGATAAATCTTGGTTCCATGTCCCACGCAAACAACGGGATCATGATGAAAGTAATCATGGGCATATAGACTAAGGTTGACAGGAGGGGAGACAAGATAGTTGACGCGCCGACACATGATTGTAGCGTCTTACTAAGAATGCCCATGGATATTGCACAAATGAGCACTAAAAGACACATAATGATCGTACGTAGAGGAAGTATGATTCCGCCAAAAAAGAGATATTCTATCCCTCCTACTGCAAAGGTAGCAATAAGGAGATACCAGAGGACTGGAAAAATGAAGGAGAAGGTGGAAGCGTCTTTGATGGTCCTTATGCAACAAAACGGGTTCATGATTATTACACCTGAGTAAAAATAAATAAATAAAGATAATTTCTACAGATTGAATCCGACAGAGAGCACATATACAATACAATACAATACAAACTTTATTGACACTCCCTAAGAGGGCTCTTCAGTGACAATTAATAATTAAAATAATAAAAATGTTTAATCTATAAAGCTAAAAATAATTACGAAAATTACAACTAAGAAACTTTAAGAAGGTACGATAAAATGGGTAAGATAAAAACTAAGAAACTTTAAAAAAGGACAATAAAAAATATATGATATGATTAAAAACTAGGACCGAGGAGAAAGAAAAGCAGAAAATAATTTGGCCCTAAGTTTACGCTTAAAATTAGAAGAAGAATTACAAAGTTTAAGATCATTATCTAAACTGTTCCACAGGCTGACAGTGCAATAATAAAAAGTTCTTTGTCCAGATTTAGTTTGTGTAAATGGTGTCAAAATCCCAAGGTGCCAAGCCTAAGCACACAACAACAGGAAAGCTATTTTAAGAAATATGAAAAGGGAGCAATTTTTTCGATCGAATTAAAGAGGCCTTTTTCTCGAATTGTATCTGTTCCAATGCTATGGAGGCACGATGAAAAAGAGGACGGCATGTTGCACACCTGATATATGGCGGGATGGAATTCTACACAGTAGAATTTCACGCTTTTCCTTGAGAGTTCAAAGTGATGTCGATCTTTCAACCAGTCATTCGTGCGCCTCGCTAAATACTTGCCAAGGTACATACTGACTTTTTGAGCCTTAATCATTATTCGGTGCAAAAAGGACTGCTAACGACCGAAATTAAACTCGGACTATCTAGCTGTTCTTTGACCGTACATTTTTTTTTAATGGCGAAGGTAAAAGTTGTATGACTTCTAAAGTATATTTCTCCGTCAAGGAAATGGAGAAATTGAAAGAAGGCCTCAAAAGGTAGGAATGTGACAGCAATGTAGACAATTGCCGAGAAAAGTAAGCAGATTTGAGAAAAACATAGAGAAATCAAATCACTTGAGTTGTTCTCCGAATGAAAAAACCCTTTCAATTCATCACGCGCAGATCACTAATGTCAGACAGTTTCGAAACACGACGCGCGGATTTGCTCACTTTTGATGAACATCCGCTAACAAACATGCATGCCCACTGCTTTTACTAAACAATTTTTTTTATTTGCAGCCAGCGACCCTCTTCCTCGTAGGAACAGACATTTTGTCCAACAGAAGTCAATGTGCAATCGAGTCAGTGTGAAATGCAGACTGTACACTGTAGACTGTGGTGAAATGCAGACTGAAGACTTCAGACAAGGGATAAATAGCAGACTGAAGACTGCAGACAAGGGATAAAATGCAGACTCAATTCTAAAAGAATCAACTTTTTCTGACTGCGATTGCTATGACACTGGGGTCACATGGGATTTATAGTCATTCAGGGGTCGCTATTGCGACCGATACGGCCGGTCGCATTTGCGACTAAAGATCTTCGCGATTTTGCGACTGTTTTTCTATTTAGCCAATGAAAGAATTAAATTCAACATTCCTTAGCCTAAGGCTTGTGTCTTACATGTAACTAGTAGTTGCAGATGAGTGATGAAAGGCTATGGCTACTACTTTCAAGGCTTAACAAAGTATACATGAGCTACATGTATGTTAAAGCTACCTAACGTTGCAATTTGATGTGATGTGGTTCGAACTAAACGGAAATTAAAAATAAACCTATGTAACTTACATTGTACCGTATATCAATTGTGCATAAGGACAATGAAATCAACTAAGCCTTTATCTAATAGGAACCGATGTAAACAGAGTAACGAAATCATGCGACAATTATAACAAGTAAAAAAGACTTACTTTGGTTTAGCTCCTAGCTTGATAGCATATAACCCAATGATAGCGACAATAGCGAGATAGCTTGCTCTTAAATAGCGAAGATGTAAACTCGTTGTACAACGATAGCATGTGACTTTCACAAGAAACTCGTAACCTGATAAGTACACGTGCAATGTAATAGCTACGTCTACTGAAAACGTGATCAAATGTTAACACTACAACTTTACGTAATCAATCGAGTTAATCATAAGCGATAAAATAAAAGGATATAAAAATTGAACGTTTCGAAACTAACACAGTTAAACTTATAACAGGCGATTGACGTAAACTTAATTACTGGGTTACCCGTGGTAGCCCAGTCATAAAATGCCTTTGTTTTTTTGTCGTCTTTTTTTTTTTACTGGGATACCTGTGGTAGCCCAGTCATAAAATGCCTTTGTTTTTTTGTCGTCTTTTTTTTTTTTTTTTTTTTTTTCCTCCGCCACAAAATGGAAAAATTGCGCAATAGTACCCAGTGGTCATTGGGCCCTCAACACCATGACAACTAACTGTGATCCAATGAGGTGTTCACATACTGATCACGCGTGTTATCCCTCAACACCATGACAACTAACTGTGATCCAATGAAGGTGTTCACATGCTGATCACGCGTGTTATCTTGATAATGATTGACGTTGTCATGCAAGGACAGGGCCGGGTCACATGACGAGTCACGAGATTTTGCTTATAAAAATCTTTGGTCAGTTCTTTTGTAATTCAGCGTATTTGGATTGCGATCTCCTGAAGCATTATGGCGCAAACGCGCAAAATACTTACAGACGCATATACAAGTCGTATTAATCGCGGCTAATCCACACTGAAAGATGTTATTGAGCGGTAATTTTGGAACGGATTGAGTCGCGAACGCTTGAAAGCCATGAAAGCCTTGAATGCCTTGTAGGCTAAGTATGCCAATGTCTTAGTTGAAAAACGTCCACTTGTTGTAAAAAGCAAAATATGAAATCTGAAACCAAACTGCATATACTCTATGCAATCTATTGAACAACACTACTACCGTGAGACTGAAGAACATAACTATAATGGGTGCAAACTGCTTGTGAAGAAAGACGACATGTTGGATTCACTTGATGGCAAGGAACGTAGCTACGATAACAGTACGAATGGTATTAATTTCACGATCAGAAAGGTGAATCTTATGTTTGTTTTCATTGTAGTTGCATGGATATTCTTTTCTAATAAATACGTGATCCAAAACTGTGTTTTTTGTGTATAATGTTATTATGTTAAATACTGTTTACGCAATTGTCTCGTCACAGGCAGCGCAAGCTCACGTCTCGAGAAAAAGATGAACGCGTCACGCGTTGTGTGACTCGGTGTTAAGTTACGAGAGGAACTGCACGTTATAAGGAATAGTATAGGGAACGAAGTATGGTCGATTTACAACGATACATATTTCGAAATATGAACATTTTTCTCGTAAAATCAATAAAACTTACTCATACCCTGTGGATCCGTTGTATTTTCTGACGATTTCTGCCGTTTTAAGCTTGCTTTACCATCACTGTTATTCACGTCATCTACTTTAATTACGTTGGTAAAATCTGTACAGACTCACACCAACCAACTCGCGCACAAAGTAAGAAGACTATATTGAAGGCTTGAAATAATATTGCGATCGATTTTCATCAAGAAATGGGCCAGGAATATTCCACAATAGTGCAAATAATCGTGAAGGCGGATCGCAGAAAAGCGATTGCGTGACGCTCGGTAAGCTGTAAGATGACATATTATTATATACCAGACGTAAAAACTCTTCAGGTTCTTAGTCTGCATTTTGTATCCACTCTGCAGTCTGCAGTCTATATTTTGTATCCGGTCTGCAGTCTGCTGTCTGCATTTTGTAGTAACAGGTATCCGTGGCACCAATACAGTTTATTTTTGGTTATAATTTATTCGCAAAACACACATAATCTACCACAAAATACCTGTGAGTGAGGTAATTCGACATTTTCGTTCTTTCCCACATTAATATTCTTCTCTCCTTTGGTAAGAATGTAGACATCACTCACAATGTTTTAAGTAATCCACCCACCCTACTAAAAAGTAACTCTTGCATGCATAGCATGCCTATGTTTTGAAATAGGTGTATGCCCTTGGCCAGACTTGAGCGCGCTACTTCAGTATACTAGTCCGATACCCGTAGTATCGCTACACTTGATTCCAAGGATCCAGTACCATCCAGGTATCCCAGTTATCCTGCTCACAGGGTCTAGTTTTTTTTTTTTTTTCCTCCGCCACAAAATGGGAAAATTGCGCAATAGTACCCAGAGGTCATTGGGCCCTCAACACCATGACAACTAACTGTAATCCAATGAGGTGTTCACGTGCTGATCACGCGTGCTATCTTGATGATGATTGACGTTGTCATGCACGGACAGGGCCAAGTCACATGACGAACACGAGATTTTTGCCCATAAAACTCTTTTGTCAGTCGTTTTGTATTTCAATGTGTTTGGATTACGATCATCTGGAGCATTATGGCGCAAACGCTCAAAATACTTATAGACGCATACACAAGTCGTATTGTTCGCGGCCAATCCACACAAAAAGATGTTATTGAGCGGTAATTTTGGAACGGACTGAATCGTGAACGCTTGAAAGCCATGAAAGCATTGAATGCCTTGTATGTCTTGTATGCTAAGTATGCCAATGTCTTAGTTGAAAACGTTAACTCGTTGTAAAAAGCAAAATCTGAAATCTGAAACCAAACTGCATTTACTCTATGCAATCTATTGAACAACACTACTACCGTGAGACTGAAGAACAAAATTCAAATGGATGCAAACTGCTTGTGAAGAAAGACGCCATGTTGGATTCACTTGATGCCAGGGAACGTAGCTACGATAACAGTGCGAATGGTATTAATTTCACGATCAGAAAGATGAATCTTATGTTTTTTTAACATTGTAGTTGTATGGATATTCTTTTTTAATAAATACATGATCCAAAATCCCGTTTTTTTTTGTATATAATGTTATCATGTTAAGTATTGTTTACGCAATTGTCTTGTCACAGGCAACCCAAGGTCACGTCTCGAGAAAGAGCCAACGATTAATTCACGAACGCGTTACGCGTTGTGTGACTCAGAGTAAGTTATGCTAGGAACCGTTGAAAATTTGAACACGTTATTAGGAATAGTATAGGAAACGAAATATGGTCGATTTACAACGACAAATATTTCGAAATATGAAGATTTTTCTCGTAAAATCAATAAAACTTACTCATACCCTGTGTATCCGTTGTAGTTTCTGGCGATTGTTGCCGTTTTAAGCTTGCTTTACCATCACTATTATTCACGTCATCTACTTTTATTACATTGGTAAAATCTGTACAGACATCACACCAACCAACTATGTTGAAGGCTTGAAATTATATTACGATCGATTTTCATCAAGAAATGGGTCAGGAATTTTCCACAATAGTGCACATAATCGTGAAGGCTGATCGCGGAATAGCGATTGCGTGACGCTCGGTAAGCTGTAAGATGACATGATATTATATACCAGACGTAAAAACTCTTCAGATTCTCAGTCTGCATTTTGTACCCACTCTGCAGTCTATATTTTGTATCTGGCCTGCAGTCTGCTGTCTACATTTTGTACTAACAGGTATCCGTGGCACCAATACAGTTTATTTTTGGTTACATTTATTCGCACAACACACATAGTCTTCCACAAAATACCTGTGTGTGAGGTAATTCGACATTTTCATTCTTTCCCGCGTTAATAATCTTCTTTCCTTTTGTAAGAATGTAGACCACTAACAATGTTTCAAGTAATCCACCCACCCTACAAAGAATAACTCTTGCATGCAGAGCATGCCTGTGTTTTGAAATAGGTGTATGCCTTAGCCAGACTTGAGCTCACTATTTCAGTATACTAGTCCGACACCCATAGTATCACTACACTTGATTCCAAGGATCCAGTACCATCCAGGTATCCCAGTTACCCTGCTCACAGGGTCTAGTTAGGTTTGGAACCAGGGTTCCTGTAATTTCCGTTCGCCTTCCTTATTTTCTTGCTCCTTACTTGTAATCATTTATATTTGTAATTCATTTGCTTCCTTTAACAGCCACTATTTCGATCCGAGTGATAACAATAAACTTCCCAGCCTTCTCACCTCTCTCTTGTCCAACATGCTCAAACATGTCGGGTTGTGCTTTGGAATGTTACTTATGTGCAATTCAAGTCTCATGGGAAAACTGCGCAAAAAATCTCACAAAGGGGACTTGCGCGCCTAACCTCTACAACTGTGCAAAGTTGTATGCTAGAGGCAACGGTGAAGTTTTTGCCAGAGGCTGTGACACCAGTTATGAATGTTCCATTCAGGAAACTTTTAATGGTTTGGTAATAATTGAATGCACCTTACATTGCTGCAGAGGCGATCTTTGTAAGAGAGCTTTCAGGCTTGAGCTTGGCGCAGTGATCTTAGTGTCTTCTCTCTTGACAAGTCTTAACGCTATGTACTTTATTTTAACGAATGAACTATGAGGAAATATCCTAAAACACTGGGCACCTTTAATAGCAAAGTTATCGCAAAAAATTAATCTTAAAAAGTAGTGCACTTTTAAGTACTGATGATTCAAATACAAAGCAATGTAATTGCACTGCTGTGAAATCATAAAGAAAAAGCGGGCTCCGGTGTTTCGAAGGGTGGATAACGTTATCCGTTGGATAAATCTCTATCCGATGGATAGTACAATACGTATCAATAACAATTATCCGCTGGATAGCTATTTATACTTTGGATAGCGTACTATCTCTTACTAGGCCCAGATGTTTTTCTTTAACGTGGCTTAGACATGCACAGCAAGAGTTTGGGAGGGAAGCGACACTTGCCAAATGTCAAATGTGCAGGCCATCTTGAAAGTGAATTTCGTTAAAATTTGAGTCAAGAATGGGTCAAAAATAAGGCAAATAATTACTGAAACATTTACAAGAAATTCTTAATTCTTCAACTCCCTTTCTTCCAACATAAAATAGAGTCGTTTATAATGGATTTTGAGGCAGCTTATAGTAAACGGTTCAGGACAGACAACTTTTTGAGACAGAGAGAACTGAATTTACTGCATTATAGCCAAGTATTCATGTACCACGATCTTTTATGGGCAAAGCCGGAATCGAGGTTTGGAAAAAATCACAGTACAAGTCTGGCATGTTGGTCGAAACGATTTCATAAAGGTATTCAGCAATTTATCTGTACACTTATCTTTAATTATGTAAATAAATACTATAATATTGTGTAAGTTTCTGTAGTGTAGTGGTTATCACGTCCGCCTAACACGCGGAAGGTCGCAGGTTCGAGCCCTGCCAGAAACATCTTTTCAGTTTCCTTTTCTAATAATTTACTTTAATCTTCCTTTTTTTGAATTAATGAATTCGCAAAAATTTACAGAAACGTGAAAATTTGGAATTCAGGATAAACCCGGTTATTTATTCCACGCCAGGGCAGGAAAAGTCTGGATGCGACGTAAGAAGGCGTGGTTACATGTGCACGTTCGACCCTCGATACTTTAATGGCTTTAATATAGCAAAGGGAACTGTCCCTTGCCCTTACATTGATAAAGTAAGTACGCCATATACGTATGGCTTTCATAAAACTCTATTAAGTATCATTATTTTTTTTTTGCCGTTTTTTTTTTCTTATCACCATTTTCATCTCACAGAACTTCCTAGGTGGCTCGATGCTATCGAAGACATCCATTGCCATAGTGACAAGTTTGCAATGTGTTATCATCCCGTCATAATCCACAACAGTAAGGTCCTCTTCTCGGCAGATATGACTATGCCACGATCTCGTGATATTCTTTTTTACCACGATTGCCGGTAATGTCGCTATCTGATTGTTGTCGATAAGAGTTCAGACAATGCTGCTCGAGTCAACGTAACAGGCAATGGTCACGCACGCACCGAAAGAATCGTTTTATTTGACGTCGACATCGTGGTTAAGAAAACCACAGTGATTTAGCGTGGTCTGTATTCTTATCAACATCGGACTCTGTGCCTCCATTGTGGCTAAAAAAAGCCTCAGTGATTTAGCGTGATCTTTACTCTTATCGACGACGGACTCTGTGCCTCCATTGTGGTTAAAAAAAAAACCCACAGTGATTTGGCGTGGTCTGCACTCTTATCGACAACGGACTCCGTGCCTCGTGAGTATACAACATTTGGACCCCTGTGACGACGAATATATTTGTCGATAAGCGTACAGACCGCGCTTAACCACTGTCACCGAACTCGTTTTGGGTTAATTGGGCATGTAGCTTAAAAATTAAGAGTGTTTCTCGGAGCCTAGTCTTGCTGGGTGCCGTTATGTTCCCAGTATTTCTGGGTACTGTTATGTTCCATTGATATAATCACATCATGTTTTAAAAAAAAAATTAGACGTTTTTGCTGATAGCAAGGAAGTAATTAGGAAAGTGTGTTTACATTTATTCATAAAAGAATTGGTGTTTAAGATAAAGAAAATCATTTTGAGCCGTATTACTAACAACTACTAACTAACTACTACATTAGTTTTTCCCATTTTGTTCATTCTGTTCCCAAACCGCATTCGGAACGAAATTTGTGAACTAATTGTCATGAGGTACAATTTTTGCTTGATCAAAATCAGAAGTGATATTGTACGAAGCGGTTCTGACAAAGGAAGAAAAGAAACAACAATATTTTGATCCAAACCTGAATCGCTTCGAAGGAAGAATTAGTATGCGCGGCCGTGCGCACGCATGAAATTTCTTTAATGAAACCACATGAAACAACGATGTAAAAACGTAAATAACATCGGAGAGGAGATTAACAAATGTTTTTGAGATTACGCTCTACTTAAGACCAGTTAAAGCCGGAAATACTCTTCAATTTAATGGTTTAATGGATAGTTCGCCGACAGGATAATGGGACTGCGGTAACTTGGTCGTAAAAGTAACATTGCGTGTATCCAGGAACTTAAACATTCTCATTACTAAACACGAAACCTGTGTTTCTGTTGTACATTTTTGTGGAAGATCTTCTAATCAGACATTATGCAATGGTTCTGTGGCTGGACTCCTTCTCTGTTCCTCGTCTGGCTCGGTAAGTTTAAACTGAACTACGTCATCAAGTAATATTTGATGTGGTGTTTACGACGCAAAAAAATGATCATCGGAAAGAAGAAGAGGTAGTGTCAGTAGCTCAGAAAGAATAGTACTTCGAAGGTTAAAATCGACCATCAAGGAATACGGATGCGGAATTACTGAAACGGTTATCAAACAATAAACTTGAGAAATTTAGAGTAATCAAGACTAATCATGATCAATTCAATTTTCCGAAAGAAATGAAAACCGCAATGGAGAGGTTGAGGTTGACGTCAAACGGTAAAAATTGCAATTCTAAGACGTCTGCTTTCCGTCATTTGTCATCAAAATGAGAATATTTCAATTTACAATAGTCAAGTTTTTTATTTAAAATTTTATACAGCGTTGACTCAGGAAATGGCAGAAAAGTGAGCACAATTAGATTTCGTTTTTCCTGTTGATCGTTCAAGCCCTTAAATAACGTCTTGTTTGAAGTTTTCTGATATTTTGCTATACCGTGAGATCACAACTAACTGTAGCCGTTTGCTTGCCCAGTAGAACTTCAGAAAAATTGAGTAGACATTTTAGGGAAAGTTCTAATCTAACTGTAGACTTCTGTAACCTTACTTTTCCTGTACGCTGTTAGATTGGATCGACGACAAATCTACAATATAACTCAGCACAAGCGTGCCACACGATTAGCGGTGGATGAACCATTTCCTAATATTTTTTACCTGTCTTTAGGATGTTTCTCTCCTCGAACATCTCTCTGATTCGATTAAAGAGAGCTTAACCACTTGCTTTCCAAAACATTTCCTTTCACATAGACTTTATTTGTATTCAAATTTGTGTGGACTATGCCTAATTCTAAGAATCTACTGTTTATCATCCAAATTAATTAATCTTAGTCATTAATCATCAACTATTATTATCTCGCTGTTGTCATCGAGGCAAAAGTTTGTGTCGTGCATCGTTTCACGTGCGTTTTTAACCTTACTTAATTATACACAACTACCAGTCCAATAAAATATCGTGCCGTCTAAACCACTTAGTGTTTGCTTAGAAAGAATATCCAAATATTGTGAACGCTCATTATGTAAGTTGAAACTTTGGAAAATATTTCAAGCATTTACGCGTTATCTAATGCACCATTGATTTAATTCCAATATCATAATACATACAATCAATTTTTTTCACTCCCCCACTGAGAAAAATCGTTTCCAGAAAACTAAACAGATAGAGGTTATGAAGTCTAACTTAAATTGTTATTACATGATGAATATGAGAATTTAAACTTTTCCAAAAAGTCACTAAAAAAGCTAGCTTTGCTAAGAGGACAGATTTTGCTCATCTTTGTATAGGTACTGAAAAACCTAGTGGTGTTGGCCAGGTATTCATCTGTCTCTGGTTTGAAATTAACCATTTGTTCTTCCAATTAATCTGAAAACGGAAGGAAAAAGATGATTAGCTCCTACAGGCCTGGGGTCTTACAGTCCCAGTAACGAGAGTACATGAACGACAGGTTTATCGAGTGCGCGCAGACGATTGATGTACCCAATGTAGGAGGCTTCGTTGCAGTCGAATATTTCAGGGAATTTTCAAAAGTGGGTTTCTCTGATCCTCTTTTGTAGCTGTGAAATGTATGTGGGCTTCTCGGGTTCTATAGATCTGTGAATTCCTCCTTGTGTCCTTGGAAAAGCAAGCCAACGGGTTATGATCAGGATGTTTGAAAGATATTTGAAATTCTCTTTTTGTATGCAGGTTTGATGGCTGATATAAGGTCACAAAGACACAAGGCAGGTGAGCGAGTAGCAGCGTTCTAGCAACGGTCTGACTGCAGCTTCTGTCGTTGCAAAGTGTAGGGAACAGAGCTTCCAGATTTGTGGTTTGGCATTGTTATTGTTTATACAGGCCCCCAGTTAAACCAGCTTTAAAGCTGAAGATCGCAAATAAATGAATAATTATCAATTCTTCTGGCTAATTCTTACGCGTCAGGCTTAAGGTTACCAAAAAGCAACGTCAGGGGGGCAACGGAGGAGTCTCCTTTTTCGTTAGCAATTTATAGACGGGGTTAATGGTACTCGATTACTGTTTTGAACTGTTGTAGACTATGATAAGCGCAGCCGAGATTTCAATAACTTGTTTCCTCTCTGTTCTTGTTTCCCTCTACTTCAGCAATTTCAAAACCACGTTGATGGTACTCGATTTATGTTTGCATTTTGTGTGTCATCTGTTTTATAGTTCTCCCCAATTACTTCTTTCCACACAATTGCGGAAAATTGGCAATGTTCCATTCAAAAAAGAATGTTATATTGTGGCCTATTTCAGCACAGGCGGCCCAGGCTCCACTTGTGAGATTATCATCTTGCGAAATGAGTCATGGCGAATTTATAAGAGTTTAAATGGAATATTTACGACTGCTCTTAGGAATAAAAAAACACAATCAATTTCTCAATAAAATACCTCACCTTACTTCCCCAGTGCATCGCTTGTTATCTGACCTCTTAGTCCGCTTACTATGTTGAAAAGAACCCATTTTAGCAAGTTACCATTTCTAGGTTTTGTAGTAAACTTTTACATTACTCTCTAGTTAATACAATTTTCTCTTTTTAGCTAAATGTCCAAATGATGGAAACCTCACCACATATCAAGGAATATTGAAGAGTCCAGGATTTCCAAAATCTTCGTATCAAGCAGACACAGTTTGCATTTGGGTGATAACTGCGCCAAGAGGCGGCAAAGTCAAATTTGCAATATCCACAATGGAGCTAGAGGACTGTTCTTTGTGCCGTTGTGATTACGTTGAAGTCAGGGACGGTGCCACGGCTAATAGTCAACTTATTGGCAGGTTTTGTGACGAAGAGAGAGTAAATCTTTATTCAGAAGGAAGACACATGTGGGTGAAATTTAGATCAGATGTGGCGATGGAATATCAAGGATTCTCTGCCAGCTTTTCTTACTTGAAATTACGAAAAAGTGAGTTTGTGATCACTGGTTCACACGGCTCCACAATCTAACAATGTTGTGTAAGCCTAAGATGTAGGCATTTTTAGCGCAGCATGTTTAAATGTATAACAATTATCTGGAAGATGTAATCATCAGAAAAATGCGTGGACATCATTTACTATTCGTAACCGATAAAGCGGCAAATTTGAATGCGACCTCGCTTTGATGAGCCCTAAATTAGAGATGATTTGGCCAAAATTGGCCCACAAGGCTTCGTAAAAACCCACTTCGTGGAACCAACTGAGTTTTAGAAGTGCTTACTTGATGATCAAAGACAGTCATTTTCGGAGTGTAGTAATTTAATGCTTTTTTCCGTCTTGTCACAAGAGTGAGACAGTGCAAAAAAAAAAAGTGTCAGTGAGTCCTCATGAGGAATCGAACTTCCGATCTCCAGATTCCGCACTCCTTCCTTATTAAAGTTACGTATATGACACTTTCAAAATCGCACACCGTAGCAGCGCAAAAAACTTGGCTTACCACAAAGCTTCTGTGGCTCAGTTATAAAGTATCAGAGCGCGGAATCCGATGAAGACTCAGAATTTTTTCTTTGCCTCACGCTCGAGACGAGACGAAAAACATCCTTTTCTAGTTATAAGCAAAACTATAACAAAATCACCATCATTCGGGCCCTCGCAACTTGAAAACGTCTTTTCTTTTTCGGTAAAAAACATCGGTGACACGTACGCGAACGGCTAATGTGCACTGTTCGATTCTTCTAACTTTTTGGTATATCTAACTGTAAAGAAACACAGAAAAATCCACTTGTTATCTGCGGGAGCATATTCTTATGAGTAAGACACAAGCAAACTATACTTGTTGTTTACACGTTTGAATATGATCTCTTTAACTCATATCTCCTCTTCTAATTTTGGTTTCTGCAGAGGAACCTTTCATTCTGCAGGCAAATGGATCATCCCAACTCATAGCTAGTTCAAAAAGTCCAGCTGTTTGTGGCTCTGAGAAAAAATGCATATGGATAATTTCCGCTCGTGAAAGATGTAAAGTTCAAATCTCACTAAAATCATTTGCCTTCCTGAATTGTTTGGGACCATTTGTGGAGATCAGAGACGGCCCTAGCTCTTCTAGTCCATCAATTGGAAGGTTTTGTGGAGATGAGAAGCCTCCGCCAGAAATCTACTCCATAGGAAATAATCTATGGATAACTTTTGAATACAACTCTACGAGAGACTTACAAATGAATGGTTTCCAGCTCTTGTACAAAGAAGTACAATGCACCAATAAACCACAGATAGGATTCTTCACTGAGCCTTTGAATTCTGGTAAGGATTAATCCACTTTGCAATCATCAGCATTAAAATATAAGAAAAATATATAACGCGGTGCTTGACCTGAGACCAAGCGCACCTACCTAGAGACAGTCTATATTTATCACCTGGGGAAGGGAGGGGGGGAGAGTTGGAGGATTTTGAGCTGAGGATCACATGGTTTTCAAGGGAACGGGGGGAGGATCAGTTGTTGTAAACAGAGTATAACTGGGGGCCATAGAAAATTGAATGCCAATTAACTGCCTTAACTAAGGTTTGAGGGCAGGGGGGGTCATGAGATTATCACAAGGCCATGAGGAGGGATCGGGTCAATTTTCTCGTGACGCATCTCCAGCCCTTCCCCCCTTCCCTAGGTGATAAATAATGACAGGTCCTTTTGGGGTATTGTGGAAATTTTTGAGGATTTTTGGGGGGAAGGGTGCGGAAATTCTATTTCCAACCCTCCCCTGGGAACAGTATCATAAATGAAATCATGACAAAACGTTTTTGAAATATGTTTTTTAACTTTATACCTTTAAAATATGAAACTAGTGTCAGTTTGGACGTCAATCCTCTTCTTGGAACTTGTGAGCAAGACGAGGCTAATAAAGGTGCCCCTGCCTCGACGGGAAAATTCGGACACCGCAAATTCAATGTGAAGAGTTTTCATTCCGTCTTTCATAATTCCCTCAGACCATCCAATCTGATTTTTCACTTTCCGCAAAACTGAGTGATATCTTAACACACCATTGTTAGATTTCCGGGGATAAGCACGCGTGTATGTGCTTGTGTGCCCGCAATGTTGCTGATGGATTTGATTAATTAAGTAAATTTACTATTGAAAAATAGATAAATACACGAAGTTCTTTTGTTCCACATTCATATAAGGCTAATAGTAAGGCAAGTAAAAAACAAAGAAGAGCTGTGCGAGGGAAGACGGGGGTAAGGTGCAATTTAATGACTAGGATAGATTATTTTTCTGCTGAGAATTCTATTTTAATTTTGCAGATCATTGGAAAAGTATGGCCGTTGGAATCGGCTGCACAAGTTTTTTTCTTTTTGTTGTTCTCGTGTGGTGTTTTCTGAAGGTAGCAAGCAATGCCAGTCGCTTTGTAGAATTCGAGCGAACAATATCACTGATTGAGCAGAATCCAACAGAGTCCTCCATTGCGGAAACATGTTTTACTAACGACAGAGATCTGTGATGCACTGACTAAAAACACTGGAGGATCAAAAACTAGCAAAAGAGCCGGTTCTATCCCTCCCGGGATTACAGGGGCTAAATAAAAGCGCTCTGTGCGGCATATAACCACCAACACAGTTGTCAAACGTTTGCACGTGTGCGAAAGTTGTAATGACTAGGGGCCTTACTTTCAGGCTGTTAGAACCAAGTTGTCTCAAACGAGTTACAAACAACTACACAAAAAAGTGAGTCAAGGTGTTTTTCTCATGTTTTCCTTTGAAATTTTGCGCGGGAAATTGGCGTGCAGCCGGTCACAATTGATCCCCTTGCGCATGCCCGACGTTTGACCGCTGTGTTCATGTAACCGCACAGATTCGCACAGCCGTGCAACATATACGTAGAGTTATCCTAAGAAACAAATATAAACCCTCAACAAAGGACATAGTTGTACAAAAGTCACATGTTTTCTTAAGACATTTGCCCTATCAGAACATTAAGCAATGAAAATATAAATAGCATGGTACCGCTGACCATCCGAGTGGTAGATTTGTTACAATAATCTTCCTCACAGCAATATACCTCACAGGTATCATTGCCACGAGCCTTGCATGAAGGAGCCTCGCATGCACTTGCACTAAGACAACCCCGCTGGTAAGTTTCTTGTGTATACTTGGAAGCCTTGATGTATGTCTTAATGCATCTGTCAAACCCAAACTTTCCATCACATTGCACGAGTTTCATGCTCTCGTCGCACTCCTTAAAAGAGACTCGACTTTCGCAGTAGTAGCATCTAATGTCTTCCCACCGATCGTCTGAAGTTCGATTCCTCATGAGGACTTGAGTTGCTCCACATTTGTGACAAGACGAGAAACATATTTATTTTTCATGTAAATGTAAATTCAACTTCGCGTGCTTTTACCTATTACTATAAATATTATTATTACCCCAAGCCACGCCAGATGGCCACAGTTATTTTAATACGATGGACTGTAGATGTTAATTAGCGGTGACAAGATATGTCTACATTAACTTGGCAAATAACACTCGGGACTCTTTTTTCCCTTGTTGAAAAAATACCAAAATGGGTTATTTCCAAGGACAGACATGTAGCAAAGGACTATTTCACTGCGTCATACACAGTGGCCGAAGGGGATATCATACGAAGCTGAGTTTCTATTAAAATGAAAACAAATTTGATGAACAAATTTCGTCAGTGTCGAGTAAGAAGCCATCCTTCAAAACAATTAATGCGGTTAGAGGTTCAGTGCAATTTTAGACAGACTTTAATAAACCGTCATCCTACTATGGAAGGCTAACCTCACTGAAAAGGTTTTTCACCATCCTGAGAGGACTTTCCCATGAAATTAGTGACACATTTAAACTTTAGATATTCATGTTTGCTTTAATGCTTTACATGAATTCACGAAATGAAAAAAAATTGGCCGAGTCCTCTTCCGCCTCAATGAAATTAAAGAGAGCATGAAATTACTTTTTTTAAAAAACTGACACCTGGAAAGAAAGCCTTCCGAGTGGATTGCTATTAGTCTGTTGCAACAGTCCGCCCGTCCTTCCAACTAGTAGTCCATAAATTGTAGAGTAAAGTTATTATACTAAACATGTTTAAAGAGTGAAAAGAGCCGTCCCTTGGAAACAGGTGCCGGCTTTATTCAAATTTTGTCAATTTTATAATAAGGCCACCAAAGCCCTTAAATATAGCAATTTGTGCTACCAAATGCAAATGAAGATCTAAATTAGTACACATCTTTTAAGATTGGGTTCAATCGTTCAATTTGTATCACTAGGAGAATTTTGCTGTACTGAACTGAACGAGATCTCTGTGCGTATGCTTCAAAACAAAACCTTCCAATACTTACCATTAGCAAGAACTAGCCTCACACACGACAGAGCTATGCAGAAGAAAGATAAATAAAACCGTCCAATTATTTCTGTGACATGTTTCTTCGTGGTGGTTTTGTGTTTTTTCTTATTGGACATTTGTTTCACTAAATTAGAAAGGCCACCCACATCACTTTTTCTAAAGAAAAAATGGATAAGGAAAATAATAAAAAGCTCGCGGAATTCCTCCTACAACGGCAACCTAAGTTTTTATTTCGCGATTAAAAAAATTTCAGTTTTAAATATAAACTAGGCCTCTGCTTTTAAAATCAATTTATTGAGGTTGCCAGTCAAAACAATAGCTCGGGTTACAACTGATATTCCTTTGAATACGAAAAAACCTCAAGGGTTTACCGAAAGAACCATCTGCCAAACTATTTTCTACTTTATGCGAATGGAAGATGTTTTTTCTCGCTCAAACCTTTATAGACAAATGTATTTATCACTATAGAGTTTAGGAGGAGGAAACAACGACGAAAAAGAATCAAATTGGTTTCTTTCAGACTGGATTAAAGCTTCTTGGCATTTTTTAATTTAAGACGAGACGAGAAAACTCATTATTTGGTCTCCCAAGCTATTACAGTTCCTGCGTCACAATTTGCTGTCTTCTCTCTTGCTTTTGTCATTGAAAAAGTGTTGCATATATTCAGTCTTTTCAGCGCAGAATCGCCGTTAATTTTAACAATTATAACAAAAGCAAAGCTAAAAAAAATTTCAATCGAAACTGTGAGAGTTCAATTTTTAATTATTTATACAGAATTGTTGCCTTTGGTTTATCGCTATTTCCTTAATTAATAAAATATTGTTGTGATGACTGCCAATAAAAGAAATTTTTCGCATACGTAAATTTTTCAGCATCGGAAATTAAATTTCAGTTACTCGTCGTAAGAATCTTTCTTTCTTGCAAAATTCAATCGGTTGGAATTCTCCTCTCTTGCAAAATTTTTATGCTTTTTCTATCCAAGGATGGTAAAAACGTGATGGGACTTTGCTTGAATGGAAGGCGAACGTTCATTCAAAAATTACCAATTTTTCGCCCCTTTCTCGATCTGTTTACCTTTTAGTAATTCTTTAAAGCAGATACTTACCTGATAGAACGACTAAAAGCTGGTACCAAAGATTCATTGTCTTCATGTCTCTTCCAAAGATTCGAAGTAAATCCCAGAATGTCGCCCCTCTTGCCAAAAACAATCGATAATGGCTTTTGGCGCCTGAAAAATGCTTCCGGCCACGATAAGTTTGATAATGAGGTATTCTGTGCAGAGAGGCCAAATGGTATTATTGATTATTGATCAGTAAGCATGTTTTGGTTCATTGATCGCTTTATACCACGTGTTGATGAAATGACTGACCAGCAAATCGGAAATAGAGCCGAACAAGTTTTACATCAAGAATACGTACAAATTTCCGTATCTTGCTCGACCACCTGTTTTACATTTGGGAGTCAATTCAGCTCTCCTGGCCTCCCTCTCCTCTTCATTCATACGCTTCAGTTTTTCCTTGGCCCTAAGAGGGCATTACTAAAGCAATACATTATAAATATACTCTCACTCGTGTACGTAAGAGAAAATAGACAATAAGATACATGATTTAAGACAGGAATAAAAACAAAGTAAAACAAACAAACAAACAAAAAAAAAAACGAAAAAAAAAGTTCGTGAGTTTATCAGCCATTGGTATCGTTCTGATTCACATGTTCATTGGTTGCCATATGGCTCTCTAAGAGTCTCATATGTTTAACCCCCCACCCCATCCCCTCTCATTGGCAGTCAATTTTCTATAGTTCCCCTTTATGCCTTTTTTGGCGACGACTGAGCTACTAGTGATCTTCATGTCCTTGTGAATTTCACTGTTGTTCATTCATAATACTCTCGCCTTGAACAGTTTGTTTCTACTTGTCACGTGAAATAACTTGCGTATTTTTGTGAGCCACGATTGGGCCGAATTTCACTGAACATTTCACTTTCAGATTCTGTATTAGAAACTGCAAGAGTGTTAAATTCGACATACTCAACTATTTTAGTTTGTAAACTATTGCAGAATATGATCTTTGATGGTTTTTGAATTTTGATGGTTTGACATTTTTGACAGCTTTAGTCTTGTACAGCCAATCAGATTATTTGAACCACTCTATCAGGGATTCTGACTGGCTTATTGTGGCGTGTTTTATGAGAGTATAGAGCATGTTGACGACACTGTTGTTCGCTTTGGAAATAAAATTTGTTTTGAAAATTAAAAGTAATTCTTGGGGAATTTAACGGATTCTTTACTATAAAACAAATAGAGAAGCCTTGACTGTGCTCTGTTATGTTATAAAGCACTTAGGAAGCGGCTAGAGCACTCAAGAAGTGGGAAGAAACACTCGACTACGTCTCGTGTTTCCCCCTACACCTCCTTCGTGCTCTAGCCGCTTCCTGTGTGCTTTACAACAGAACAGAGCACAGTCAAGGCTTCTCTATTTGTTAAATAGTCGGAAGTTAAATTGTTAAAGCGCGATTTAATTTGTCTCATCGGCTGTTCGGTATATGCTAATCACTTCCAAATCAGCCAATAAGCGCGCACTATTGACCCGTGTAGGTATATGTTCAGGAATATCTTAAAAGTAAAAATATTACCCCTTACAAGAGGGTCTTGATGAGGTAGTGGCTTTTACGGTTAAAGGTTTAATTTAATGATTTTTTTGTCTTGTCACAAGAGTGGGACTGTGAAAAGAAAATTGTCAGTGAGTCCCCGTGAGGAATCGAACTTACGATCTCCGGATTTCGCGTTCCTTTCTTAATGAAAGTTACGTTTATGACGCTTTCAAAATCGCAGACCGCAGCTGCGCACAAAACTTAGCTTACCACAGAGCCTCTGTGGCTCAGTTATATAGCATCAGAGCGCAGAATCCGATGAAGACTAAGAATTTTTTACTTTGCCCCATGCTCAAGACGAGACGAAGAACATTATTTACTAGTTATAATTTTGTCAACGGTTTCAAGCCCTTCAACAGCCGCGTTCAGCCCCGTGCAATACTAAGCAAAACTGTAGCAAAATCCCCATTACGCGGGCCCTCGCAACTTGAAAACGTCTTTTCTTTTTCGGTAAAAATATCGGTGACACGTTCGCGAACAGTTGATGTGCGCTGTTCGATTCTCCGGACTTCTTGGTGTATTTGTGATCTCTAACTGAACAGACACACAGAAAAATGAAGGATGAAGGATTTTGAGCTGAGGATCACATGTTTTTTAAGGGAACAAAGGGAGGATCAGTTGCTGTAAACAGAGTATAACTGGGGGATATAGAAAATTGAATGCCAATTAACTACCAACAAAGGTTTGGGGGTAGAGGGGGTCATAAGATTATCACAGGGCCATGAGGGGGGATCGGGTCAATTTTCTCCTGACGTAACCAGAAAGCTCCAGCCCTTCACCCCCTCCCTAGGTAATAAATAATGACAATTCCCTTTGGGGTATTGTGGAAATTTTCTGTGGAGTGCCTCTATAAAATTTTGGGGAGGGGGAGGGGCGCGGAAACTATATCTCCAACCCTCTCTTGGAAACATTATCATAAATGAAATCATGACAAAATGTTTTTGAGATATTTTGTTTACCTTAATACCTTTAAAATGAGAAACTGGTGTCAGTTTGGACGAGTGAACAAGACGAGGTTAATAACGGTGCCTTCCCTTCAGACGGGAAAAGTCGGACACCACAAAGTCTATGTGAGGAGCTTTCGAACCATTCAATCTGATTTTTTTCGCTTTTCGCAATATTAATATCTTAACGCATCTTTCTTAGATTTCCGGGGTTAAGCACGCGTGTATGTGCTTGTGTGTCCACAATGCTGCTGATGAGTTTGGTTAATTAAGTAAATTTACTCTTGAAAAACAGATAAATACAAGAAGTTCTTTTGTTCCACATTCATATAAGGCTAATAGTAAGGCAAGTAAAAAAACAAAAAAGAGTTGTGCGAGGGAAGACGGGGGTAGGGTGCAATTTAATGACTAGGATAGATTATTTTTCCGCTGAGAACTCTATTTTAATTTTGCAGATCATTGGAAAAGTATGGCCGTTGGAATCGGCTGCACAAGTTTATTTCTTTTTGTTGTTCTCGTGTGGTGCTTTCTGAAGGTAGCATGCAATGCCAGTCGCTTTGAAGAATTCGAGCGAACAACGTCACTGATTGAGCAGAATCTAACAGAGTCCTCCATTGCGGAAACATGTTTTTTCTAACGACAGAGATCTGTGATGCACTGACTAAAAATACTTGAGGATCAAAAACTAGCAAAAGAGCCGGTTCTATCCCTCCTGGGACTACAAGGACTAAATAAAAGCGCTCTGAGCGGCACATGACCACCAATACAGTTGTCAAACGTTTGCGCATGTGCGAAAGCTGTAATGACTAGGTGCCTTACTTTCAGGCTGTTAGAACCAAGTTGTCTCACACGAATTACAAAAATATAAATATAAAAGAGTGAGTCAAAGTGTTTTAAAAGCGTGTTACTGTTTTTTGGTAAAGCTCAAAACAAAATGGTAAATCAGGATGTTTGTACTTGAGCTTTCCTTTTTTTCCCACTTTAATTTCCTTTTACTTATTTCTGTGAACGTTTCAATATATTCCTTCGCTTATTTTGCGAGACAGCGCTTATTTCTTATGTTTTCCTTTGAAATTTTGCGCGGGAAATTGGCGTGCAACCGGTTACAATTGATCCCCTTGCGCATGCCCGACGTTTGACCGCTGTGTTCATGTAACCGCACAGATTCGCACAGCTGTGCAACATATACGTAGAGTTATCCTAAGAAAAAAATATAAACCCTCAACAAAGGACACAATTGTATAAAAGTCACATGTTTTCTTCAGTAAAACATTTGCCCTACTAGAACAGCAAGGGCTGAAAGTATGAATACCATAGTACCGCTGACCATCCGAGTGGTAGATTTGTTACAATAATCTTCCGCACAGCAAGACACTTCACAGGTATCATCGCCACGAGCCTTACATGAATGAGCCTCGCATGCACTTGCACTAAGACAACCCCGCAGGTAAGTTTCTTGTGTATATTTGGAAGCCTTGATGTATGTCTTAATGCATCTATCAAACCCAAACTTTCCATCACACTGAACGTGTTTCATGCTCTCATCGCACTCCTTAAAAGAGACTCGACTTTCGCAGTAGTAGCATCTTATGTCTTCCCCTACCGAAAAAAAGGAATCTGAACAATCTGTTTCATGTATTTTTACAAGACTCGGAGCGGAGTTGAGGGGTGGGAAATCGAATGACATTTTTTTTTATCTACGTTTTTACAATTTTTTTTCATTTTAATTCTATTTATTAAATAGTATATACTCATCGTAAAATGTCAAATCTGCATTTGTTATATCCCATTCCCCTCTTGAAAGGCCACCGAACGTATGAGGTTCGATTCCTCATGAGGACTTAAATTGTTCCACATTCGTGACAAGACGAGACACATGTTTATTTTTCATATCGTTGTTATTAAAATGTAAATTCAACTTCGCGTGCTTTTACATATTATTATAAATATTATTATTACCCCAAACCATGCCTGATGGCCAAAGTTATTTTTACGCGATGGACTGTAGATTTTAATTAGCGGTGACAAGATATGTCAACATTAACTTACTTAGCAAATAACACTCGGGACTCCTTTTTCCCTTGTTGAAAAAAAACTGAAATGGGTTATTTCCAACGACAGACATCCAGCAAAGGACCATTTTACTGCGTTATACTCAGTGACCGAAGGAGATACCATACGAAGTTGAATTTCGATCAAATGCAAGCAAATTCAATGAACAAAATTCGCCAGTGTTGAGTAAGAAGCGATCCTTCAAAATAATTATTGCGGTTAGAGGTTCAGTGCAATTTTAGACAAACTTTAATAAACCGTCATCGTACTATAGAAGGCTAGCCTCACTGAAAAGGTTTTTCACTGTCCTAAAAGGACTTTCCCATGAAATTAGTGACAAATTTAAACTTTTGACATTCATATTTACTTTAATGCTTTTCATGAACTCACGAAATGGCGACATCGTATGCATTACATCACGCTCGCTAGCTACTCAACAAAATTTGAAATAATCTTCGAAACAGGATTCATAACCTGTTATTATTCCTTCGAAGCAAAGTGATAAAGTGACAAAGACAATACTTAGATTACGAAAAGAAAAAGAATTAGAAATTATGTGAAAGCCGAACTGTCCATACATCACCTTTAGACAGTCAGACGGCCCATAACTGCCGATACCCTGTTATGAAAATTCGCGTGAAAACTTTTCGATCGAAGTACAGTACATGACATTAGGAATTACTACCAAGATACTTACCAACAGAAGAAGCAAGAGAACTAGCAGTCACCATCAGCCAAAATATCGAGAGAAATTTCATAGCGGTAGTTTACCTTCTTGTTGATTTTACTGCATCACAACTGATAAGGCAGCATCGACAGAGCAAGAGGTCAGTGAACACACGAACTGTACTTTTGGACTATAATCCTTAACCACCGATGGTACATATGATAAACGCACAAATTCAAGCCTTTTTCGTAAAACAAACGATCAATTGATTCATTTACATAAATTCCTCTGTCGGGATGTAGCCCAAAAGTTACAGTCGTCGAATAACTAGAAGAGTTTATATCACTCACATTCCTTACATTCTATCCTTGATTCAGAGGTAAAGAGCAAAGATAAGAGAGTTCGAAGCTCTGACCTAGAGTGTGATAACGTTTTAGCTCTGCATGGTACGGCTAGGGAATGTAAAAAGTTTTAACACACTCGTGTTTTGCTTTTGTCTGGCTTATTTGGTCTTTTTGTGATACGAACGTGACCCCGGCTAGGCGGGTTACCCCACCTTGAGACGTTTACATGGTAAATTGTCACCCCGGCTGACAGGGTTACCCTACTCAGCAGACCGGCCAACCCGCCCAGGGGGGTTACCCCTCCTGTCATGTAAACGCGATCAAGATGAAATAAGAGATTATATGGACAGAATTTAATTTTAAAGGTGATAGACAGCCCCAGGGAGAGGGGGTACTACCTGCATGATGAGCAATGTATGCGTTTGCCACTCCACTCCTGAAGGGCATAGTTTGAACCGTTTTTCCGACGGGCTTAAAACGGGCAAATTAAAGGGTTTGATTGTAAAGGGAACCACAAAAATTCGTAAATGTTTCTGTATTTTTAACTTTTAACTGGAAAATTCGCCTAGGACACCCATTATTATTATTACCATCCGAATATACTGCGATATATATTCTACACAGTGAAATAATCTCAATTTTTAGTTTAATAATATGTAACTAATGAATCAGTGGGAGGGCCGAACGGGAAATATTTGGCTCTTGGTCATGATGTATAAACCGAGCACAGCGAGGTCCTTACGTCATGGCCGAGAACCAAATATTTTCCCGTCTTGCCCAACCAGACTCAGACAATAAACATTTTGATATATAACCACTAGGTGTTGAAAAATTTTAAGCAAACCACGGCAAAGACGGCAACGAGGACGTGGCAAAGCTATAGGTCCAAAGGGCGGCACAATAGCTAAGCACGTGCGTTTTAAAAGTTTGCACATTTTTAGCCGTCCTCTGTAAATCAACACTAGTGAAATCACCAGGATTTGCGTGGTCTGAGCTCGAAAACCACGACGGCAAACTATTTGAGTCTCCAGTACCAGTTGCAACTCAACGCTGCTTAATTAAGTAAAGCTGAGCGCCGTAAGAGACCTTTAACACACCCAGCCATTCACAAATTAAAATCCTAGCTTTAAATATAAACTCATTGTTTCATCGACGTCTTCATTAGCGTTGGCGTCCTGACTGCTTAAGGTCCCTACTTATCGCCCTGTGACAAGAAAGTGAGGGGAGGGGCTGGTTAAGGATTTTGGTTGTGCTCCCTTTATATTCTCGGTTTGCAGCTGACGTCATACATTCTAATGATCCCCTCATTGGCAGTCAATTTTCTATTGTCCTTTTTTTATACTAGTTAGCGACGACTTTTTCCCCCTGTTTCCCCTGAAAACTATGGAGGCCCCCCAAAAGAATCCTTGATTGACCCCTCCCTCAGGCGAAAAGTAATGACAGCCCCCTTTATATCGATCCCAAATATTAACTGTTTTGTTAGCGTTTTTTTTTTTAGATTTATCTAATTAAACGCACAAAGTACAAAGTTCACGCTTTTGTTCTCAGTCATCATAATTACAAGCAAGCCAAAGAGAAAATTAGAAAATAAATAAAACTCAAATAAAAACATGTCTTGAGGGAGTCTCCGCCTAAGGACAGACAAAAAAAAGTTAGTAATGTTAGTAATGTGATTGAAAAAATTAGCCTAAAAGTTCAAATCAGAAATTTTAGAGTCCCCATTTTATACTCTGTTTGTAACGACTCCGACCCCCTTCCCTCCTCACCCCCCCACCCCCCCCTCCCCGTGACAAATAATGCCAGGTCCCTAAGCATACCTGACTTGATATCCACGGCATAGTAGCTGGCGTTAAACCCTGCCATAGAAACTTCATGATCCCGTATGTAGCCGTCTGACTTGAAGCGCACAAACATTTCTCTTCCAGTCGAAACGATCCCGTTAGGAGTGGCTGAGGAGGCACAATACCGTTTGAGCAGTGGACTGTTTTCATGAAGTCCGTCTCTAATTTCTATAACGTCGGTACAATTCGGGTCAAAGTAGATCGGCGTTGAAAAATTAAATTCCACTCTGGATTTTTCGGGGACATGGATTCTCCAGATGCATTCCATATTGCCAGGATAATCTAGAGCAAACCGCGGGCTCAGAATCAAGCCTTCACGAGCCGTAAAAGTCTCGTTCCAGGGACATTTGTCTAGTGAGAGAAATAAGGTGATGTAAGTAAGAATAGCAAATAATTATAAAAAAAATTCAAATTGAGTGTCGAAAGTAATCTAGGTATTTGCCTTGATTTGCTTTACTTTTCCTTACTTTCTCTTTTTTTTTTTTACACCTACAGATGCATATACCAAAATCTTCAATAAAAATCGACCAAAGAAAGCAAAACCGAAGTCCTATAAGACATTCGCTTTGTGTTATTCAAGTCAACTTAACTACAAAGTGAAACAGAGGCGTCTCAGCAGAAGTTGTGAATGTGTATAGTGCCCTACTCGAACTCGTGGAGAGGACTTGCTCACAAGCTAAATTCAATTTGTATGTAGGACTCATTCTAAGAAGGAATTATTCACTTTCATGCGAGAGTGAGTCTTTTCGCTTCTGAGTTAGGCCTCGTCCATCTTTCGGAAGGAGGCTGAGGAGTGGGAATTTATCTTGGATCAAAAGAAGCTTTCCTATTGAACCTGCAGTGTTTTTTTCCCCCTGAAATAGGACCGCTAATTGGAACTGTAAAAGTCCTTAAAACCACAATCACAGAGTTATCATTTGCATTTCCAAAGATAACACACCTTTCAGTGGTCTGATGGCTTCAAACTTTGCACGAAATCCCTTGTTATTTGAGAGCTTGTTACTCACAAAACGCAGCCACATATCATTTCCGTTAACATAGATGGGAGACGGAGGGTCACTACCACAGAACTTCCCAAGAAGCATTCCTCCGGCAGTCGTTCCGGCACGGACCTCAAGGAAGTCGCAATCGCAAATTTTAGTGCACGAATGTATGTGGAAGTCAGTTCGGTTAAACGACAACAGCACGTGATTACCACGCGGCACTGATATTATCCAGGAGCAGTCATGCTCAGCTTCATAATTATTTGGAAAATTTGGACTTTGTATCGTACCAGACTTGCCACTCAGTTTCCTGTTTGTTGGACAAGGTCCTGGGAAGAAGGGTCCATACATCGGTTATGAATAATGAACTGAGTTCAGATTTTTTTCTATATCATCCTCCACCTACCTAGGGACTGTGTTCATTTTGTGTTTTGATAAACATGAATGAAAAAAATTTTCTTTAAGGAAAAGTTTAGTTTAAGTTTTTGTGTCTGGTCATGAGGAGGAACAAAGGAAATTAATTGAGTCTACACGAGGCATATAACCCGGGCCCCGAGCCTCAGACTTTCGGATTCCGTGCTCTGATGCTCAAACACCGAGCCACATGGGACTCCATAGGGGTCTGATTCCCGATCAGCATTCAAAATTTATTTTTTATTCTCCTACACTCCAGACGCAAAACATCTATTTTTATTTCAATAATTTATGTACAAATTTACCATCATTCTTAATTTAGAAAGTTTTTTTTGCTATATGTAAGTTATTCTAGTTTGTGTTAAATTATCATAACCGCGGTCAAGAAAGAGAGAAGTAGCCGATAACTGGTACTTTGGCTGTTTCGGACACTGAGTATGACAACCACATTCTCTTCCTTTCAAAAGCTTAAACTATTTTATGACTGGTAATTATGTAGCATTTAGTCCCGCAAAGATAGTTCAAAGCTGCCTTCCTTTTTTAACATTTTACATTAGCAAATTTCGCTCAACAAAGCCGTTTGTATACTTATAATAATGATTTGGCGCCCGGGTGCTTATTTGACTTTTAGTATCACTAGGGAGGTCGCTTGCCGAAACAAGAAGCTTATATTTCTTAATTAGTTGAAAAACAGCAGAATTTACGAAACAAAGCTTTGATGTGTAATTTACTCAAAAAGAAAAAAAAACCAGAAACTGTAAAAATGACAAAATTGATAGACAGTGAATATTGGCATGATGATGGTAAGGAATACACTCTAGCCAGCAGTGCTATCACTGAAGCAGAATAGGGGTACTTATTGAAATAGGGGCGCTTACTGGAGTTAGGGTGCTTGCCCAAAGCGGTGCTAATTAACAAAAACAAATTCGAGTGTGTGCTTGTCAGAGAGGGGGCGCTTTTGCGAACGAGGGCACTAATATACATTAAATATATGATAGAATATGTTATCATTACGAAAATATCATATGAAAACTTATCTTTTGATTCCTTTCTAAAGTTCATCTGCCGATGTTTCATGAAATTAGCTTTTCACGTACCTGCGTCGATTCCCACAACATCATAAACGGCAATGAAATCAATATAATTTTTCTGCATGGGAAGAGTTGCTTCGACCATCATATGCCGACCACTTGTGAACAATGCTCTGCTTGACTTGGGACAAGAGAATCTTTCCAGAACTTTCGAGGAATTAGATAAGCCGTCAAAGACAACGATTTTACTGTTTAAACAGGATTCAAAACTACTAGCATTGTAGAACAGCAGTGTGAATTTTAAACGATGATTGAAAGGCGCCGAGATGCGCCACGAACATCGACTGATGTGACTTGAATTTTCGAGGCGAGGACTTGCGATCACACCCCCCTCAGCGCTCATGGAGACATCTGTGTTTGAACTTGTACATTCTGAAAGTTATAATTGCATGGTAAGTTCTGCAATAGTAGCTCTGTACTAAACACGTAGAAATTTCGCGAAGTATTGGCTCACGTGATCGTGAATAGGTTGGAAGTGGAGAAACCTGCAAATGTTTGAATTAACGCCCTATATGGCGTGTTCTGTTCGACAAAAATTTTCGGTTTTAATTTCCAAAATTTTCGCGCGTCGATTGAAAAGTTATTTTATACCTGACCGAATTGATCTCGATTTGGAGTGTTTTCGAAATCCTTCCCTTTTGTTCTGTATGAATTATCGTTGATTGACTCTGTGGAGCCACGTGTAGCTTATTCGTGCAGAAAGGAAATTTAAAATTTGTATTCTAAAAAACGAAATTGTAAGTACTGCACATGTACCACACATGGACCGCACATGTACCGCATACGTACCTCACATGTACTGCACGTGCATCCCATATACTACACGGCACACAAACAACACTCACGTCCTATTCAAGGCTTCAAAAAGACACCCTCTGCCCTAAAATGGAGTTTTATCGTGCAACTAGGAAGACCACTGTTGTTTACTGCACGGATTGTGTGGACTAAATAACTGGCTTACCTTGGCTTTTTTGATAAATTACTTTTGTAGAATCAGGACAAGCTCCGACAAACACAGCACCTGACCGAATCCTGGGATCTTTTTTGAGATAGCGCTCTATGATATTTACTTTGACGTTTCTACTTGGGTGTTTTTTCCAGTAGAACAGCACTGATGCGCTGTAAACACAGCCATCGAATTTGTTGCTGGAAATTCCTCCAAGGACAATCTTATCTGGCTTACTAAAAGTGGCAATTGTGATTCCTGACTCGTTCGTTTGTACTTCTTGACCATCATCCACACCATACTTGATTGTTTTTCCGTATCGTTTAAAGCGTACGATATGTCTTTGACCATCACAGAAGGATTTGTTTGCAGGAACTATCGCCGATACGCTAAAATCTCCATCTCCAAGCTTGTAATGGAAGGTGGTCTTAACTTCATTGTCCAAGACAATTTTGAAAAAGTTATCAGTGTCCATGCTTGTCACCAGTATCAAATCACCCTTGCAACTTGTTGATGAAAATTCAAGTCTGAAGGTAATCCCCGGGAAAGATGAGGTTTTGTTGAAATGGTACGCTATGAAACTGGTCCTCGCTCTGAAAGTTACTCCTGTGATAGAGGCATCTGTTTTTTTTTTAAACACGAATAACGAGATCTATATTCTATACTGCACGATAATTATTAATGAGAATCTAATATGCGTCAGTCAGCTCCCTCGTAATTCCCTCCTTTCACTGATATCAAAATTAATCGCCTGGAGGAGGGGGAGGTTTTACCTGATCCATCCCTAAGACTCTGTAGTATTCCAATGATCCCCCTTTATTGGCAGTCAATTTGCAAAAGTCTCCCCCCTTTATAGCGACGGCCGATCCCCGGTCTGTTCCCCTTGAAAACCATGCAATCCCCTATTTTTCTTCCGCCCCTCCCCCCCCCCCACACCTCTCAGCCCCATCCCTTGTGGTAAATATTCACGAAAGAAGCATCAACCACCCATCGAAAATGAAAAAAAGGAAAAAAAATTGGCCGAGTCCCCTTCCGTCTCAATGAAAGTAAAGCGAGCATGAAATTAATTTTTTTTAAAAAATGGCTCCTGGAAAGAGAGCCTTCCGAGTGGATCCATTAGTCTGTTACAACAGTCCGCCTGTCCTTCCAACCAGTAGTCCATAAATTATAGAAAAAGTTATTTTTCTAAGCATGTTTGAAGAGTGAAAATGAAGAGCCGTCCCTTGGAAACAGGTGCCCGGCTTTATTCAAATTTTGTCAATTTTACAATAAGACCACCAAAGCCCTTAAATATTGCAATTTGTGCCTCCAATACAAATAGCGATCTAAATTAGCCCACATCTTTTAAGATTGGGTTCATTCGTTCAATTTGTATCCTAAGGAGAATTTTGCCGTATTGAACTGAACAAGATCTCTGTGTATATGTTTCAAAACAAAACCTTCCAATACTTACCATTAGCAAGAACTAGCCTCACACACGACAGTGCTATGCAAAAGAAAGATAAATAAAAGCGTTCAATAATTTTATTGCATGTTTCTTTGTGGTGGCTTTGTGTTTTCTCTTATTACACATTTGTTTCACTAAATTAGAAAGGCCACCCACATTACTTTTTCTAAAGAAAAAATTGATAAGGAAAACAATAAAAAGCTGGCGGAATTCCTCCCCACAACAGCAACCTCAGTTTTTATTTCGCGGTCGAAAAAATTTCAGTTTTAATTATAAACTAGGCCTCTGCTTTTAAAATCAATTTATTGAGGTTACCAGTCAAAACAATAGGTCGAGTTAAAACTGATGGTCATTTGAATACAAAAAACCTCAAGAGTTTACCGAAAGAGTCATCCACCGAATTATTTTCTAATTTATGCGACGGGAAGATGGTTCTTTTTCTCCCCCAAACCTTGATAGACAAATTTATTTATCATTACAGAGTTCAGGAAGAGGGAACATCGAGGAAAAAGAATCAAATTGGTTTCTTTCAGATTTGATAAAAGCTTCGTGGCATTTTTTAATTTAATACGAGACGAGAAAACTCATTATTTGGTCCCTCAAGCTATTACAGTTCGTGCGCCACAATTTGCTGTGATCTCTATTGCTTTTGTTATTGATAACGTCTTTTGGAAATTTGAATTTTTGAAAGAAGTGTGGCATATATTCAGTCTTTTTAGCGCAGAATCGCCGTTAATTTTAACAAATATAACAAAAGCAAAGCTAAAATCGAAACTGTGAGAGTTCAATTTTTAATTATTTATACAGAATTGTTGCCTTTGGTTTATTACTGTTTCCTTAATAACATATTGTTGTGATGACTGCGAAGAAAAGAAATTTTTCGCATACGTAAATTTTTCAACATCAGAAATTAAGTTTCAGTTACTCGTCGTAAGAATCTTTCTTTCTTGCAAAATTTAATCGGTTGGAATTCTCCTCTCTTCCGAAATTTTTTATGCTTTTTCTATCCAAGGATGGCAAAAACGTAATGTGACTTTGCATAGATGGAAGGCGAACGTTCATTCAAAAATTACCGATTTTTCGTCGCTGTCTCGAGCTGTTTACCTTTTAGTAATACTTTAAATCAGATACTTACCTGATAGAACGACTAAAAGCTGGTGCCAAAGATACATTGTCTTCATATCTCTTCCTAAGATTCGAAGTAAATCCCGGATTGCCGTCCCTCGTGCAAAGAACAACTGATAATGGCTTTTGGCGCCTGAAAAATGCTCCCAGCCACGATAAGTTTGATAATGAGGCATTCTGTGCAGAGAGGCCAAATGGTATTATTAATTATTGATCAGTGGGTATGTTTTTGTAAATTGATCGCTTTGTACCGCGTGTTGATGAAATGACTGACCAGCAACTCGGAAATAGAGCCGAACAAGTTTTACATCAAGAATAAGTATAAATTTCCGTATCTTGCTCGACCACCTGTGTACATTTGTGAATCAATTCAGCTCTCCTTGCTTCCCTCTCCTCTTCATATATACGCTTCAGTTTTTCCTTGGCCATAATGAGGCATTACAAAAGTAATAAATTATAAATATATTCTCAGCGTGCTTTTGTCGACTCGTGTACGTAAGAGAAAATAGACAAATAGATACATTATTTAAGACAGGACTAAAAACAAAGAGAAAAAAATAACAAAAAAACAGGAGGAACGAAAAAAAAGTTCGTGAGTCTATCAGCTCTCTAATAGTCTCACATGTTTCTGTCAATATACTAAAAGAAATTAGTCGGAAATTAAATTGTTAACGCACAATTTAATTTGTCTCATCGGCTGTTCGGAGGTGAATAGTACATGCTAATCACTCCCAAACCAGCGGATCAGCACGCACTATTCACCCATGTGGTATATGGTAAAATGAAATATCTTAAAAGTACGAATATTACCCTTTACATGAGGGTCTTAATGGGGTGATGGCTTTTACCGCTTTCGGTTCAAATTTGTGCCATTTTAGGGCCAACGGTTAATATCATTTCATTAATGTCATCACAAATATTTTTTACCTTTTTTACGACTATCGGTTAAAATTTGCCAATGATTACGCTTAACGGCTACCTTTTTTAGCCGTTTTACAGCTGTCTGTGAACCCCATTAAGACTCTCTTGTAAGTGAAAGAAGATAAGCAAACAGGAAAACATTTATTCGGTGTGTAGCCTGACATATTAAAAATTTTTGGTAAGAAGAATAAAAAAAGTTGACACTGGCTAAAAAGATATTGTTCTGGACGTTTGGGCAACTACTCTTGCCTTCTTCAGCAAAGATAAAAATGCAAACGGCGTTCTGCCGTATTCAAGAAGCTTTGGGGAAATGACACGAAATAGAGGGAGATTAGATTTTTTTAGTCTTTTGTTTTAGATCAGTTCTAGAATAGAGATTTGTTGAAACAATTCTTTTCCACACAAATTTTGACCTTCCCCAAGTTTAAACATAAGACGCAAAAGAAATATATTTTTTAAATTACCCCTTTATTGATTCTATTAAAAATGAGGAACCGTACTATACACTACTGATAAACTATTTACAGCACAGTGCCTACCATAATGATGCCTATCACCTGATTACGGGAAGTTACTTACAATAAACGACATCAAAAATATAATAATGGCCTTCACTTTCTTTACAATACAGAAATTATCAAATGATGCTAATGATAATAATTTTTGCAGTACGTGATTTGGAATAGTCCTATAGTACATAAGTTACGTGGGAGGAGCAGCAGACTAACGGTCAATTCAGTAAACTACAAGTCGAGAGATCTGGGTACGAGACTTGGCCAGGTCAATGTGTTGTGTTCTTGAGCAAGACAACACTCTCACCATGCCTCTCTCTACCCAGGAATAAAAATGGGTACCGGCGAATTTTCAGGGAAGCCTGATGAAGTACTGGGGGGGGGGGGACCTTGCGATGGACTGGCAACCCATCCAGGGGGGAGTAATACTCATGGTTGCCTCATGCTAAATGGAGACCAGGATAAGCTTCGAACGGGTGGGTCAAGAGTGCAAACCTCACCTTTTTACTCCATAATTTGACGTATACAAAAGGAATTCTGCTTGCTATTCTCTCTCTGCTTTAGCTGTAACGCTACTTATTAAAAATCTTTTATTAGCAATCGCCAATTCACTCACCAATAATGGTACATACACTTATAAATTACAGTAATAACATTGCTAACCTGACTTAAAATGTAAACATGATCTAGATTTGAGGATAACTTGTAAAAATAGTCCTTTTAATGAAGGACTAAATCTTTATGGCTTCTGGGGCATACTTTTTCTTTAACTCTTTGGCCGTTAAGAGTGACTAGCATCTAATTTCTCCTTACAATATCTCGCCTGAATCACACATTAAGGTCATGAGAGTAAAGGAAATAATCTCCCATTTAAGAAGCTCTTGATTTTTTATCCAATTTGTCACACATCTTTCCTGAGTTGATGGAGTATTTATGTAATGTTTAAAAAACGAGCAGGAGTGTTTTATCGGGTTTAAAACCACGAGGCGTAGCCAAGTGGTTTTTGACCCGATAAAACACGTGCTGCGAGTTTTTTGAACGGCTTCAAAAACATTCTTGGAAAAGCGTGTGTCAAGAGAGTTCATAACAATTATGCTTTTGTGAACGTTATAAATTAGCATACGAGAAAAACATTCATGTATTGTCTAATATGCCTTTACCAGATTACTGTACTAATGGAATAGAGAATTTTTCCAGATGTTTATTTCACAACTGTACTATTGATTTGGTGCAAAAGTAAATTTACTGTGTGAAATTTGTTGAAAGAACATTAAATATGTTCCCACCATTTGTTGTGTCAGTTTCTGTGTTGATAATTAATTAATATTCATAAGTCACGTGCAGTGTCTTTATATCTGATAAACACCACATACTAATAAGGATGAGGTTTATCGATATAAAGTCACTGCACGTGATGTATTATCTACCATTTGATAGGTTAATGGGCTTATGAATTATTAATGAGTTTTTGAAGTTATGTTAATACTTTCCAGCTCTATGTAGTATTTCTTTGGTATGATATGGTTCTAAATGTTGTTGTGATTTATTCAAGAAGAGACTCATTGATGTCGTTAGAGAAAGTAGATTCTACAATAGAATCTGTTGGATTCAGCTCAGTTTGTGACGTTGTTTGCTCTAACCCAGCAAAGCGGCGATTGCTTGCTATCTTGAGGAAGCACGCTACTAATATCACAAAGAGGAAGAAACTCGTACAGGCGATTCCAACTGCCATACTTCTCCAGTGATCTGCAAAAGCCACAAGTGAGGGAATGATGAAAACTGAAAGATTAATTATTTGATTTCGCCTCGCCATGTTTCTATTGCGATGGACTAGCGTCCCTCCCAGATAGACACCAGAAACTGCGGTTCACTCGACCTATACGATTTAACTATGCTCATCATCCAGGCCCCCGGTTGTCGGAAGGGTGGATAATGACATCCACTGGATAAATCTCTATCCAGTGAACAGCGCATTACGTTTTGTTAACTCTTCTCCGCTGGATAGCGGATAAGAGTTAACAAAAGGAGAAGGAGCAGGCGCAGGAGGTTCAAAACGAGATGGTAACTGTGAACAGTAAAGCCTCAAGATCTTCATTTAAGAATGTCAAACACATTCTAGAATCGAAGAATCAGGTCCATATCTTCAAGCACTACAAATTTAAGAGGGGTTACGGGTCATATGTATATGTGAGATGAAAATGACTCAAAATTGTTACAGGCATGTGTACGATTGCATTTTGTTTTGTTATCTTTAATTACATCATATTCTAAAATTAGCTTTTCGAATAAATCTTTTCGCATTCAATAACAAATGCTGCAATCTGATTGGCTACGCTACTCGCTGGCGATCTATTTCGTAATATATAGCTTGTCACCGCGTGATTATACAAAAAATGAAACAAATTACATTCCTCTCCTTTTTTAAAAGACCAGTAGATTTACACTTAAAGGAAAAAAATGTTTATTCGCTCTCGAATTTAATGCTTTCATCAATTATCACGCAATAGAAATTCAGAGCTTAAAATCTAATTTTCAATCATTCCTTGTTTCATCACGAAACAAATACAGTATATGTTTGTGACTTACCAGAGTTGATGGCCTGTTCGTCGTAAAACTTTCTTTGTGGCGTAATGTTAGCCCGTGTTGCTCTGTACATCAGCTCAAATCGATTCATTTCCAAATCTCTGGTAGAATTGTACTTAAATGATATCCACAAACTATTTCCCAAAGAGCAGATCTCTAGTGGAGGCTTCTCATTTCCACAGAATTTTCCAATCATTGGACTTGAACAAGTGGGACCGTCTTTGATCTCAATAAAAGATCCAAGACAAGAGAGGAAGACAAATGATTCCGTTGTGAGCTGCACTTGAAAACCTTCAGGAGCGGTAATTACCCATGTACATTGTCTATCGGAACCACACACTGTTGGATTCTTTGAACTAGTGATGAATTGAGACGTTCTATTTGCTTTCAGAATAACTGGTTTCTCTGAATGCACGGGAAGACAAACAAGAAAAAACCGATACTTAGAGACTCGACAAAAAGGAAACATTGGGGACCCTATATTATTTATTTCCGGGGGGGAGAGGGTCGGAGGATGTTGATTACCAACAGGTATCGCGAAAAATTTAACTTGACTCACTCATAAGGCTCTTTAATATTCTTCTGATTCTCCACGCATGAGCAGTTCATCGGCAGTCAATTTTCTGTAGTCTTCCCATTATATTCTGTTTGCACCGACTCATCCCCTTCCCGTTTACCCTGAAAATCATGTGTGCCCCCCAAAAAATTATCCGCCCCCCCCCTCCCTTTCCAGGACATAAATATTGATTGGACCACAAGGAACCAATTTCAGGAAAAAAAACTCCTCTCTCCACAACACGTATGTTAAATTACATCTCCAAAGACAAAGCTATCATAATATTTCAACAGACTTGAATTCCATCGAATTTATAAATACTCGTTACTCAACTTACTCTTTCTTAATTTAATGAAAGTGTAATTCGCGAGGAATCCTCGTCCCTCATTCTCTCTGTCTGATTCGAATTTGACCCACATGTGCCGTCCTTCGGAATAAACAGTGCTCGCCTTAGCTTCACAATATCTGCTAATAAGAGGGCCACTGGCTTTTGCTCCATCTCTGAGTTCAACATAGTCACAACTGCACATAGCGCAGTACTCGAGGTCAACGGAATTGAGCATGAGCTTCACTTTCCAGTGTTGTGGGGCAGTTATCACCCAGATGCAAACGGTGCTGTTGGGATAGTGTGTTTCACTGTAGCCTGGACTCATTAAAATCCCCTCAGAAGCTGTTAAGTTTCGTCCACCGGGACAGGTAACTGATGGATATAAGAACAAGGAATCGCTATCATTCAAGGTATATGTATGTTTATACCTCAATTTGAACGTAAAAACGCAGAAATTGCTTTTGATAGCGCGTGCATTGTTAGCTAAGGCAACTTCAGATCGAAATCAACTAACGCATCAATTAACACACAAGTTAATCCGAGCGTGAAAAACTTTCCTTGTTGACCTTCATCAAAGCACACCAACAAACAATAATAACGCAAGGCTTTGTATTGGGTTCCTTGCGTGACGTTCCAAGATTGCGTATCCAAGAGCCATTAGTCATCTTTTAAACAACGGATCTTTTTAGAATTACAGAGCACAAGTGGGGCAAAGAACCTCACTTAGACCTCTCGCTAATTGTTAGTGTTGTTCTGAATATCGCTGGTCATTATGGTGGTCATTGTGAGAACCAAGGAAAAAAAATTGCATGCTTATTTCTACCGTATAGCTTACTTACCAGTTCCATTTCCGTAAAGAGTATTACTTGCCAGTATGCCTATGAAAAATGATTAAACTTAGATATCACATCTTTTTTTTCATTTAGATCAGCCATAACGATGTAAATGAAGGAGTGGTGAAGAATAGTGAGTGAATGTTTATTGCATTTATCAAACGACTAATATTCGACATGAACATCAGCAATGTCCTACGCGATTTGCAAGACAAAAATATCAGTTGTGCTTGTATGTATTCAGAAAAAACAACACAAAGCGTTGGTATATAAAATTAATGAATTGGATTTTTGCGAAATTGCTTCGAACTGCCACGAAATTTCATCTTCAAGGAAAGCTCTTTTCCAAAGTTATTTGACAAATATCAAGCAATTATCTAAAACAACCATCGTTAGCGACTTAAAACTGGTTGACATGGTTTTTATAAGATTGCAGTTAAAAACGTTATCCTTGAAAGAGTATAGAGCATCTAGTGATAAATGCAATAAAAACTGGTTAAAATCGGCTATCTGGATGTAAGCTAGATAATTATCGTTGTTGCGACTAACTCAAAACCCATGTGAAACATCTTCTCGGGGGATAGGTGCCACAAAAAAGTAAGGTGGACCGAACAATCTAAATAGATTTTTTGACGTTGCAATTCGTTGAGCCGCTATCAAGCTATTAAGGAAAAGGAAAAAATAGCAGCAAAACAACAAACACGAAACTTAAGTATAGACATTAGGGGTATTGAATAAGTCATATTCGTTTCCTTGGTAACCTGAAATAATATCGATCACAAAATGTTCAACGGTCAATAAAAAGCGCATTTATCGCTTCAAATGGCTGATGGTTGCACTGAAAATCCAAATCTATCAAAGCTCAAGTAGGGGACACTGTCACCAGACAAGGAAAAAAAGGAAAGCAAAGAAAAAAATCCAGGGTAATGATACAGGAAAACGTTATTGGAGTAGTGATGAGCTAGTTATGGTCTCTGTTGCGGCACGGCAAAGATCCTTTCAAGACGAGTGTATTTCACTATTATTCCGGATTTGGATAAAACTTAAAAATAGCTATATAGTTCAATGTATTGGATCATTTGTTTCCCACAGGAGACTAAATGTCCACACTAAATTGGTACTAAATAGGCTTATGTAGAACAGGAAGCATTGAATACTACAACACTAGACCCAAAATAGCCCGACAATTTGTCTACCCGGAGTGTGAATTGAGAACTATTTTCAAAAGACCATATATCATTAAAGACAACAAAAAACCTGATATTCAATGCCAGAAAGTATAGCCTTTAGAAACGCAAGCCTTGGGATCCTATTAAAAAGTCGATTTATGATTCACTACGATTACTTGCAATTTCACGCTTAAATTTTTGGAAGAACCCCTTGAATTACAACGCTCTACACAAATCATTCTAAAACTAATATTTTGGCCATTTATGACTTTTATATGATGAACAAGGGTAAGTGGCTTCGGTTAAAAGTTTAAATATACCTAAGAACTACCTTTTTCTAGGGGTGCATCATATGACGTCAATAAACACTTTGAAACACTTCATTTATTAAAGAACCCTCGCGATAGGTAAAATAATTTTCCTGGTTATTTTTTTCTGTTCATTTTTTAAAGCTCATCCACAACCCTTCCGTCAAGGATAAGATATTTCATTTGGCAAAATGTTTGTCCGTTGAGCAGTGTGTTGCTTGCAATTGTAGAGTCAATTCATTTCTTGTTGGTGAACAATCAGCGTGAATCGGTAATGACTGGATTTGTTTGTAGCTTCAACTCCTTAGCTTATTTGAGCATGAATCTACAATAACAACAGACTGGTTTTGCCACTGGAAGCACAACTTTTCAATTGAGTAAAACAGAGCAAATGTCGCATGAATAATTAAAATGCCGTTATGTCATTCATAAACGTTTATGGTGCCATCATCGGAACCATATAGTTTAACGGCAAACTGCCGTTTCTAGAAATCTCAGAAGCATAAACAATAAACTTGAGTTTACTCACCAATCCAAACCAACAAAAGCTCTCTTAGGTGAGTGAAATGATTCATTTTCCGTCGTTCCCCCCTCGCACGTCCGCTGGGATTAAGTACGTGATTTTTTACCATTTAGTTCGGCAGTGCACGATTCGTTTCTTTGTGGAGAACGCCGCCTAAGCATTATCCGATGCACGCCAGCAGATATGTCTAGCCAATAACAAAGGAAATTCCAGCTGCTTGTCTTCGTCCTTTGGCGCTCCGTTTGTCTAAGTTTTTGGAGCACTTCACTTACAACTGGGCGTACAATTAAATTTCAACTCGATATGTTTCGCACGGCGAAGGAGAAGCCAACATCGTAAATTTAAGATTCCGAACAGTTTATTCCCCTTGGCCTTCCTTCCCTAACATGTAAACAACCATCGGATTCAATATCGTTTTGGTATATTGCAAGCTTGTTTTGTTATCGATAATAACTAAAATGTGATACAGTATCCGTCTTGAGGATGAAAAGTCCACCAATATTGCTCTGAACAATTCTAACATGTATTCCTGCTCAGATAAATACGCCCTTGGCGGCCGTCTCAATCCTATTTTCTCCTATCAAGCTGACGTTAAGAACTTAATTCAAACGTTAAAGCTTTTTTTTATTCAATGCCATTTCCTGTTCATTGTACGTGCTGTCTGTGTGCGGTTCCATTAATATCAACATATTGCTTCTGGTTAACCTCAAATACTTGGCACTCTTTGGACTCCTTATACAATTCGATGCACAGAAACACGTTAGAGATGGCAATGCCACATCAGAACACTCCGCTTTTTATTGAATTATGTTAGCATACATCTCTAGAAATCTGGGCATTTGCACTGACTATTTTCACTGCTGTGATTGACTGCGAGATAATCTCTGCTTTTAGCACACGATTAAATTAATCCCTTTCTATTTTTTTCCGCATCTAACACCCGGCTGGGACTTCTACCTCCAGAGGCGACGCAACGATTTGTTGATAACTCTTTTTGCTTAAACTTAACTTCAAAAGCAAGCGAAATTTTATTTCCAGGTTCTTTGGACCCGCAGTTATAACTTTGGATCCGTAGTTACAACTTTGAAGCAACTGTTATGACTTAAAAACGGATATCCACTTTTTTTCGCAATTAAAATAGTATGTTCAGAACTCCGTAGGCCATGACAACATGGCCTACACTCATGACGTTCCAGCTCACCAACAATTCTAAGTCTTTATTTATATTAGGTACCAGATACCCTCAATTAAACTATTTAATTATAATGTTTTTAAATCCTTTTTTTTTTTTTTTTTTAAATTGGTACGGTTTCGAGTACAACAGATTGTAGTAATTTTAATTACTCTCTTTAAAAAGAGCTCGACTCAAATCAGATCGCGCGCTTCTCAAGGTTACCAGTTCCTTTGTTTTTATATAGTTCGTGCTTTGGTCAGAATTGCTACGGTTAGAGAGCAGCACCGATCTGAACTGAAGTATGTGACGAAATTAATTAGCGGCCAGGTTGCCAAGCAGAAAAAAAAGGCGCGGGCGCAAAGCAGATATTGTGTTCACCAGCTCACGCACTAGCTAAAAACGCGTACAAATTTTTAAGAGATCAACGAAACGAAGAATCTTATAAAAGAAAGATCTAGGACAGATCCTCTTCATTTTGAGCAGAAGTTTCTTTTATCGCAAGTTCTTATTCAAAAGAGTTCCTATCCATTTAAGTTAATGAAATATACGAACTATAAAATTTAAGGCCTCACTACCAAGTCTTTCTAATGATATCAACATGCCCGTTCTTAAAGCATTCGACCCATGTTCATTCCTCTCCAACTGCGTTGATAATTTATCGAAAATGTATCCTTGAACAAATGACAATGTCCGGCGGATATGGACCGAAATAAAACGTTTCACAAAGTAATCGATTATAGAATTTTTTTTTTTTTTTTAACTATTTACCTCCGGCGTGGACTTCTCACTAAGCGATACTTTTGAACTAAAGTAATTGATTTTTACTTGTACGAATTAAACAGCTGTGTACAATCAAACTGCTATTCATTTTTAAACGTTTTCTGTTTAATTTAAAATTTTGATCTGCAACTATCACCATCTACAATGCAGTTAGATGATTTCCTGAGGAAATAATATTTCACCTTAACGACTTTAAGCCTCCCTAAAATGTTCTAAATTAGTCCAAGGGGTAAAAGACTGAATAAAAATCGTTTTATCTTTTTAAGTTTTAAGCGCATGCAATTAATATTTCAGATACTTCTTTGGAAAACCCTACTCCTGCATGGCAACTTGATTACCAATAATTAATTTACAAAGAACATTCTTTCTTTGGAAGATGCACTTCTATCCATTTTTCTCTGCATGAAGTCGCTATATCTGAAATGCAGTGTACTAGCTGCTTGAAATTTTTCTGAAGTCTTGCTATTTGCCTTTGGGAATGATGGCTCGTTTGATATCTCCGTGGCTTCCTTAGTCTTTGGAGAAATTTTATCAAAATCGTTGTCTGTTTTTTTCAACTTTATCAGTGGAAGTTTCATAGTATCGCTTACAAACATGTCCCCGAATTTTTCGTGTTTCCTCTTGGAAGGCTTCGCATAAGGATCTCTACAAATTAGCGGCGTGTATTTGTGGACATCAATGTTGGGTAGTTTGAGGCGACCGTTCGTTTTGTTGTACATGTCGTAGTTGTATGGTACCTCGTGCACCGTTTCCAAATTGTCAGCGAAGCAAACTTTAGCTTTGTGAAAATCCTTTTTCCTCCATGAATGGGAACGCTGTAGACGAGATCTCGGATTCATCGCGCTATCTTGAAAAGAACAGTTAAATGTTTCTCGCAATGTCATGATACCGTCATTTTCTCTGCAAGTTTGTTGTCAGTTAAGCTCTGCCAAGCAACCAAGTCTGCATCCATAGATTCCATTTCTTTTTTCGAAGAGAGCATCTGAAAAACACCATCACAACATTATGTTCAATCCATGTCTATTTGAGATCAGTGCTGCTTCCTCCAAAATTTCTGCACCCTGATATTTGAAAAATACTAACAGCGCAACAAGAGGTTGTTTATAATGTCTTCAGCTCTCTTTGTCACTATCACATTGAACAATAGAGTCAGCGGAGATCCATTCACACTTTCAGAAATCAAAGTACTCCTCGAGAAACGCAATTGTTTATATCGTCTTCACGAAATGAATTGTAAAATAAGCCCCCTTGGGCGAGGAGCCTTGTAGCAAATGCCCTTAAAAATTCTGAAACATAAATTCGGAACGGAAGTAAAGTAGTTTCAATTTTTTTTCAAAAGAAATCACTACAATTCCAGAGACCTTCTACTTAGCCGAGTGCTTGATAAGCGACAATGAGGAGCAAATGTAAGCATTGTACGATACAAAATGCAAATAATTTTCTACCAAAAAATGATTATCAAGTTGTGCTATTGTCAAAGAACAAAAAACGCAGCACCAGAGCTCTAAAACGGAAGCCTTTTAATCCTAGTGACAATAAAGTAATTCAAAATGTCCTTGACTAGTTATTCGTTAAAGTTAGCGTTATGTAAACAACAAGCTCACTTTTGAAGAATTCATCAAATTTGAAACAGCGATAGCAACCAGTTACCTTTTTGAAGTGAACAGCGGAAAGAGAAGTAGTTGGTTGGTTTTGTTCCGATTTAATGTGTTGTCTGGGATAAAAAAGTTACAGCACGTATACATGAAAGGAAAGCTGTTCTTGTATGCGAGAAACCACGAATTGACGCCGGACGTACCAGTAGCTTATTTTGAAATGGAGCCAAATCTTATTCCTTCCTGTTTTAACTTAATTTAATTGCAAAAAATCCATGAATATGTTATTTAGCTGCTTAAACAGATTCAAAAGGCTAGTTATGTTTTAATGAAGCTGTTCTGCGCTGTTGCGCTTGAGATAAAACATTATCATGCTAATCCAAACGCCGCCATATTTCTTTCCACAGTCAGAAGAGAAATCAAATATTTGACTGTATTTTTGCAATTAAATTCATCGTACAATTGCTGCACGACAGGATCTTGTTGATTCACCGTAAATACATGGATTGCGGCGTTGCTCTTTTTATACAACCTGATCCCGTTCAGTCTCAGAGTTTATATCACGTATATGGTTTGTATCCGGGGTAATATTCTACCGTGTAGTCTGATCATCAGGGTACGGGTAGTCTTGAGAAGGACTGTTGTTGGTTGTGAGGATTAAAGGAATTCAGTGGGTAGAAAATCAATTCGAGAGGGTAAATGCGTCATCGCGATTTGCACCTCGTTTGCAAGAGTTCACACCTTCCCACCATCAGAGTAAAGAAAGCAGTTTGAACGAAACGAGCACTTCGCTTATGTTTAGGAATAAAGCAACAATTCCACAGGCGATGATCGACAACGCAGCGGTGATGATAACGTAAATCGTTCGCTGTGCTAACGAAGAATGCTCGATTGACTTATCACCCACAAACAAACATCATGCTTCGAGCGTTACGTCAGTCGTGCGTCTTACTTTGTACAACAACATTGATGGATACCCGGGAGCCGACATACTTTAAAAAAGTAACATTCCTTCGCCCGGCTACCAAGCGCTGTCTACCAGCTATCGACGGAGCGTCGGGCGAGTGACGACAGAATATCAAAAAACCATTAGGCATTATATCAAACTTTCTTAATTCTGCACAATTTCGTTTCCAGAAGTACCCGGAAGCGTGCAAATTTACCGTAATTAGCTCCTGTCGGGCCAACATATGATCATCAATTATTGAACCAAAACTTCAGTTTTACTGTACAGTAGATATCTAGTGAAAACTGGGAAAGAGCTACAAAAAAAAATAGGATAAATAATTTTGGCCAATCAGTGATTGTTCAAAACTACTTATCCCTTTCTCCGAGTCTTTTTTTTTTGTACAAAATCTGTCGACCTTCGCGAAACAGAGTGCGAAGTTCTTTCCGGCTAATCGCCGAAATTAGATTTTGCCAATACAAAGAACGAAACTCTGGTAAATGATAAAAGTTTCACTTTCTAAGCGACACAAAAACATTTGGCGAACCCCTTGACTAAATTTGCATACTTTCACGTGCTTCGTTCATTTAGTTTCGATCATTTTTTGTCAATACTTATTTACACCGTATGGTTTAAATGTTTAGGAAGCTGTTAAGGGGGAAACATTGTGATGGCTTATCTTGTTCTACGTGTGGAGACATTCTTCTTTTCCTTGTTATTTGCCTGTGGAGGTAACCTTTACATACGAAAATTTTTAACCGGAGTTGATATTGCTACTTTGAAGTATTTATTCCGTATTACGGATTTTCGATTTTGTTCAGTCCACATTTCACTAAAAAACGCTCAGACTGAGTCTTCCTAAATATGACGAAAAGTTAAGAATCGAGGTTTATATTCTTACCTGTCTGTTCATGTCTATGTTTTCATCACCAGATGTTTCGGTAGGATATCATTCTTTGTTTAGAATAGAATTTTAGTACTCGAGAAGGTTCGAAAACTTATATCTCTAAAGTGACGATAACGAGCACCGAATTCATCTGCATTCGAGATTACCTGTTTTAATTTGGCCAAAGTCTCAAACTTGCGATGAACAGTGTAAAGTGTAATATCTCCTTTTAAACTCAGAGTCGAAATTTTTCCCAGAGGAAAGGCCTTTCATTTCTCTGTTTATATCGTGATGTTATGGCCCAAAACTTTGGAGTACGAAATAACGCGTGAAATCATGCTCACTACACCTTACCTTCACTACAAGTTCACCGGTTTGCACGAATGATTGCAGTTGTTTCATTTTTCGTTAAGATTTCTTCATTACCAAAATTAATTCGAAAGGTACCGTAATGAAAGAAATTCAGTTTCTATTAAAACTAAAATTCTTTGCGGAAAACTGGATTGTATCACGAAACTCGTAAAAATGAATTTATCAGTACAGTTAGAGAGATGTTAACGACTCAGACGTCCATCGATTATTCGCTAATTCCAGTCTTACATTAGATTAATAAAATTTCAAGTAACGAAATTTGTCCTTCGATAAATCGATTACATTTGAAAAAAAAATTATCGAAAATTTGATTTTAAGGGAGGCTATTTCTGTTAGGATCGTGTCATCCCAAGCAAATGTGTCGCCAGTTTTTGAAAAAAAAAATTGACAAATAGACAAATACCCACTCGGTCTCGTAAACCAAATTAAAAAATTGACTGGTTTCTAATTCACAGATTCTCAAGCTCTGTATACGAACCTCCAAGCTGTTTACGTCTCTACGTTGGGACACGACTTTGTCAACTGTGGTTCTTACGACGAACCATGCCGATCGGTGAAGTCAGCCGTTCTTAGGGTGACCTGGGGCGGAAGGATACTTTTAAATGGGACTGGAACCGAAAAGCATCCGTACGATTGTGGGGACAGTAACACCACTCTCTATATAAACAAAAGGGTAACAATAAAAGGCGTGTATTTCAAGCCTCGTGTATCCTGTCATCACGGCATTAATTTCCAGGTCCCCCCTAGCAAAGAGCAGTCATTAGGAATATTGCTATCAGGAATAATCTTTAGTCGAACAGCTTTGACGTTCAACGACAGCTTGAACGCGAAGATCATCGACTGTTTGTTTGAAAACGCCTTGACTGCGCTGACGATTCAAATTCAGGACAGTGCGGCTTTTGAGTTAGATATTCGATACTCGAAATTCCTTCACAACAAGGTATTGTGTATTAAGCTCTCGTTATTAACTCCAGGTACAAACGGAACTTCCCAAGTCTTCTTGAGAGTTTTCGACACGCATTTTATGGGAAATGGGTTACAAAACAGAAGGCTGGCTGAGAGTGGAATAATCAAAATAACATCCAAGGCGGAAGTAAATATCACGTCCGCCCGGATCATTACCTCCATCCAGAATGTAACATGTTCAGAGAACTATGGTTATTTCATGAATCTAAATGCTTCATCAGCCGTGACGGAAGAAACTTTTACAGACATTCGCTTGCACCATAACATCCAGTCACTTTCGCAGAAAGTGGCAAGGAAATTTGATGTGGATAGTCTTTATTATTCAGTTACTAGAGAAACTCGTGTAAGGTTAATTAACTTACAGTGCATCCAAAACTTTGACTTACGATGTATAGCGATTCATTCCCAGAAAGCTGACGTGGAAATTCGGAATTCAAAACTCGTTGGGCAGTCTGCCAATCGGAGCAAAGGAGCTGGTTTGTTTTTGGTGGCCAACATTACAGCGCTATTAAACGTTTCAAATACCAATTTCACCTCAAATAAAGCAGCCATGGGTGGTTGTGTGTTTGTCAATGCTCCAGATGGAACTTTAACTGCGAAATTCACCAACGTCAAATTCGAACATTGTAACGCCAGTAGGACTGGTTGTGCGCTTGCAGTTGGGGAGCCTCCTTTACCACACCAATATTATGGATCATGTCCGTCCAAGATGCATTTGACAATCACTAATGCAAATATTGTTGCTGGTCAAGGAAAGTTCAACAAATCGATAATTGTCTTCTTATGTTTAAAAAGCGGTGTGATTACGATAGAGGGGTCCCAATGGATGAACAACCGTCCAAAAAAAAAGGGTACCTCTTTGCATATAAGAGCAGAAAATGGAAATGGTGAGATGGCCTTATCTGTTTCGAGGTCTTCCTTTAAGAACAATGTAGGATGCTCAATTTCGATGACAGCGCCGAATTCAAATGGAGGAAACGTAACCATTGTGGACACTTTGATTGCTAACAATGCGAAGCGACCGACAACAGGCTTGTTAATTAGTCCTAAATACCTACTTAAACTTGTGAACGTGTCAATAGTGCAAGCTCATTATGGACTGAAAGTGATCACACTAGCTGATCCTCGAGAGAAGAAGCGAGAAGTCTACCCAGTCGATATCACTGTCTATAATTGCACTTTTAAAGATAATATCTATGATATGCTATTCAGTCTGCTTGACCCCCGATCGGTTCGTCTCATGATTCGGAACACAGTCTTTACCAGCAAGGAGACGTGGAAAAGAAGCTATGCCATACGCTTTCACATTCCACCCTTGACAAAGCTGAATACTTCTCAGGCGGTTATAGGCCTGGACAACAATACTTTTGAGTTTAGGCCATCCACTAACTTTGCACTTTTCTTCCATGGTAATAAAACGCTGTGGATTAGACAGTCCACCTTTAGAAACTGTGTCTGCCTCTATCGCGAAAAGTGGGAAGTGCTAGGGAGCAGTTCATCTGACTCCTATTTCTATGAGACAGCTACTGGCGCATTATCAATTATCACAATCCCTGATACACCATCAAAATCCGGTTGTGTTCTACAGAATACCAGAAACGATACTCACCCATTGTGGACGTATGACAGTGACGTGGTAATTGCGAATACCATATTTCAAGATAATTCGGGTATCATAGCTGGTGCAGTATCAATCAATAACGGAAACATCACGTTTCAAAATTGTGTCTTCCGAGACAATTTTGGTATTGAACAAGCAGGTCATGTTTATTCTGCATATGGAACGGGTCAAGTCCTTTTTAAAGAATGCTTCTTCGTCAGAACAAAAGTAGATTTGAAATTGAGAAATGGCACGTTCTCTAAAGCAACACTCTTGTATTCTGAAAGTGGAGGGCCAATGAGATTTCAAAACACATCCATGACTTCATTTGTTTCTACGTGGAGTCCATATCCAGTGCTTCATATTTCTAGCGGAGGATACTTTTCTATGGACCACAATACAACCATTCAGTGCAACAAAGGAAGTCAGCTCTGGCTTGAAAATACCACTCATTTTTCTTCAGCTGAAAACATGAAGAATTTTTGCAAACTTAATGTTACCAGCCTAAAATTTACGTGTTGGACTTGTGCCGCTGGTCATTACAGCCTCCGAGAAGGGCGTTCACGTGGTTTAGATGTGGTAGACAAGAGTACGTGTTACAAATGTCCATTTGGGGCCACTTGCCGAACTGGAATCATAACTGCAGACGAAAATTTCTGGGGATATCAAAGCACCAAAAGACCGCAAGAGCTCGCGTTTATTCTTTGCCCCGACAGTTATTGTCGAAGTCCAGCTACCGGTTCTTCGGAATATAACGAATGCGTTGGAAACAGAACAAGCATTTTATGCGGCACCTGTGCTCCAGGATATAGTGAGACTCTTCTTTCTACCGATTGTCTGGCCAATGAAAAGTGTGGTAACAGCGTGTATTGGTTTATTATAATACTGGCCACAACTAGCTTGGCTACATATCTTTTAATCAAACCACCAGTTTTCAAATTTCTCAAAAAGCAAATATTATGGTTTAGGAATCAGGAACATGGGATAGTAAAGGAAGATTTAGGTGACGTTTGTGAGCACCTGGACAGCGGTCATCTTAAAATTGTCTTTTATTTCTATCAAGCTGCCGAGGTACTGACTGTTAGTTCCACCGACGACTTGCTCCATAAAATATATTTTATGTCTGTGATCATAGCAGGTTTCAATTTTCAATTTCGCATGTTTGAGGAAAAAGCGGGATGTCCTTTCGTTGGCCTTACAGCAGTGACCAAGGAGTTGATGCTGTCTGGAACAGTTTTTGCCACCATGGCAGAAGTTTTTATCATCTACTGGTTGCATTTTGGTTTCAACATTTTACGACGTAAGGCAGTCCCCTCTCCTCAGCGATACATGGCGACAATTATAGAGATAATGCTGCTTGGATACGAACGGTTAGCAGAAACATCTTTGAAGCTTTTGCGATGCGTTCCTATAGGTTCCGAAAATCGTCTTTACCTCGACGGAAGTGTTACATGTTGGCAATGGTGGCAATATGCACTACTGGCATACGTTATAGTATTCGTGGTCCCTTTCTTCTTTGTTCTTTACTTCGGTTCTTTTAAACTTTATCGGGGACTGGTTTCGACCGGCGAGTTCCTGGGAGCATGCATTATGCCACTGCCTTTCCTGATATACTGGCTCATAAGACACAAAATGAGGCCGAACACCGATCCATCGCTAGTAAGAGGGAAGCCTGAGAACGAACCTGTGTTGGAAGTAATACAAGGACCATTCCGCCCGCCAAATGATGACGATAGTGGAACTTTATACTGGGAGAGTGTTTTGATTGGCCGCCGTTTAATCCTCCTTGCTTGCCGTGCGTTTATTGAAGATGCAATGTTGTGCTCAGTCCTTATGGCTGCTCTTTGTAATGTCAACCTCTTCCACCATCTGCGCAAGAACCCTTACCACAGCACCATCACTAACAGCACCGAAACAGTATCCCTTTTTGCATTGGTTATTATTTCGTTGATAAACATTCCAAAGGCGACTCTTATCTCGTTCAGCACAAGCCGTCACGGGCCGAGCATACGGTATTTACAAGCCATGGAATGGATTGAGATCTGTTCTCTGCTTTTCTTCCCATTGTGGTTTTCCCTGTGTGTAGCTCTTGCCATCATTTCTCAGCTCTTTCGTTTTATTGCACCTACAGCCATACAAATATATCGTTACCTCAGGCGATGTCATACAACGACCTGGAGTACAATAGATATGAGAGAGCCACTTATGGGTACCTCTTATCTGGACTCCGACAGTGATTCGTAACTGTGTGTATAGCTCTTCGCGCTAACAACCGCTTAGTGCAGTTGAAACAATGAACTTATCTAAACTGTGAGGGAAACTGAATACCGCTCGTGTCGTTCTGTTTACAACATCGCCTTCGATAACTGTGAAACAAACACGTTTTTCACCAATTTTCCCATTTAAAACTCTATGCTCGGAATTGTTTTTAAAATAAGACAACAGAGGACTTTATCCTCTCTTGGATATGACGAGTTAATTGTTGAAGCAACAGGTTTTTATGCCCGAAACAAGACATTTTTTTAGTTTTATTCAGAAGGAAGATCGAAAAATAAAAGTCATCGAGTTGATTAACACCTTTTTTAATCAAAATTAATTCCTCTTTTGATAGTATCATTTACTTAAACGATTAAAAATTTCGGTTAAAATTTTAACCAGTCCTTCTTTTGAGGGACCAGTCATTGCTTATCGTTAAGGGGAGAGGGGTCGGAGGATTTTGGTTTTGTTAAAGGGGAGAGGGGTCGGAGGATTTTGGTTTTGTCATAATAAAATTTATCTGATCCTCCCATAAGCTCTGTAGTATTCTTAAGACCCCGAACACCCCCCCCCCCCCTCCATTGGCAGTAAATGACCTGAAGTCCCCTTTAAAATTTTGTTGGAGACGACTGATCCCCCCTCCACCCCCCCTAAAAACCGTATGATCCTCAAAATTCTCTGCCCCTTCCCCCCCCCCATGGACAGTAACTGATCCTTAAGCTCACCGAAGAAAAAGTAAGATGCGTGGAAATTGATTTCGATTTTCAAGTTTTTGTATTGAATGATAAAATGGACAAAAACCACTACATTTTTCAGGGTAGTTTGACTTGCCGGATTGATAACTTCCAGAAGGTTTTGTCTTATAGAGTTCACAACCGGGCCTGTCCGGGAGTCGAACCCGGGACCTCTCGCACCCTAAGCGAGAATCATGCCACTAGACCAACAGGCCGGTCTTAAGAACCTGTGTAGAAAAGGGTATTTTTATTATTGATATACTAAAAACGGGTGTATTGATACTTGCGTGCCATAACTTTGTCGTGAATAGACTGGCGTTCCTGGTCTTTCGATCAGCGTCACATTTCGGATCATTTTTCAAGTCTGATTGAGCACTTGTTTAACTTGGGAGCGTATCCTAAGGTACAGTCATAAGAGTGTACACTAAGACTTCAAAACAAGTTGTCACTGAGTCTAACAAAGAATCAAAGAAGATCAGACAATCATGGAATCACCACGATGGCCATTCGAACCCATTCGGTACAAGAACTTCACCTCACAGTTAGGAGGGTCTGAATGGGGTTTAGTGTTTAGTGTTATTTGCCCATGTTTTTTAGTGTTTATTGTTAAATTGGCCATTTTTTAATGTTTACTGTTCTTGAAAAAAAATATTGTTTAGTGTTTGAAAGGAGACCCCAAAGTCTTTTTTAGCATTTCAAATTTTATCTGCCCTTTTAAATTCTGCAAGAAAATTAAGAAAATCAGTCGCGAACAGTGAGCTAAAGCTGAAATGCTCTTGTCCTTAGAACCAATAGTGCGCCTTACTAGACCCTCAGTACTAGATGTACTTAAGGGGATACGTTTGGTATCTTCTGGAAATCCAACCAAAGTGGTGTTTGCAAAAGACCAATTGCGCTTGAAATTGGGCCCCAAGGCAAAGTACTGGTGTTAGACTACGATTTGGACTCTCGAGAGTCTCGCCTCGTAGAACTGCGTTTACACCGACCAGTCGATGTAAATGTTCGGAACGAAGTATTCAAGGATGCGCAGGACCTATGCTTTACCAATGACATAGTCTTCGTTGCAGAGAGAGGCTCATCAGCAATCCGTTTCATTGAATTGAAAGGCGAAGTACTTTTAAAACCCGAACACCTAAAATCGCGAGCTGATTTGCTTTCGCAGCTTAGTCGTATCGGCTTGTCACTTGAGGGTACAGGTCCAGTTCTACGGAAGCGGTTGACGACACATCTGAGATCTTCAGCTGCACAAGTCGAGAATAAAGAAATTGTCCAGATTAACCCACCTTTAAGTAAACTAACTTCCATCTGTGCGGCAAGTAAGAATATCCTCTTGTGTGCAGATTATGAGCAGAGAAGCATACTGCAGCTGGAATTAGAGTACAATGGAGTGGCTATCATCGGTAGTAGGCTGAGACAGATAAACTACCCCAATGAGGTGACAAGTGTTGAATCTCTTTATGTTCTGCGGCAATCAGCATACTTGGCTGCAACTGGTGCAGAATCTCCAGATTCTTGCAAGGAAACCAAGAGGCTGTATGGTTATGAGCGCAACATCGTTTTCACCGAAAACAAAGATCACAAGGGTAAGACCTTTAATCCCTTAAGTGCAACAGTCGAGACCTTGTTGGGTACTGGCCATGAAGGAACCGCTGATGGAACTGAAGAAAGCTGCTCATTTACACAAGTTCATGCAATCTGTTCTTTGCAGAACACTATTTTGTTTCTGATTTAGCTGCTGGAACAATCAAACTAGTTTTGGGGCTTACTGGCACAGTGTCCTTTCTTCGCAACGTCGGATGTCTCCATGATAGTTTTGGAATTGGTGCACGTACGATCGACGCAGTCCAATTATCTCTTCAAGACGCTGTGTGCAATGTTTCATCTGTAAATGTTTATATTAAAAAAATCCGTCGCTGAAGTAAGGCAGTACTATAAAATGAAAGAAACAACAGCAACAGATGGCCCTGAAGGAACTGTTTCCAGCAAAACACAGGAGTCATTGGTACTTCTCGAACGAGGTACGGAACAGCTCCGAGATAACGTTAAGAATGTAAACGCGGACTATCTTGGTGACATTGACCTGCGTACGCTGTTAACAGCTCAGGTGGAGAACCTTCATGCAGTCTCCCACTTCAAAAACGAGACTTTCACTGCTCTTCAGTATGCTCAAGTGTTTGGAAGTCTTATTATCCAGTGCCCAAATCCGGTTTGGAGTTACGGGACGTAAATTTGATGAAACCTCCTCCAGCTGGTAGCGTTGATCCCAACATTGAGGCAGCCATGAAGGAATTGGTTGACAGGTATCGACCTGTCAGGCAGAGG